>NC_047513.1:21637734-21970234 GCF_902827115.2 Pseudochaenichthys georgianus | reverse complement strand
GACATACATAAACAAAAAGACAAAAAGCAAAACATGACACACAAGACAAACCACGTACAGTCTGTTAAGTAACATTCAAGTAAAACATACAATCATTACAATCATTACAATTTGAGAGACAGTCGAGCAAATCAGTTTCATCAATAACAGATTCATCAATAACAAGTGCAGACCAGTTGAAAGTGAGATGATAATGCATGTTTAAACATACCCAATGATGCAAGAGATCTAATAGCAGCAGGTAAAGTATTCCAGTCTGTTGGGGCTTTGAACATGAACGCTCTTCTGCCAATAAATTTTTTTGCAGAGGGGACAGAGAAATAAATCTGGACAGAGTGTCTAACTTGATGATACAAAATACTGCTTTAAATAAGGGGGATAGTTAAGATAAATGCATTTAAATATCATCTGAAGCCAATGTGTGTGTCTTCTTACATTTAATGAAGGCCATTTAAGTTGGTTATACATTGTGCAGTGATGTGTACGAAAAGGACAACCAAGAACAAATCTGCATAGTCTATTGTAGTAGGCTATGTTGAGTGGAGCAAGATCTGATTTATGTGCATTTTGGTAGACAACATCACAATAGAATTTATAATCTATAATCTATAAATAATTATAAATAATTATCATTATTATTATTAATTAATCTGCTTTACTTGTTGATTGACATATATACATATACACTATAATATATATATATATATATATATATATATATACATACACACACATACACATATATACACATGTACATACACATATACATTCACACACATACACATACATATACAGTGGGGCAAAAAAGTATTTAATCAGCCACCAATTGTGCAAGTTCTCCCACTTAAAAAGATGAGAGAGGCCTGTAATTTTCATCCTAGGTGCACTTCAACTATGAGAGACAGAATGGGGGGAAATAATCCAGGAAATCACATTGTAGGATTTTTAATGAATTAATTGGTAAATTCCTCGGTAAAATAAGTATTTGGTCACCTACAAACTCCACTATGGCCAAGACCAAAGAGCTGTCAAAGGACACCAGAAACAAAATTGTAGACCTGCACCAGGCTGGGAAGACTGAATCTGCAATAGGTAAGCAGCTTGGTGTGAAGAAATCAACTGTGGGAGCAATTATTAGAAAATGGAAGACATACAAGACCACTGATAATCTCCCTCGATCTGGGGCTCCACGCAAGATCTCACCCCGTGGGGTCAAAATGATCACAAGAACGGTGAGCAAAAATCCCAGAACCACACGGGGGGACCTAGTCAATGACCTGCAGAGAGCTGGGACCAAAGTAACAAAGGCTACCATCAGACAGTAACACACTACGCCGCCAGGGACTCAAATCCTGCAGTGCCAGACGTGTCCCCCTGCTTAAGCCAGTACTTGTCCAGGCCCCTCTGAAGTTCGCTAGAGAGCATTTAGATGATCCAGAAAAGGATTGGGAGAATGTCATATGGTCAGATGAAACCAAAATAGAACTTTTTGGTAAAAACTCAACTAGACGTGTTTGGAGGAGAAAGAATGCTGAGTTGCATCCAAAGAACACCATATGAAACATGGGGGTGGAAACATCATGCTTTGGGGCTGTTATTCTGCAAAGGGACCAGGACGACTGATCTGTGTAAAGAAAAGAATGAATGGGGCCATGTATCGTGAGATTTTGAGTGACAACCTCCTTCCATCAGCAAGGGCATTGAAGATGAAACGTGACTGGGTCTTTCAGCATGACAATGATCCCAAACACACCGCCCGGGCAACAAAGGAGTGGCTTTGTAAGAAGCATTTCAAGGTCCTGGAGTGGCCTAGCCAGTCTCCAGATCTCAACCCCATAGAAAATCTTTGGAGGGAGTTGAAAGTCCGTGTTACCCAGCGACAGCCCCAAAACATCACTGCTCTAGAGGAGATCTGCATGGAGGAATGGGCCAAAATACCAGCAATAGTGTGTGAAAACCTTGTGAAGACTTACAGAAAACGTTTGACCTCTGTCATTGCCAACAAAGGCTATATAACAAAGTATTGAGATGAACTTTTGTTATTGACCAAATACTTATTTTCCACCATAATTTGCAAATAAATTCTTTAAAGATCAGACAATGTGATTTCTTTTTTTCTTTCTCATTCTGTCTCTCATAGATGAAAATTACAGGCCTCTTTCATCTTTTTAAGTGGAGAACTTGCACAATTGGTGGCTGACTAAATACTTTTTTGCCGACTAAGAATCATGTTTCCCATACTTATAGGAACCTATTAATGGATTTACTGGATAACACCTTCCACATAAAGTTAGAGTTGAATATTATAATTGAAGATGGGGAATGGGAAACTTTGTGTAAGGGCTGTCACAAAGGTATAAACAGTAATACGTGGAAGGAGTTTAACTGGAAGACAAAGACACGGTTCTTTAGGACACCCTTGATAATTTCCAAATGTATAGACACCCCCACAGCAAAGTATTGCTGGAGGGAGTGCGGCCTGATTGGTGACCACTCACACATATTCTGGGACTGCCCAAAGATGGTCTCTTTCTGGCATGGGGTAAAGGAGGAGATAGACAGAATTATGGGAATTGATCTACCACTCAACTGTTTTACTCAAGTTTAATGATAGTTTATTAATTGATCATTTAAACTTTATTTGCAGTAATTAATAAGATGTTCACCAAAAAGACTTAAATGTCGAATCTTTTAATAATGAATACATTATAGTTTCTATTATTGTATGGGTATTTCTGGGTTAGAACTCTTTGTCTGCATTTTTTCTATTTTCTGACATTTTTAGATCAAATCTTTATAATTATATAATTAATTATAATATTTTTTTTTAATTCTATTTTATCATGTTTTATCACCACTGTAAAGCGTCTTTGAGCATCTGGAAAAGCGCTTCGAAATGAAATGTATTATTATTATTATTATAATATTTTTTTGTTGCAGCTTTAGCTAGAACCGAGTCCTATAAATGCATAAACCTAATATTTTAAATATTTAACATGAGTGGTTATGCAAGGCCTTCTCTGCGCTGTATTATTCATGTATTATTGTTCGAGGGTTTTACCAGGTCACAAAATATTTTTGCTCTCCAGCCTAAAGTCAAATAATGTCCGGAGTTGATTCTCAACACAGAAAAGTCCAACCAAAGTGACTAAAAGGCTCTCAATATGGTCACACGTTATATATTTCTCTATAGCGTTGAATATGTATTACAAACAGCATAGTGAGGTATCTTCATGTGTATTTTTTGTTTTACATTAACAGCCAAAAATTAACTACAAAATAGACATTTGTACCAAATATTTATTAAAATCCCATATATATATAACCTTCTGTGTTTATTTAGGGACCCTCTTATACATATTAGGATGCTGATAGCAAAAACAGGATTTGAAGGCCTGTAAATGATCTCAGGTTTATACAGCTGCAGTCTTGAAGGGAGATTTGTGCAGTTAAAAAAGTGTTTGACCTAATGACACTGAAACCAGAGGTCACAGTTTAACCACAGATGTACCAGCGCTTTTATTGTTCTCCCTAAACACATTATCATAGGCTACAGACACCGTACTAGAGTATGTCCTGATTTCCAGGGTATTTCTTTTTTTATTAGAGTCATTGGGTGGAGTACCACACTGAAAACTAACTAACCTAATGATGTTTTACCATGTTCAAGCACAAGCGCACACACACACCAGGCTGGAGTTGTTAGTCTTCTCTTTCTGCTCTGCTGCTTTAATAGACAGCGAACCCCCACCCCCTCTCCTCTCGTCCACCCCCACAAAAGCCTGATGATGTGCAGGCTCCACAGAGCTGGACTTTCAAACAATATCATTACCATTTCAAAGAACCTGCTGCTGCCTTATCGACCTACAAGCTGTGGCATGTTATATGGAGCAGGACGTTGTTTGCAACAAACTAAATCACCCTACATCTTTTTTCATAAATCGAAATCACAACCAACTACTGCCTTCCTGAGTCAGCTGGGTGTGTATCATTTCAATTAGAGAAAAGGCATCAATGCAGGGTGTGTATCCTCAGATGTTGCAGGGTTTCCTGTCAGGCATCGCTACCACTTCGATTTGATCTAAAAACGCTACCACTCAGTGTTAAAAGTCTTGTTTGCACTGCTGTCAATTAAACAGCAGATATACAGCAGGGAGGGAGGGACTGAATCACATGAAGGCATTCACACTGAACAAGAGTCCAACACTTTGGAGGACGTTACTCTCATTAGATAAGTTATTTCCAAAAAAGGAAGGAGTGGTCCCACACGGTGCAGGAGGGAATTTGTCAGTTCCTGCTGCAACATTAATGTCCTCATTTATCCTCTTATGCACAAATGTCAACCTTTGTCAGCCTCCATCCCGTGCTCTCCTTTTCTCCCCATTTAGATGCCCTCCACACCTTCACTGACTCCCTCCCATTCTCCAGTGTTTACTCTCCGTTGTGTTTCATTTAACCCCATTCATTCCTCCACACCTACCTACCCTCTCCCCAATTCGTCTGTATTCCCCTCACAGTGCAACTAATCGTATCCAGCTCTCCCCCCCTCCCCTTATCCTGCATAGATATTGCAAATTTCTCCACCCCATCTTACTCTCCTTTGTTTTGTTTCATTTCACTGTCTTTTTTTTCCGCTTCTCTCCTCTGCTTGGGGATCCTCCAGTGACATCATCACTCATACAGTTACCATGGTTTCGGGGGGAAGGGACCGTAATAACCGTTTGGATCAAACAGATAGGACTGGTGATGTTGCATCTCACGATAAAAACAACTAAAGAGACTCGAGGCATTCAAAGGAATTACTCTTTATTGCAGGATCGTGACATAGTTTATGGTTTTAGATGAAAACATGATGTATGTGTGTGTGTGTGTGTGTGTGTGTGGTGGGGGTCTTCAGGTCAGTGATAACGATGGATCTGTCTGAATGAACAAGTTCTCGTCGTACAAGTCTTCATCCAGGTCTCCTTCCTCTTCTGTGAAATATGTCGGGAAAGGAGGGTTGATCAGGGAGGACTTCCTGTTTGGTAGTACAGAATCTCTCACCTGGAAACACAACACACACTTTTCTAAAGCTTCATAACTTTTAATTATTACTGAAACAACTGAGTGACATCATGTATTTTCTAGTTGCTTTCAACTTTAAAATCTTTATTGTTAGTTGTGTAAAAGAAATGTGGATTTACCAGCTTGTCAATTTGTGGATTTATTGTTTGTCTGTGCTTGATTTCATTATAATAAGGATATCATTACATTTTGGTTAAACAAAACAAGCGCTGTGTTAAAGCCTCGTGCCACTATTTTCAAACTTTAGAAAATCAAATCTATTCAGAATCAATCTGATTCTGTCATCCCCTGAAGAAGCATAATAAAACATTACACATTTAGATGTTAATCATTACAATACAGGGGAAACTATTAACAAAACAAGTCAATTAGTAATATAATTGTAAACAATACTACAATCAATTATAACCTAATTGTGTTTGTCCTAATCATTTACTCTCCCTCTGCATCCCCAGTCTGAGAAGCACTGCGCTTATCGGAAAATACATTTAAAAAAAGTCGTTATTATTAAAACTACAACATTATAATCAATAATGAAGAATACTGTTTATTGCATTGCCTTCTATTAATTGTAATCAATAGAACATAGATAATCCTCATTAACATATGGCTGCACAGAATATCAAAAACAAACAATAGTGCATTTGAGTGTGTGTGTGTGCGCGTGCGTGGGTAGGACAGCTGAGCTGGTTGAAATGCAATGCACATTTGTATTCATTATCGCTTGTCTGCAAAAAGAATAATAGGCAGTGTGTGTGTGTGTGTGTGTGTGTGTGTGTGTACACAAAAGCAACATGCTGAGTAGGAGAAGGATGCTGCTGATATTTCTAACATCATTAAGGGGCGCACTCCCATTCTCCCCCTTCACAGAAATACACGCAAACACTAACAGATGCATACACACACACGCTGCTGATCCAGCACGGAGTCAATGAAGATGGATCACACAGTCTTGCAGGTGTGACGGTGTCTTACAGGTGCAAGGTCGCTCGTCTCTGTCACAACACTAAGCATGCTGGGATTGACCTTCGACATCATAAGTGTGTATATGATTATTTTTACCTTCAACACGCAGTTCCTGTGTCCGGGCACCGAGCCGTTCACATACAGCACGTTGTACTTGGTATTGACCCTCCATACCTGCAGGAGAGGAGGATGCAGATGAGAGTATTGAACTGAAATTGCAGTCAAGGACAAACAAGATTAAAAACAGGACTGTGTGCGTTTGTCCTTATGAGTGTGTTTGTCCTTATGAGTGTGTGTGTGTGTGTGTGTGTGTGTGTGTGTGTGTGTGTGTGTGTGTGTGTGTGTGTGTGTGTGTGTGTGTGTGTGTGTGTGTGTGTGTGTACCTTCAGCCCATGAGCTGTGATGGAGATGTTTCCCATCATGCCGGGCATCTTTTTCCCTTTGAACACTTTGGCTGCATCCTAGACGCAGATGATAAAAGACACGCGCTCGTATTAGTTGGGAGTCATTATGGGAAGCCAACTGTTCATGTCTGGCAAGGATAAGCGTCTTACACAGTGTGTGTGTGTGTGTGTGTGTGTGTGTGTGTGTGTGTGTGTGTGTGTGTGTGTGTGTGTGTGTGTGTGTGTGTGTGTGTGTGTGTGTCTTACTCCAGGCCCAGAAGCTCCCGGTCTGCGGTGAGTTTTGGTTGAGCCGTGGGTGGCTGGCTGACCTTTGAACCCGTACCGCTTCATTACACCTTGAAAACCCTTACCGATGCTACACACAAGAATCATATTTTCAGGGTACGTTGAAGAATGATGACTTGTTGCCTCAGAGGATAATAACACAAAAAGAGATCTATTTTCAAAACATGCTGCTGGCCCAAAAAGAGAATAGGAAGCGCCAGCAAGGATGGAAAGCCGGCATAACAGGACTTACGATTTGGCGGTGATGTCCACATATTGGCCTGGACGGAAATGTGCCGCAAACAGAGGAGTGCCTGCACTCACAACAAAGAGTTACGTTATAGAATGTGTACAATCAAAGAAAATGATATTGTGTGATGTGAAAAAAGTACCAATTAGTATTTCCCATTTCAAGCTAGTGCCGTGTGTATACCTGGCTTGATGATGGCATTGTCTGAGACTTTAAAGGTGGTGACTTTCTGTTTCGGAGGCACCCCCGCATTCCTGAACATCTCGATGTGCTCTTCAGACCTCTGCCAATCACCATGATGGAGAGAAAAGAAATGTGAGGATGGAAGGAAGGGAGATGAAGTGTTGAACGAACAGCAGTTGGACTTTGGCATTTTAAATTAACTGTGGGCCTGTTACAACTGTACAGGAGCCAAGCACACACGCACGGCAATGAGCGTCTGACATTTGCTTTCATACAGCTCTCTCATCTCATCTCAGCCCATCCACTCACTCTATACTCTCTCCCTTTCAAAAGAAGGGTGAAAACCAGCCTGCCAAAGCTCGTCACTCTCACAAACTCTGCCTCTGGCTGAGGAGTGATGTGGCTGTGAGGGGGATCCTAAACAACAACACTCAATGAATAAATCACGCTTAGATTCAGTCACCTTGCTCATTTGTTTCCTCCTTAAAAAGTCAAACAAATCCATGTCATGCATACTAAAAAGGGCTGACTTCCTTCAACTTCTTGAGAAATGTTTATCCGTTTTTGAGAAGTGTTTTTGCGATGGAGGTGAGATATGCGGTGAGTTTATTACAGGCACGAAAGACACTTCTCAAATGCTTGTGTGCTTGTCGTGGTTGGCAGTGATACCTGATTGGATCCTGTTTATTTTGACACCTAAGATGAAGTATAGTCACTAATGGTTAGTGGGTGAGTATAATCTCCCGGCAATGGATCTGTATTCATAAAAGGTCTGAGAGCCTGGAGGCTGATATGAGCTCAATGCTACGGGGAAATGACAAAACTCAGTTATGCTTCCATAAAGCTGTCGGACTGATTCGATTTTTTTATGATTATGAAATGTAGCCAGAACTCAAATGAACAAAAATGGACATTGTGATATGATTATGGATTTGGCACTGGCTGCTCTGCCAGTATTATATGGAGCGTAGTGATAATATGATATTGTCAAGCGTTACAATTCAGTACAAATTAAAGCATTTAACAATATCTTAGTTTCAACCTTATTAAGGATTGTTTTGATTAATATTAAAAGTAAAGTAATTATCTAACATGCTGAGATTTGTAATGCAGGCCTTATTGAATAAAATAATAATTCAAACAAAAAACGGTACATTAATGGATAATGATAATAGCAATAGTTTGTTCATCTGTAAAGCCCACCGAGACAAATGTATTTTGTGATGTTGGGCTATATAAATAAACTCTGATCTGATAACGATAATAGACAGGGAGTTTTCTAAGGTTATCCTCAAAGCTATTTTCTTGTCTTTCTAAAGTGTGCTTTTTAAAAACATGCCATAACTATTTCTCTCTATCAACTTCTGAGGGAAAGATCAAGTTTCTTTAGCTGCTTAAAGCTCCATAACATTCATCAGCTTGTCTCTGACTTTGTCTGCTGTTTGGTGGTGAGCAGATGTAAGGATTTTTAGAACTTTTTTATTAAAATAGCTGCCTGTTGGGCCCGAAAACATGAGCGGTGAAAATGAACCAAAATATTGTCATTAAAAGGTGCATCAAGACAGCAAAGATATGAGCTGAAACTTGATGTAAAGCTCTATACCCTTTTCTAAAGGTTCATGACTTTGAGTCACCCTTTCAAATTGCTCTTTGACGCATTATTATTAGAAAAAATATTGATGAAAGCTAGTTAAAGAACAAATGACAGCAATAAGAATTTACCTAAGCAACATTATGTCAAAACACCGAATTCAGTGAAGATAAAACCCTTATACATGTATTTGTTGATGTTATTAAGAAGTATTTCTTACAAAGAATGGTGATACGTTCTTCCCTCCTACCAAGAGGGCAGCAGTGTGTCCATTAAATTCTTCCTTGGACAGATGCTTAATGACATGGCAGTCCTGCACCTGAAAAATTAACACAAGTTATAGTCACTGTGCCATTTGTTTTGTTCTGCCCTACAACATACACAAACATCTAATTATTGAAGTCCCTATTCAAATATGTACATTTGGAAAATAAGTACATCACTACATTTAGGGCAGGGAAAGAAGAGGAAAATATAAACGCAAAAATCAAGTTAAACCTATAATATATGAATTCATTACATTATGACATATTTTCAGTTTTGCTTCAGATGCTACAATGCTGAAGTCGTGGGAGTACTTTCACCCTGACAAAGGGTTTTGAAATACTTTCCATCTAGCACAGCCTGTTCCTGTATCAGCTAAACGGAAGAAAAATGAATCATCAGATGGGGAACAAACTTTTGGAACGACCTCGAATGTGAGATTAAGAGGCAGGGATGAGAAATACAAAGAAAGTCTGACTATTAACATTGACATTTTACTGAAATTGCAGTAGGAGTTTGTGATACTACTCACTTCCGTATATCAGTTTCATTAAAAGGGTAGTGAACACATTCTGACATCAATTGAGTTCACTGACAGACTAGTTGGTGTCATTTCAAACATGATCTGAATAAACCTGACTTTAAATACATCCTTTCTGCACCTTGCATGTTTAAAGACTGCAGGTGAGATTGCAAGGTGTTCAATATTTGCTAAAGAATCTGCTTTTCTCACACGCAGGTAATTTCATCATGGACCACAATTTGGCATTATCGGACCTAAAGAATACCAAATACTTTTGGATGGAAAACTTAGGTACAACAAAAAAGGCAAAGGAGAGGTGTGTGTGTGTTAGGGCTCCTCGATTATGGCAAAAATCATAATCTCGACTATTTGGGTCAATAATTGTAATTGCGATTATTAAATGTGATTATTCATTGACTTTGAAAACAACCATTTATTGGAGAAAAAAAATGTGAACAGTATGTTTTTAACAGTTGATTACCCTGAACTTTAAGTATCATTCAACTGAAAAAAAAGGGAAAAAAAATGTATTTAACAAAAAAGTCATAATAATAAAAAAAGAATCGTTTTATTTTGTTGTTTTCGTAATCGTTGCAAGCCGTAATCGTAATCGCGATTAAAATACGATTAATTGAGCAGCCCTAGTGTGTGTTACCTGTAACAAGGTGACAACGTGTTTTTCTCCCGCTTTCGTCCAGATAGGAGCCATCCCCAACTTCACAGCTACTAATCCAACTCTTCGACTGCCTGTAAAGAGGAACAAATATAAACACAGTTTAATTGGGAGCAAACAGGAAGAGGTGCATCATTTTAACAGCTCTCCCTTCTCCCGACACCCACCCTCTGCCCAGTCATGACGCTGCCAGGGCTCATCTTTGAGCGGGTTGAGCTTCTCAGCCGTTTGACTCCTGTATTCCTCCGCTATGGTCTTCCTCATGAACTCCTGGTTGTCCTCTGTGAGGTGTTCATCAAACCACGTTGTGGTCTTTACTGTCCTGAAAAGAAACACTGAATGTGCGGGACTGCAAGAAAAAGAGAAAGATGACAGTTAGATCAATAAGGGTCAGACATATCCACAGCTGTGACCGATCAATACAAGAGTGTTGCACACAATGCAAATGTGCTTATTTATATCAGGGAACTAAAGATGACTTTGCTTGTACATTACTTCATCTATATATTAAAAAAGTCAATTAGATGTCATTTAAGTTAGAGACCATCCCAATTTCCTACAATATGAGGTGACGAATTTGTAGAGTTCATATTGTCTGATGCACAGCTTCAAACTCAAACAAATGCCATTTACAATTAAGCCAAACAGAGATAGGCAGGATTTTTTTTTTACCGCAAAATAACTCATTTTCGGAGAATCCTATCTCAGGGCTGATTTATGAATTCACTGCATAACCTTAACTGAAAGGTGCCTTGTTGCTTCACGTCTCTTACTACTCACTTTAGCTTAGCGAGTCAGTTTAGTCACTGCAGCGTCCTTGCTAATAGGTAACACCAGGTTTAGGTCCACACATTGATATGGACAGTTTATGCATTTTGGTGCATAAATATCATTGCTTTATGGCGATTCAAAGACAGAAAATAAAAATATGAGGTCTGATTAAACCCTGTTGACCTTCTGTCGTCTGCCCACGTCTGTTTGCAGATGGCTATCAAGATATTACTCATTTATTACTGACAAGACTGGGACTGTGGTGTGGTTAATCCGTTCAGTCATTTATGACTTTCTCTGCAGTATACCTTGCAGAATACTACAAATATCTAAGGAAGAAGAATTTTGCATATATGAAAAACACTACACAAAATGCATGGAGAACCGTAGGAGATATTTGCAATAGTATGATATATATATTATAGATATAACACTCAACTTCACAGGCAGTGGTGGAAGAAGTAGTCAGATGTGTTACTTAAGTAAAAGTAGCAATACTATACTTAAAAAAAGGCCTACATTCAAAATCGTACTTGGAGTAAAAGTAAAAAAGTATCAGCATCAACAATTATACTTAAGGTACCAATGTGTTTTTATCACAACTGTTAAATGTAGAGCTAATTTGAATAACTTGATATACTGCTTATATCTTAAGATATGAATATATATCTCAAAGTTTATAAAATAACTGATTTATATTAGCTAATAATCGAAACCTATTTAATATTGGCTTTTAAAATGTAGTGGAGTATTAGTTTAAAGTAGCAAAAACTGAGAATACTCAGGTAAAGTACAAGTATTTAATCATTGTATTTAAGTACAGTACTTGAGTAAATGGATTTTGTCACTGGTCACAAGTAAGCAGAGGAAATTAAGCTAGCTTTAGCTTTACTCAAATGACTAAATTATCTCATAAAGCCAGTTTCTTAATTGGCTTGGTTTAAAACAGCAAAGGGCAGTAAATACATAAACTGCACCTCTCATTAACGACAGCGACCTACTTTAGATAAGCTTACATTACATACTGAAGCTACAGTTACATTAGCACAACATCCAGTTAGCATTAGCATCACCTTTCAGCTGCTGCTCGGAGAGAGATGAGCCCAGGCCCCCGCTGAAGAAGAAACCGACCGCTCCACGCCAACATTGCGCTGTTTAATATACACACTATCACATAAATACAAAATATATACACATAAACTAGAGGCGCATGGGGTCTAACAACATCAGAAAAGCCATGCCTTCCTTTTCGTCCTGTCCTAATGTCACCCTGGAAACTTCCGGTGCGTAACTAAATAGTTCCGCCATACAGAGGGTCACAAAAAAGGTTCCGCATCGTGCTGGCAGATATACGTTTTTTTAATCTATTCAATCTCTTACCAAAAAAGCTATGAAACTATTATGTTTATATGAATATATATTTGTTGACGGCTTGGTTCATAAGCCCCAACAGGAACTAAAACAATTAGTTAATTCTTGACCTTGGAAACAAAGTTGACAGAGCAGTTTCACCTTGAGGTCATTTCACATAGAAGTTCTGGAGCTATGAATGCAGAAACAATAATAAAGAAACTATATTGAAAAAAGCGAAATACATGTTATTGTTATTTCTTATCAAATATCAAATAAAATATGTACTATTAATTTGGGGCACCGATATAGTGGTCTACTGAATTACTGTATAATACTGTACAGTACTGTACTGTAGCCTACTGTTTTTTGAAAATCATTGTCACTTGTTTTGCACCAATGTCCCAGTTAATTTATTACATATGTACAAGTATGGCTTTAGAGAATAATAGGTGTTGTAAAAGGCAAGAACATAAAAGTACAGAAGGTGCAATATGCCTTTATACAACTAATCGTCTCTGTAAGTATTTTGATATTTGTCTCTGAAACAGATATCCGGAGGCTCGTGTGGTGAATACTGATCTGACTGTCAGATACCGAGGCACATATGGAGTGCACTCTCAGAAAAGCCTAACTTTGGTTTCCCCTAATTAACTAAATGTAGGTCTGTGGGATAATTTATTCTTGCATTTTAATGTCTGCCTGGGAGATTTAGAGAGACTGAAAGAGAGATGTCAAGGTGTCATGACCCAGAACTCCATTAGAGACACTGCCACAAACACTTAATTTACACAGACACGCACGCGCGCGCGCGCACACACACACACACACACACACACACACACACACACACACACACACACACACACACACACACACAGACATGTGTGATATCCAACACATAGATCTGCTTCTACAAATAGTATGCATATTCAGTGCAAACAGAGAAATAGGAGTTTACAAATAGACTACAGTATATTTGTATTATTCTAGATTATATCCCCACCCTGGATACCTGAACACATTTAGCTTTTTCTCAGGAGGAATACACTTACCTTACATTGATTATAATCACTGCAGTGCATACTCATATTTTAATCTAAATATAAAGTTGAATGTGTTTCCAAATTGTCCCAAAAGAGGAAGTCCCAATTTTGCATCAATTTGAACAATGTTCCACAACATGTTTAATACAATTATAAATGTACACAAACCTCAGATCACACAAGAGTGAGAAACCAACTTGTCTTTATTATAATCAACATGCAGAATACAGAAAAGCTCACAGATGAGAGTCTACCACACACGCTTTGCTATCTTCCCAAAGCTCTTTACAATGTAAGAAGGTTATTAAGAAATTATTACAATTATTCATTTGTTCATTTCCATTTAGCAAAATCTCAAACAAATCTGTAGAAAAGAACCCAAAACACCCAAGACAACCCTGAATGTCACACAAATGACATAGATACTTTATTTCATAACTAGCAAGTGGGACTGGAGATTGGATATTAGCAGGAACTGAATTATTCATGCATTTATGCGGTACACTAACAGGGACTCTACCACTCCCATAAATAACATTTGCATTGCTAATTTCAAGCATTTAGGGCTATGCAGTCACATATTTTGGCTTTGCCCACATATATTTTGGGTTATGTACTTGCTAGTTATCTAAATAAGGTAGAAGTGTCATTTCTTTGGGTGGGTTATGGTCTGACTCTGCATGCAGGTTCAGAAGACTGCTCTTATTTCTATAAACATATTTTAGATATACAGTAGGTAATAATAATCTCCAAGGTGATGCCATTATGGCCAAACATGCAATAGTCACCAATGGAGTGGTTCAAATTGTTTCACCAGAACGAGCTAATTCTCTGAGCTAGACTACTGTATTTAGGTAATATGGTTATGTGTACATGTTTGTTGGTGTGTATGTGTGCTTGTGCTTTTACATGAGTACATTTGTATTATACAGTACGTAAATGTATATGTATATATGACATATGTGTGTGTGCATTTGAGAGTGTGTTTGCATGTAGTCCATTGTCAGGGGCTGAAGGTTCTTGTGGACTCATAGTCAGACATACACTTGGGTGTGATGCCTTTAGCGTTGTAGTAATCCACCACCTGGTTAGGGACTTCTGCCAAAACACTCTTAGCCAGTGCAGCTGGGGAGGCCTGGAAGCACAGAGAGAGGAAGAGAGAGGAAGAGAGACGTCACTAAAACACGCATCACTTAGCCATGCATGATTCCAGGATGCTAAGATTTACAGTTGAGCCAGATGCTGTCAAAGGTCTGAATGAGTGAGACTGATGCGATCGGACAGGCTCATTTGACAACCTCAAAACATCTCTGCTTTCACCTTTTTGACCTACCATAGCTTGGTTTCTATGTGCTCACAAAATGGCACTTGAAAAAACACATTGGAAAATAATTTTAAAAAGCAATAACATTTACAGGGAAAAGTAAAGGACCATGAATATTAAACGTAGGTACAGTACAGTGCTGTATGAGTCAATAATGGTAATTAGTGCCATTTATTATCCTACTTTGCTATTATTTGACTCGATACGATTTATTTTTACATATGCAATACATAAAATAACCATTTTTAAATCAATATGATAATACCGAGAATGTATTCAAGTAAAAGAAAGCAGATTTGTGTCAGTTCTCGAAGGACTTGAATAGGGGAAATACTATTACTTTTGTATGTACAGCAAAAGTACAACAGATATGAATAACACTGAAGACTGTACCTATGATCAGCAAAGAGAAAAAGACAAACATATTTCTTTGTACATGAACCCACTCGTCTGCATGAACGCACACACACATGCTCCCGCGCCACACACACACTTCCGAACCCCTCAAAGTCAGAGAGTCTGTCGTACTCCGTCTCACATAATTCCCAGAGACAATGCACCATCAAAGAGAACCCACCCCAACTCCCCTCCCTCCTCTCATTTCCACCCTTCCTCCCTCTCTCTCTCCTCGGCTCCTATCTACCTGTTATCCCACACTCTGCCTGTCTCACAGAAGCTCCATCCTGCTAATCCCTTCTGAAAAGAAACGACAGAGCAGAAAATCACCTCTCCACCTCTGTCACACACTCCCTCGCTCCCTTTTGTCTTTAGCTCCGGTCTCCTGTTGACCCCCCTCCAGCACCACCACCAGCACTCTCTCCCACCAGCATCCACCTCTGTTCATTCAAATGTATTCCCCACCTCCCCTCTCTGACTGTTTTTATTATATGCTTCTTCTCCTTCTCCTCGCTCTCTTTCTGTTAAGCTGGGATGTAATTTGTTGATTCCTCAACCTGTCACAGAACAAACTCACCATAACCGACCCAGCAAAATAGACGCTGTCAAAGTCAGGCAAAATTAATGCCACCAGATAGGAAGACACGCGCACACACACAGTGCGCACACAGCTTATGTGTTTTGACGAGCAAGCCAAGCATATTACGCCCACACACTCACGCTTGCTACCCTCTAAATACAGCACTTCTTGACACCCACACAACTAATTTACACCCACACACTCACCCATACACACTTACACACAGACAGAGCCACCGCTAAAGAAGAACTTTCTATACGCTGTCTCTCAGTCTGTCCTTGACTTATAGCACCGCTTGCTATTGAACTGACTTCTTTTTTAAAGAAACAACAAAGAAGGTTTACCCAATTTTTGATCATACATTTCCTCATACAAATCCATTCATTCACACAGGTCTACCACTTATCAATATGTTTTGTTTGTTTATATATTTTAGAGCCATTTATTTTAAATTGTAAGCGTATTTGTTTGTTTTATGATTGTAGGCAATGGCAGATTTCCCTTTCTCCATTGGGCCACAGTAGCTAGTAGTAATTACTAGTAGTAGTAGTAAAAAAAAGAAGAGAGGAATGATCAGTGTGTTGCTTGATTTATGGTTTGATAAAAGTGCTGTTGTTGTGACCTTACAAAAAGTCACGTGCATGCCATTTCTGGTAAAATGTCAGCTATTTGTTTTTGTGAGAAGCAAATCTATCATGGTCAAATAGGACTGACAGTTGGCCACAGCTGTGAAATGTAGACTGTAAAGTTAACTCAAACACAAAGCTATGTTATTTTGCTCAACAGGATAATGTAGAAAATGAGAAGTGTCATTAAGTAAGCAAACTAACTCAATGATGTCTGCTACAAGGCAAAATCTATCAAAACTTTGCTAACATTAGTCAACGTTGGTCATACTGAACCAAATAAGGCTGTATTTGAAAAACTCCTGAGTGCAAATTAAACAGGGGTGTGTTCTTTGCTTATGAGTTGAACATCTCATTTGTAAGAGGAGGATTGTGTTTTTCCTTCATTCAAATGTTATATAATCCCACTTTAAAAGGATTATATTTTCCATATGTTTTATTCATCTACATGCTGCTTAAAATAGCACATTGCAGAATGAGGCGCAGTAACCTCAGTTTGTATGACTGACTTTTGGGGCATTCATTTTAACCTGCAGTAGATATGTAAGAACTCGTGTTAAAGTTCAAATGTTACTTATGATAGTAAAAACTGCTTTTGGAAGGGGGTTATGTAATTTTGCTGCGGAGGTCAGATGTTACTTACAGGCTGCCATTTGCCTACCTTTGTTCGAAATCAAAAATGTGCTTGTATACATTTAGGAAGAAGAAAAGATGATGCAGTTCGTGGACATTTGTTCTTGTGAACAGAGCCTCAGGTGTTGTTCTGGCAACGGTATTGAAAGATTTTAAGTAACACTTAGCCCTACTCAGAAGCTTTTTAAAAGCCTCTGGCCTTGATTTGAAATGCTATAATGTAAATACTCTTTTGTGACCTTACATTTCTTTTATCCTATCATTTTGTTATTCAGCTTGGGAAAGCTCTTAACTTTCTTAGAGCAGGAAGCCCGGTAGCAGATAGTTATGCTGTCACCACACAAAGGTACAAAAATAGCTGAAAAACTGCATCTAGTGTAATTTCTTTTACGCAGTCTGCTGCACTGTTAGTTAGTGCCCCATTTCTATATGTCTTGATGTTGACCTCCCTGGAGCATTACTCAAATGTACTGCCTGGTTTGCATTTATCAAAGCTCTATGATTTTTCCAGAGATGCATACTTCTATCCCTCGCCCTTCACCCCTCCTCTTAGCTGAAACCCACATGTTTGAAGTCTTTGAAGGGGACGAACTGGACAATGTCGCGGAGGACCGGCTCGCCCTTTGGTGAACGCAGGATCCCATCGTCCCCGTCCAATATCTGCATGTCTGTGAAGTCAGCGTTGCCCACGCCGACGATGATGACTGACATGGGCAGGTGGGAAGCATGCACGATGGCCTCTCGCGTGTCCGCCATGTCGGTGATGACGCCGTCTGTCAGGATCAGCAGGATGAAGTATTCCTGGTGGGGAGAAAGTTATGAGTGGATGTAGGAGGGTGTGGGCAGGAGGAATTGATGTTCAATGACTCTAATGTTTTAAAAATGTACTTCTTGACAGCAACTAATTTAAATAAAACTATTCTAATACACGAGAGACATAGAGAAGCTAGAGGCATTAAGGCAGAGAGGAATTTGGGCTCTGAAATGTATGCCTGATATTAAATGAATATCAATCACTTCCTCCCTCTTTTAAAATGCATCGCTTTCCGCCCTGCTTCATTCCCTATTTCCCATCTGATGTCTCACTTTATGCCTTATCATTGTCTTTCCCTCTTCCCCCCGTGTGCCAGTGCAAACACCACAAATCACAACAACAGGAACAAAATGGCATCTTTCTTTTTTTCCAAATGTCTTTCATTCTCTCCCTCACCATGGCCTCTTTCGTGTGCATCTCCTCGGACGCAGAAGAGGCCACTTTCTGGATGATCGGGGCGATGTTGGTGGGCCCGTAGAGCTGGATCTTAGGGAGGCAATTCTGATATGCCTCAACCACACCTTGGATCCCTAAATGTACTTCTTGACAGCAACTAATTTAAATAAAACTATTCTAATACACGAGAGACATAGAGAAGCTAGAGGCATTAAGGCAGAGAGGAATTTGGGCTCTGAAATGTATGCCTGATATTAAATGAATATCAATCACTTCCTCCCTCTTTTAAAATGCATCGCTTTCCGCCCTGCTTCATTCCCTATTTCCCATCTGATGTCTCACTTTATGCCTTATCATTGTCTTTCCCTCTTCCCCCCGTGTGCCAGTGCAAACACCACAAATCACAACAACAGGAACAAAATGGCATCTTTCTTTTTTTCCAAATGTCTTTCATTCTCTCCCTCACCATGGCCTCTTTCGTGTGCATCTCCTCGGACGCAGAAGAGGCCACTTTCTGGATGATCGGGGCGATGTTGGTGGGCCCGTAGAGCTGGATCTTAGGGAGGCAATTCTGATATGCCTCAACCACACCTTGGATCCCTAAAAAAACACACACACAAACACATGTTGTTTCGCCATTTCTATCTGTCCGTGTTTCACGCTGCACTCACCTCTCAGAGTTAAAGTTCTTGTTCTTGCAAAGGTTTCTGCTAAAGTAAATCTGCGCCTGTGATTGCACTTCTAGGTGACTGGGCATTTTTCAAAAACTATTCGTCCACATGAGCCAAAGCTAACAAACACCTTCACAGCAGGAACGCTTATGTGGGGAGAAAAGCGCAGAAGCCTATTTCACACATAAAGATTAGTGTTGTTATCTTTTGGTATCGTAGAGCCTGAAATACGTCTTGCAGCATATTGACAAATGTCCTGGCTGCATGTGTGTGTGTGTGTGTGTGTGTGTGTGTGTGTGTGTGTGTGTGTGTGTGTGTGTGTGTGTGTGTGTGTGTGTGTGTGTGTGTGTGTGTGTGTGTGTGTGTGTGTGTTAAAGTGTGTTAAAGTGTGTGTATTTGTATGGGTTGTGGCTGGGAAATAAACAGAGATATGGAAGGATAAATATGAGACTGAGAGATGAGAGATGTGGAGATGTGATACTGTAAGACTGCTTTCGATCCTGTGGTGCATTAATAAACGTTTATGTAAGTCAAGAAGTCTGTGTTAATGAAGTGAAGTTTGCTTCAAAGCTCACCAGCACATTCAGGATTGTCTTCATCAAAGTTCACGGCGAAATCGTGTGAAACCTTCATGTGGGGGAGAGAACACAGGGCTTTTTTTTACCGACAACACTCATTACAACACGTTCAGTCCAATTTACAGGTCGGCAGATGCATTCTCTTTTCATGTTGATCAAAGGCAAGCTGTGCCTTTCGAAAGAGGTATTACATCTTAATCTTGAGTTACCAGAACTCCCTCTGCTACTGCAAACACACACGAACACACACATCCCAAATGTCCTACCTTGAAGTCAGGTGGTATCAGTGCTCCAAAACCAAAAGCAGGGAACATTTTATCACTGGAGGAAGAGAAAAGCGCAGGATTCAATGAAAACAATGGAGAAAGGTAGAGACAAGGACAAAGGATGGGTGCAAAACCTTGAGGGAAAAGCCAGTGTGTGTGTGTGTGTGTGTGTGTGTGTGTGTGTGTGTGTGTGTGTGTGTGTGTGTGTGTGTGTGTGTGTGTGTGTGTGTGTGTGTGTGTGTGTGTGTGTGTGTGTGTGTGTGTGTGTGTGTGTGTGTGTGTGTGCGTGTCAGGATTTTATAAATGAGGATTGATAGAGTAGTTCCTACCTGTCATAGTCTTGGCAGATCTCCCCGACAGCCACCAGCGCCTTGAGGTACTCGTTGGGCTGGTAGGGGTGGATGTAGTGGAGGGAGCAGCTGTTTCTGGGATCCCCATTGGATGCTGTGAAGTCTATTGCCACCTGAGACAGAAACACACACACACAGCTTGAATGAGAATGGACAGACAATGACATGCTGCTATAAATATTGGGGAGATTATATGTGACAAAACGTACTGTGAACTGAATTTGGCAGCCTCCCATGATGTACTCCAGGAAGGAATACATTTTGATGATCTGTCAAAGAGGAGTGTCGAGATTTAGGGATGTCATGAATTCAAGGAAGGATACAATAAAAACTGAATTATGTGGATGCATCTTTGCTTGATGCTCGGCACGCTATTAGAGCTAAAATAATGAATTGTTTAGATAACACAAAGTCACAAATAATGTTTGTATAGTACAGGAGTCAATAGTTTTAGTATATGAGCATTTACTGGTGGTCTCTGTTTTATTACTTTTAACTTTACGATCCTTGTTATGTAACTCAAGGTTGGACAAAACAGACAATTTAAAAACAACCTTTGGCTGTGTGTTTGAAATATTTCACTGTCATGACTCATGTGGCATTAGATAACATTTTGGCTTTAACTTATCACTACGAAGTAAATGTTGATCGCACAAGGTAATGGGTGTAGAGTCGACTAATGACACCATCAGTGTTAAGAGTTGTTCCCTATAAGCCTCGCTATACAAGGCCATTCAGTCTGTGTCAAGGTCGCATTCTCCCTTTCACAATAATAGACCTTCACTGCATCATTGATTGTAGCCGTGTCACTAATGATACAAGAAGAAGATTGAAAAGCTGTCTGTTACCACATTAAACAGTAAACAACTAACCAATTAAGTTGATTGGTAATGTACGACAGAGCGGAGAAATGAGACCAACAAAGGCAGCAGAGAACAAGACTGCTAGCAAGCAAATGTGGAAAAGTCAAAAACATTTAGCAAATGTTAAGGGGAGAAATGCATTCAAAGAAAGACTAAATGTGTCTTTGTGAGAAACACTGACAGTAAATAACTGTTGTTACTCGATAGGAAACCCCACACAGAATCTTTAATCAACAATAACAATACTCATTATGTGTAGCCCTTGCCCTGTGAGACACGTGCAGGGAGGATAGCAGGAAGTAGAAGGATATTAAATGGTTTTACTTCACCTTACAGTGGTTGAGAATAACAACACCAGAGTTTCTGTAGTTCTTCTTCTTCATCTGGTATTTAGGGTTGATGCATTCCCATTGCAGCTGGGCAAAATCACACATTGATGTTTATGTCATGTCACAAAAAGAGGTTTCATACAATTACATTAAGCAGCTGCTGATCCATAATTGTATCATTACTTACAAATAGCTAATGTTTGTTAGTAAATGCTAATGTGTGGACATTATTTTGGCAAAATAATAGCTTTATAGCTTTTTTTCCAAAGGATGTGTGACGAAGATAACTTTGTCACTATGGACTGACGGCTTCAGGCCTTGTATATTGCAAATGTGTTTTTATTTTGAAAAGTGTTCCCCCTCCCGTTCTTTCTGTTACCCCTGATTATGTTCACCTGGTGCCCTGTGTTGTCTCCTCCCCCCCCCCACCTGTGTCTAATTGCTCCCCCCTCACCTGTGTCTTGTTGTGCTGATTAGTGTGTAGGAATTTAGGCTCTGTTTCCCTGTGTGGGGAGGCTGGTAGTGTGTGAGAGATCCTGGTGGCTGCAGGCTGTGCCCACGTGAACAGCAGCAGCAGGATTGAGGCTGTGTGTATTGTGTTCATGCTGTAATAAATGCCCACACCGGGTTATATTTGGGACGTGCTGCCTCTGCCTCCTTGCTTGGTCTGGGCCGCTCAATTGTCAGCTTCACAATTGGTGTCAGAAGTGGGATTCGACCAAGTGATGAGGTGAGAGTGATGGAGGAACTGAGGGAGATGATGAGGTCACTCCTGCAGCTTCAGGCAGCCGGTAAGCAGCAGTTCGCACGGGAAGAGGAACGGGAATCCAGAATAAGAGAGGAACGGAGACTCCGGAGGCAAGACGGCCGATTCGCTAAACGGGCACTAACTCTGCTGCTGGGGCATCAAAGAACCTGGCGGAGAACCGGAAATTGATGCGGGAGCAGAAAGAGGAGATGCGCTTAGTGGAGGAAGCTCGTCTGATACGCCTGGAGGAGGAGAAGAAACTGACGGAGGAGGAGAAGAAACTGACAGAGGAGAAGTTCTGTCAGGAGAGAGAACGTCAGCTGCTGGAGGAGCTGGAGAGACGGAAACGGCGACAGGCAGAGCTCGCGGCACAGAAGGCCAGAAAGAAGGAAGAAGAATTGCAACGGGAGGAGCTGGTAAAAATCCTGGAGGAGAATAACCGCAAGCTGAAGAGGGAACTTGAGCGTGTGGCCGCTAAGAAGCTGGAGACGGTGAACAGCAGCCTACAGCGTCACCTGCAGCGCAGCACGAAGGAGAAGGAGGAGCGCGAGAGGGAGCTCATCAGCATGACGCAGCAGATGGCCACGCTGATGCAACTAAAGCGGTCCCGGGCGGATCCCGCTCCGCGGGAGAGGCCGCAGTCCCGGCTCTCTGAGAAGAGCGGAGAGATCCAGAACCTCAGGATGAATTATATGAAACGTCTCTGGAAACACCGGGCGGAGTGGAGACACATGGAGGAGGGCAAAATGGCCAAAACGGTTAAGACACTGTGCTTCCTGGGGAGAAGGGTAAGGATATGTGACGAAGATAACTTTGTCACTATGGACTGACGGCTTCAGGCCTTGTATATTGCACATGTGTTTTTTATTTTGAAAAGTGTTCCCCCTCCCGTTCTTTCTGTTACTCCTCCCCCCCCCCACCTACCTGTGTCTAATTGCTCCCCCCTCACCTGTGTCTTGTTGTGCTGATTAGTGTGTAGGTATTTAGGCTCTGTTTCCCTGTGTGGGGAGGCTGGTAGTGTGTGTAAGATCCTGGTGGCTGCAGGCTGTGCCCACGTGAGCAGCAGGATTGAGGCTGTGTATTGTGTTCATGCTGTAATAAATGCCCACACCGGGTTATATTTGGGACGTGCTACCTCTGCCTCCTTGCTTGGTCTGGGCCGCTCAATTGTCAGCTTCACAGGATGTATGTGTTCAATATTTACATTTTCAAACATGTCACTTTTTGCTGTGTTTACTTTTTTTTTTTATTGAGTCGGGCACAATGAGTTTACATTTATACACAATATTTGTCCCTTTCCCCCCTCCCCTCCTGGTCCTAGCTAGTAATGTAAATAGATACATATACAGTGGGGCAAAAAAGTATTTAGTCAGCCACCAATTGTGCAAGTTCTCCCACTTAAAGATGAGAGAGGCCTGTAATGTTCATCCTAGGTACACTTCAACTATGAGAGACAGAATGGGGGGAAAGAATCCAGGAAATCACATTGTAGGATTTTTAATGAATTAATTGGTAAATTCCTCGGTAAAATAAGTATTTGGTCACCTACAAACAAGATTTCTGGCTCTCACAGACCTGTAACTTCTTTAAGAGCCTCCTCTGTCCTCCACTCGTTAACTGTATTAATGGCACCTGTTTTAACTCGTTATCAGTATAAAAGACACCTGTCCACAACCAAAATTGTAGACCTGCACCAGGCTGGGAAGACTGAATCTGCGATAGGTAAGCAGCTTGGTGTGAAGAAATCAACTGTGGGAGCAATTATTAGAAAATGGAAGACATACAAGACTACTGATAATCTCCCTCGATCTGGGGCTCCACGCAAGATCTCACCCCGTGGGGTCAAAATGATCACAAGAACGGTGAGCAAAAATCCCAGAACCACACGGGGGGACCTAGTCAATGACCTGCAGAGAGCTGGGACCAAAGTAACAAAGGCTACCATCAGTAACACACTACGCCGCCAGGGACTCAAATCCTGCAGTGCCAGATGTGTCCCCCTGCTTAAGCCAGTACATGTCCAGGCCCGTCTGAAGTTTGCTAGAGAGCATTTAGATGATCCAGAAGAGGATTGGGAGAATGTCATATGGTCAGATGAAACCAATGGAACTTTTTTGGTAAAAACTCAACTAGATGTGTTTGGAGGAGAAAGAATGCTGAGTTGCATCCAAAGAAACATGGGGTGGAAACATCATGCTTTGGGGCTGTTTTTCTGCAAAGGGACCAGGACGACTGATCCGTGTAAAGGAAAGAATGAATGGGGCCATGTATCGTGAGATTTTGAGTGACAACCTCCTTCCATCAGCAAGGGCATTGAAGATGACTGGCTGGGTCTTTCAGCATGACAATGATCCCAAACACACCGCCCGGGCAACGAAGGAGTGGCTTCGTAAGAAGCATTTCAAGGTCCTGGAGTGGCCTAGCCAGTCTCCAGATCTCAACCCCATAGAAAATCTTTGGAGGGAGTTGAAAGTCTGTGTTGCCCAGCGACAGCCCCAAAACATCACTGCGCTAGAGATCTGCATGGAGGAATGGGCCAAAATACCAGCAACAGTGTGTGAAAACCTTGTGAAGACTTACAGAAAACGTTTGACCTCTGTCATTGCCAACAAAGGGTATATAACAAAGTATTGAGATGAACTTTTCTTATTGACCAAATACTTATTTTCCACCATAATTTGCAAATAAATTCTGGATTTTTTTTCTTCTCATTTTGTCTCTCATAGTTGAGGTATACCTAGGAAAATTACAGGCCTCATCTTTTTAAGTGGGAGAACTTGCACAATTGGTGGCTGACTAAATACTTGTTTGCCCCACTGTATAGGTAAAAATAAAGTAGTGTAAAAGATAATATTAATAGATCAGGAAATAAAGAATAATAACAATAATACATGTACCCATAATATGAGTATATTATACTCATATGTATACCCACATATACACATACATACATACATGTATATAAAGACAGAAACAAAAACGAAAAAAAAAACACATACATTCGTGGTTCCCCCCTTTCTTCTTAATTTAGTGTCTTAAGTTCAGCTATGTAGGCTATCATAGAGCCCCAGACAGATTCAAATAGTTTTGAGGAGCCCCTCAGGTTATATTTAATCTTCTCCAAGTTCAGGTACATCATTAGATCTTTAAGCCAGAGAGATGCTTTAGGTGGTATCGAAGATTTCCATTCTAGGAGTATTCTTCTACGTGCTAAAATAGATGCAAAGGCTATACTGTCTTTAGTTTTCCTCCTCATCATTCGGTGGCCAGGTAGTACTCCAACAATGGCAGTTTCTGCACATGGTGTCAATACCACGTCCAAGGCCTCAGCAAGGTGTTTGAAAATGTTTGTCCAGTATCCTTGTAGGCGAGGACAAGACCAAAACATATGAGTCATGTTTGCTGGTGAAGTGTGACATCTGTTACAGGTATCCGTGATATTTGGGTATATTTTTGTGGACAACTTTTAGTTGTATAAGATTGATCCTGGCACAGGACGTACTATTGTTCACTCTTGCTAATGCACCATCCCAGACCTCATCATCTATAGCTTGGACTAGTTCCTCTTCCCAATCTTGTTTGATTTTACCATGAGATGTTTCTGTGAGACGGGAGACGGAATTGTAAATTCTTGAAATCCAACCTTTTTCGGTTGTTAGAGTGTCCAGAATTGAGTCAATTATTGAATCCGGCGGGATATTGGGGAAGGAAGGGTTATTTAGTTTAACCCAGTTACGGACCTGGAAGTAGCGAAATAGATGAGAGTCTGGGAGGCAAAATTTGTCCGAGAGTTGGCTAAAGCTACCGAAAAAATTGTTGATGTAAAGGTCCCTTACTCTGATAAAACCTAATCTCTGCCACATAGAGAACCCTAACCCTAACCCAGTGTAAGGGGGGTGAAAGAGATGGTTGTTGCGAATGGGACTATGAATAGAGGATCCACAAAGTCCATGAGCCTTTCTAAATTGGGACCATATTCTTAGGGTGGAAACAACAATCGGGTTATTCGAATATTGAGTTGGCCGGCTGGGTAATGTAGATGTAAGCAAAGCAGAAAGTGAGGTATGAGGACAGGATTTGGCTTCAAGCTCACACCAACTGGTTGGTTGGTTGGTTCCTTAGTCCATACAATTATTTTGTGGATATTGGCTGCCCAATTTTGCTGTTTTTGATTGAGTTTTATTTGATAATTCTTAAATTGTTAATCACTCTGAGATGTTTATGACCCTAAAGGTTGGATGGTTAGCCACACCTCTTATCATAAAGCCTATCAGCATATACAGGTGTAATCAAACTATTATCAAACCATTGTCTATCTCAATACATCGTAGCTGTTTTAGTTCCTATCCCTGTGTGTTCTTACCTGTTTGCCCTCCAGCTCAGCTCTCGTCTCCTTAAAGGTGGTCTGAAACTCCCCAATAAAGTCGTGTTTTCCATTGGAGTCCCAATCCCAAACTGTGCACTGTAATACACACACACACACACACACACACACACACACACACACACACACACACACACACACACACACACACACACACACACACACACACACACACACACACACACACACACACACACACACACACACACACACACACACACACACACACACACACACACACACACACACACACACACATTCATTCAGTTAGAGCGCAGCTGTGACACTGACACCTAAACACACACACACACACGGCATGCAGGGAAATGCCATGCTGAATGATTGATAAGGCGGTGTTGGTGGGGGGGCAATGGAGTGGTGAAATATTAATCTGAGGACGCTGAGGGGGACGTGGCTTAAGAGACTGCTTTGTGTGTGTATGTGTGTGTGTTTAGGCTGAATAGTTTGTTTCTCTCAAAGGAGCTGCCAGATAAGAAAAATTGTCTCAATCACTAGTGAAATGTGCGGGTCAGCGGGCCAAGGCTCAGCACATCATAAAGAAACAAGCCTATAAATTGAGAAGGTGAAAAATACACCAATATCTGGATTGTCCCGTGGAGTTTGCACAATCAATAACATTCAATTAAACTGGTCAAAAGAGACACTTGTTAACGCACAGAGATAAAAATGCCTCAACCTTTCGCAAAGGTTTTAATGGCTGTGAATTACTCATTTGTCTGTCGAGCTCTGTGACCTTCTCAACTGAGGTCAATCCAAAAACTAGCGGTCAGAACCAATCCAGCAGCACTTGATTAAAAACAACGACCGGTGGTAATCCCCTTATTTTCTGTCTCCCACTTAAGCTGACAAGTGTCTTTCCTTGAAGTGAGTGTGTGCCATTTTTGTCTGTATGAGTGCTTGTGTGATCATTGGTGGATGTGTCTGTTTCATTTCCATGTGTGAGGGAGCGCTCGCTTTTGCAGCCCTGCTCACTTAAAGTTGCTGAGAGAGTAATGAAAAAATGAAGACTCTCTGTTTCATTCACTGAATACTAACGGTTGGAAGGAGAGACGGGGTATACGGAAATAGAGAGGAAACGAAAAAGGAGAAATACAAAGCGATAGACAGACAGACACTGCAATGGAGGGTTATGCATTTATGCATTGATCAGTTAAGAGCCCTGTGAAAAAGAAGCACCAGTCTGAATAGAAATCTCTGCATTGCCATTTCTCACTATAGCACTGATGCTTCAAACAGGTAGCCGTGGAAACCATTGCCGACGCCTGCATGTGTGTGTGTGTGTGTGTGAGCCCTTTCTCCTGCTGTCAGGAGCCATGCAGAGTTAAGACGCTTCTGAATATTTAATGACCACACTCATGCTTATTCATAGAAAGAATAACTCTTTAGGAGCGGGTGTGAGGCCACCACTTTGGCACATATACACAAAAGCACGCACACAGATCTATTCTGGCACATCAGGTGAGAGTTCAAAGCCCTGACCCACCCAGCCTACAGTGGGCAGTCAGACGGTGTCAGGACGTCGGGGAGAAACTGTCGCCCTAGTTTCTGCGCTGTGTCTTTTGGAACTATGTAGCCCTTGAGGGTATTTGGATAACCCGTTCAGAATATTCAAAAATATGCTCAATCTGCAGCGGAGCCGTTGGGGAAAGAAATCACCTGGATCTTCAGTTAGAGCAAATCACTGCACAAGAAGAAAAATGAGAGTAAGTAAAACCAGCAAATGATAAAACTCAAGAGGTCGCGCACAGTCGCTCTCTCATGTTTCATCGTCATCTCATCTGATCATTCCAATACACTCATATTTTCTCACCGACACATCTGAAACAAATCCAGGTAGTGAGCAAAAGTGGTGTGAAAATGGTCGGAAAAGAAAATCTCAATAAAGAGAAAAAAACGGCTTTGTTTTAATGTATAATATATGATAACAACGGCTCGTACAGTATCTTCGCATACTTAAGTCATCAATAAAAAAATATTATGATGAATACAGACTACCGCCACCTGCTGGTGTGGACAGTTTGTTTATCTCTAATGCAAAAGAAGATTGATGTGACAGTCGGCTGATGGCGTTAGTGTTTGCGGTGGGTTCAAAGTGCGACTGTTCGACATGAAGCAGGGAAGGTAAAGTAAAACAGAAGACATCCACCATTTCAGTGCGTTTGGGCCCTCAGAACAAGAGTTATTTTAAACCCATCCAGCTCTTTATATAATACAAGAAGCATCAGGAAAACATGAAGGGAAGCAAATAACCTGAACTCAATTAGGGCTTGGAGAACAAAACGGAAGGCAATGATTGAGGCTGCTTTTGAAATTGTTCACATGCTTGAATTGACTTGTATACTTGTGGGTAGGTTGCACTTTGCCGATGTTTTACAAATATCATCATTTGTATGCTGCACAGAAAAAGCACCTTGCCTCCGGGGCTGTGTGGCATCTCCCTTTAAAAGTGCATCGGGTCCTCCTGAGGGAACTTTAATAATGAAGGGAGCTTTTAGCCAAGGTTTTGCATGCTCAGAGTTTTGAACGCATGTTATTTATAAGGTTGAATACAATGTGATCATTATTATGACCTGCATAAAATAGCAAACTCACCTTTAGTTCCCTATCTTGGTCACCACTGCAGAGTGTGTTTAAGGAAACTTTGAAGGATTTCCAAACTGGGCTCAGGTTGTTCATGATGGTCTGCAGCGCACAAAACACATTGCTGTTAATCACAGGCCAGCATGCAGGAAATAATACATGTAATCATTGTTTGTTTGTGCATGTAATCACCTCAGTTCTGTGTACAAGCGACTCAGTCCCGTCATCATTCATTCTAAAAATCTCCAGAAAAGGGTCTGACTTGCTGAAGAAATCCTTTAAAGGGAAAACACGCACGAAAGCCATTGCCTCAGAACTGCCTTTGATCACGATAAATCATTCATACACTCACAGAATCATTATTTTACACCCTTTCTTTTTTGTTTCTTCTAACCATCCTTTTCCTGTCCTCTTCAATTTATCCATCCCTCCCCTGCTTTCTTCCATCTTTCCCCTAAGGCACAACTTGTTTGGATTAGTCATCCGTAGCACTGCGCACGTGTGTGTGTGTGTGTGTGTGTGTGTGTGTGTGTGTGTGTGCGCGTGTGGAGGCTGAACATTTATATAGTTATCTGTGTGTGTGGTGGAGTGGTTTAGATAGGAGAGGGTTATTGGGGAGGGGGGGTGTCCACCTATCTCCTCCGGCCTCCTGTAATAACAGATTGTGTTATTGTGTTTTGTGTGTGATTAGCTTGATCTCCAATTCCCACAGCCCTGACACCTCCTCACACACCTGCCTGATAGCGTTCCCACCCAAAGTCATATCTCTGAATATTAATTCATCACATCTAAAGGAAAACAAGAGATGTTTAATCTTTCTGAAAGAACACACAGAATTGCACTAACCTTGTCATCAAGCTTACGAGCGCTGAAGCAGAGTTCAACGTAATCGTCATTACCAGACAACTCCTCCGCTGTCACCTTTACATGAGGAGTGGAGAGAAAAAAAGGAAGAAGAAGAGGGGGGGAGGAGGAGGGAGAGAGGTAGAGGAAGGAGGTGAGAGAAAATGAGATGGAAATGAGGAACAGAGCAGATTGAACAGCAACATCACCAAATGAATTAGTGTCTGAGTGCAAGAGGTGGAGTGTGTGTGAGTGTGTGTGTGGTTTGATTTGTGCGTGCGTTTGTGTGTAACCGTCACTGGGAGACACACCGTTATGGATGACTTTCCAGAAGTGTTTCCCGGTTTGTAGAGAGCTCTGGTCAGTTTCCTCTGCGAGACGATCTACAACAAACAGAAACAAAGATAAGCTCACATAGTTTTTCTCCCAAAGGGACAACTTGACATGCAGTGTCACCCAGGTGTCACCCAGGTGTCACCCAGGTGTCACCCAGGTGTCACCTCATACTTCTACGTAAGGCTAGCAAACGACTGCCTACCTTACACATCCAGTGGACAGAGAGCAGCATGGTGGAGTCACCTTCTCAACACCTGTGAAATGTCATTTTCTCAGGTGTTGTATCCCTAATTTGATCTGCCAGCTTCTAGGCTTTTTTAAGATATAACTATTATGGGCTGGCCAGGTGTTACACAAACGATGTGACTGCTCAAGTTTACATGCAGAGGTTGGTGAGATTAACTAGATGCCAACCACACGGAGAGAAGAAACAAAACAATTCACTAAAAGCAGCTGGGAGCTCAAAGAGCTGAAGAGGGATCGGTTCATTCTCAGTGGGATCTGCCATGAATGCTTTAAGTGATACACAGGCGCTTTGCATTCTGGGGCTGATCACTGGGCAGTTTACATTTATATTCCCTCATTTTGCATAAAGAAAATGTGTGATCCTGCCAAGGGAAGGCAGATGGAAATGTGTTAATTGCTAAAGCTGGCATAAATCCTCTCTTATTTTTTGAGAGCAATGCATTTTATGCATGGTCCTTGTTTAATAGAGAACATATTTTGTATATGAGTAGCTATGATTGGAAGTCCTTTAATGACAATGTGTCATGTATAATCATTTACATGCTGGCTGTGAGGATATCACTGACACAATGCATCTGTGACATGCCTTACTAACTACGGAGGAGCTGCCGCTGCACACACAGAAATCAACACAGTAATGAAACGAATGGCATTATGTTACACCAACACAATTAGAAAACTTTGGTTTCAGATAACATGCTATTACTAACTTACATTGCCTCTGGTGTTACTTTGACTGGACAGTAAATTACAGTCTGTTTTAACACTCGGGATAAGCCACACCATCTAGAACTTTCAGATACAGATCAGAGCGAGACAAGAAGTTGGCAGCGGGTTATCCAATTTCAGTGAACCTCCCTGGATTCCACCTTCTAAATCTCCTTCTTCCACTTCAATTATCTCAGTTCTCCCCACTATCGTAAGCCCACCAGATTTATGGTGCTGATCACATCTCTCACAATGAAGTGGAAACAAACAACAGAACTTTTGGGAATTTATTTCTGCTTCCTTCTTTTCTCAGCGTGACTCAGCTGGTTATTTCCTGAAATCAACTTGTTAATTAGCACTACTGCAATTGCAATGTTCTTTTAAAATGCTCTTGGTTATAAAGTGAAGTAAATAAATGAAGCATATCTTTAAATATTGATTACAACTACATCATTAAGAAGGGCAGTGGTACCATTAAGTGGGAAAATGGCAATTTGTGTTGGAACATGTGCATATCAATGCTTTGTAAACATAGTTTAGAGCACCCTCAGGGCTTTTACGTATAACTAAAGACTGAAGGACAAAGAAAGCTCAGAGTAATGCAGATAGTGACCAACCTCAAGTGAACATATCACATTAGGATTCTATGCACGGCTAAAGACCGCCTCTCTAATCTTAAAGTTTCTCTAGCTCATCATGATTAAAGAACACATGACCTGATACAGACTTTAAAAATCCCAACAAGCTCAGTTAACTTTACAACGGATTACACACTCTATGATTCTTACCCTCAAAGCATGCAGGCTGCATTCAACCATGTATGGGTCTGACACAGACTCCCATGCTCTACACTGGTAAATATAACACTTACTGTGAGGGTCATAAATTCAATTTCCTGGGTTTAGATGCATTCACTACCGCACGTGTTCACCGCATGCTATCATTCTACTTCTGCTCCTTACGGTGAAATCACTCCTATCCGTGGACAGAGGTGACCTCCGAACTTCCCTCACACAAACCATTTCGTTTGTGCAGTCAACCTAACATGCTTTTATATTCATTTATGTAAGTCTGGCGTCTAGAATACGTCTTGTTTTTTGAATTGGGTACAAAGTAAAGAGACAATCATAGCATTGCGTAATTATGCACTTTCACATCAAAAGATGCACTGACCTGTCCTAAAGTACACTCCATCGCTCCCAGGAAGTCAGCGTCTCGGAGGCCATTGTTGCCGGAGCTGATGTCATGGAGTTCAAAGCGGAGCCTCTGGACCTCCTCGAAATAGTAATCCACCAGGAAGATCTTGGAGAAAACAGGGCCGCTACTGCTGCGAATCACCTCTGTACGGTCCACCTGCAAAATAAACATGGACACATGCACGGAGACAGCAAGGTTAGTACATCCAAGTATTATTTTAAATCTAAAAGAAGACACCTTTTACTGTGGGTTTGTATTGACTGAAAGGTCCAAGGGCTGCCATAGCTGGAGTGGGTAAATAAAAAATAAAGCATCTTTTAGTGATAATACAATTATAAAACCAAATTACCAAATATAATCAAATGTATTTCTGTAATGATTAGTCTGTTTCATTTGTTTTAATGTCCAATGGAATAGGAATTAATTAATAGTTTTATAATCGTTTATTTGTTGACATATACATTTATAGGTAAACCATCTTCACTGTTTTTTTGCCCAAGTAAATATTAAATAAGTAGCTTCTATGACATTTTGAAAAATGTCTCTTTTACAACTAGTTCAACACATGTAATGAAAAACAACTTAAACTTATTTATCAAAAAACATATATTAATATTGTCTTATACACCCTTGAGTTCTCAAAATGCTTGAATAGCTTTGTATATTTTGCATGAAGTAAAGGCTTTCTGAAAGTGTTGTTTGATCAAACTGTGTTACAGTTTTCACTTCAGATGTAGTTCTCATTCATAACACTCCGTTCGATGTCTCACTATGGGATGCGCCTCATCGCGAAGCAAACAGATGCATCAATCTCATTACGCCAATCCTGATTGGCTGGTGATCTTGACGTCAGCGTCAGGGGACGCACACAATGCATGCGTCATTCAAACACCTCTTCTCGCTTCAGAGCACATCTCACAGTAGCCGGGCAAGCTTCACTGTCCACAGACTGAACCCAAAATACCATTTCGGTCGACGGGTGCTAGCTGGCTACTCCTTCTGCTTCGCAGGAAGACGGTAGTACTAACGCCGTTAGTACTTAAAAATCGACCTCGCCCTTCTCTACGAGAAAGTAAGGTAGGTCCGATTTTTTCAAGCTAGCAGCACACCTGTTGCTAGCTCGCTCCCTCTCTACCGACACCACGGTAGCAAGGAAGTTTTTCTTTTCTCTTCCTCACGGAGGGGAAAAGGATTAAAAGAGGAGCATACTGCCACACCAGTCAGTATTCTCCGGGAATAAAAGACCCACACCGTCCTTTTTTCTCCGGATTAAGGACAAGGTGGTAATACCTTTTTTCCCGTCCCACCTGTCGAGAGCGGGCCCTCTCCACGCCACGAGGCGACAAAGATGGACGCCCCTCTCCCTCACACCAGAGGAGTCAGGGACTCGGTGGCTCGACTCTGCGGCTGCGGGTTGAAGATCTCGGGCACAGACACACACCAGGTCTGTTCGCCCTGCCTCGGGCTGGAACACGCCCGAGGCGCTATCGACAACCCCGGCTCATGCGGACATTGTGTCCGCTTCACAGTCAAGAGCCTCCGCCGACGGCTAGCGAGACAAGCTAGCCTGTCGGAACAGGACCCCCCCATGTCCATGGACCCGCCGGCCGGCAGTCAAGACACGGGGGCGTCCGCCACAGAGAGCGAACCCCTCTCCGTGTCGGTCTGGGGCTCATTATTATCAGCGATGGCCTCAGAACCGGAATCCCGCGCCCTGGCAGGCCGGGACCCGGTGACGACAAGACACGCGGGAACGGATTCCCGCGCTTTACCAAGCTGGGGCTCCCGGTTAGACCTCACCATGGTCTCACCCGCGGAGGATGTCCTCGAGTTGGATTATGAGGAGGACGATGAGATGCCCTGGCGTTCCTCCTGTCCGAGTCAGATGAACAAGAAGAGGACACCTTCATGTCATCGGCCCAGGCTGCAAAGCCTGGAGCGAGGGCTGCTCTCCCGGGTGACAGCACACCAGCTTCGCCCAGTCTGAGCATGGACCTGCAGGCCGTGTGCAAACGCGCTGCGGTCAGACTCAATGTTCCGTGGCCTGAAATGGCCAAGGAGACCTCCAGGGGCTACGAGGGGAAGCATCTTCCCCAAACAGCGGGCAAAGGGAGGCAACTCCTCCCGGTTTTTCCAGAAATGTTGGATGAAGTGTCGGTCTCGTGGAGAGACCGGCCCTTCAGCAACAAGGTCCCAATCCAGGGTTCCTCCTCCCTGGACTGCGATGGAATGGAGAGGCTCGGCCTGCTCCGCATACCGCCCATGGAACCGCTGGTGGCGGCCCGAGCAGGAACCCCACGCTGCCAGCAAAGGCGGACCGCTTTCAGTCCACAATGACTGAAAAGTCCTATAAAGCCGCAGCGCTGTCCGCCAGGGCCCTGAACGTGTCCTCGCTGCTAACCGCCTACCAAGCGGAGCTCTGCGAGGACCTGTCGGGTAGCCCGGGAGCAGCCACTCTGGACGAGATGGCAGCGGCCACGGACATTTGCCTCCTTGTCCAGCGCTGCGCCGTCCAGGCCACGGGCAAAGTAATGGGGATCTTGGTGGTGCAGGAAAGAGCGAGATGGCTCAACCTCACCAACCTCCCTGACCGAGAAAGGGAAGATGTGCTGGATATGCCCATCGTTCCCGAGGGAATTTTCGGCTCCGCTCTCGCCTCCATGCAAAGGAGGTGTGAGATGAAGAAGAAGGAGGACGAGGCACTCCACCTCTGCCTCCCTCAAAGGGTCCAGCCGCTGCCCTTGCAGCAGCAGTCCTTCACCTAAGCGAACTCTGCCCGGTTTAAAGCACCGGTCAAGCAGAGGTCGCAGCCCACATGCCGTGTGGGCTTTGAGGGTAAGATGGCTAGCCAACATCCTTTGGTTTGCCGTTTTATGAAGGGAGCTCGCAGGCTCCTCCCTGTCTCCAGGTCGCTTATGGGACCTGGCAGTGGTTTTAAATGGGCTCAGAATGACCCCATTTGAACCCCTGGAAGGAGCTGACATGAAACATCTGTCACTCAAGACAGTGCTGTTACTGGCCCTGGCATCCGCCAAGCGGGTCAGCGATATTCATGCACTGTCTGTACATCCCTCATGCACTCAGTTCGCCCCAGGGCAAACGAGAGTGTTGTTGAAGCCCAACCCTGCCTTTACACCAAAGGTGGTTGGTTCGTGTACCCCAATTGACATTGAGGCATTTCCTCCGCAGCTGGTTTCCTCCGGGGAGCAGCAGCAGGATCTGTTGTGTCCAGTCCGGGCTTTACACACATATATGGACAGATCAAAAGAGCTTCGTCTTAATGACCAACTCTTCGTGTCCTGGGCTAACCCTCACAAGGGCAAGCCTGTTACTAAGCAACGGCTCTCCCACTCGATTGTGGAGGCAATTGTTTTGGCCTATACGAGTCAGAATTTGCAAGCACCTTCGGGTCTGCGGGCTCACTCGACTCGGGGCCTGGCTACATCCTGGGCTTTGTTCAAGGGTGTTTCCATCCAAGACATCTGTGCAGCGGCGAGCTGGTCCTCGCCGCTCACTTTTGTCCGCTTTTACAGGCTAGACGTCTCCGCTCCAAGCGTGGCCCGAGCAGTGCTGGGCACCTTGTTGAGTCGGGACTCTACCTGTTAAATTCTGGTTGATCGGTGATTTTCGAGATAAGCTCGTCTGGCAATACGGGAGCTACAATATCCCATAGTGAGACATCGAACGGAGTGTTATGAATGAGAACTATAGGTTACTTACGTAACCCCAGCCTCAGAGTAACATGAAGTGAGATGTCTCACCAGACAGCCCTCCTTGCTATGGTGAAGCGAGAAGAGGTGCTTATTTTGAATGACGCATGCGTTGTGGCGCAAGCTACTTATAGGGGGTGATTTCCCCTGACGTTGACGTCAAGATCACCAACCAATCAGGATTGGCGTAATGAGATTGATGCTTCTGTTTGCTCCGCGATGAGGCGCATCCCATAGTGAGACATCTCACTTCATGTTACTCTGAGGCCTGGGGTTACGTAAGTAACCTATCGTTGTTTGTGATGTCTTCAAAGTGGAGTGAACTTTAAAGATATCTTTCAACACCAAACACACAGCCAATGTGAATTGATTTTGAACCACAGCAGTCTATTCGGCACTGCAGCAATTTTCAAAAATAGCCATTAACACATTGTTTACACTTTTCAACTTCAGGACAGGGAACATGGATTTATTTTAAATTACTTAAATGGCACAAGATGTTTTGATGACACAAAGGAGCGACTAAAGTTGTAAAATCGATCGTTGACTGAGTGAAGCAGAAAGGAATAGAACACAAAAGTCTGCCTCGGAACTGCACACAAAACTATCCAATACTAGCAGCAATGACTGGCTCCCTTTCATTGTTGATAACCCTTTGACACACACACACAAACACAAACATACGCACACACACGCACGCACACACACACAAACTATAAGTGAGCTCAACACCAGACTAAAAAACACACACAAACAGATTTGACCTTTCTCTGACACTTACCTCAATTGGCTAGCATCTTATCAACACACACACACACACACACACACACACACACACACACACACACACACACACACACACACACACACACACACACACACACACACACACACACACACACACACACACACACACACACACACACACACACACACACACACACACACACACACACACACACACACACACACACACACACACACACACACACACACACACAGGCGAGCTTAAACACTCTCTTAACAATTATCCAATTAAGAGACTCGGAATCTGATAGGCATTGATAGCATTTGACCATTCCTACATTCCCACAAAGGGGCTTATGGTAACACACACTCACAAACACTTACACACACACAAAAACACTTACACACACACAGTCTCATGCACACACCCACACAAACACACACACTTTCCTCAGGGGCTCAAGATCAAGTGCTCAGACAGTAGTGCAGAATTATTCTGTCTTTGGAGACTACACAAAAAAGCTAGTGTGTGCGTGTGCGTGTGCGTGTGCGCGTGTGTGTGTGTGTGTGTGTGTGTGTGTGTGTGTGTGTGTGTGTGTGTGTGTGTGTGTGTGTGTGTGTGTGTGTGTGTGTGTGTGTGTGTGTGTGTGTGTGGATCTGTAGTGGAGTTTAGAGCTTGTGCATGTTACAGTCTGTTCAAATGTGTGATGTGTGTGATGCCATGTTCTTGTTAGAGTGGGTCACTGTGTGAAGATGTGCGTGCATGTGTGGGTGTGTGTATCTACATATTTAAAAGGAAGAAAGTGGGCCCGGCATATGTCTGTCTCTCCCAGAAATAAGGGAAATAGAAAGGAAGACACATAAATATCCATTTCATTCCTCTTAATGTATCCTTTTTCTCCTGCTGTGTTCAGCTAAAATGCAGGTGGTACTGTCACCGGTGTCACGTCAGTGAGATTGGGAGGTTTTTTAAAGTACATGGAGAGTCGATTCAGAAGCTACAGTTCGACTGCTATATCAGGTCATGGACAAATGGCGTAGGTTGTGAAAATGTGGGTTGTGAACACTTTACTGGAACTGACCCTGAATGTGTGAAGTATAAAAGCAAAAACACCTACATAACTCAAAGATAAATATGTAACGATTTAAAGGCCATAATGTTATTTGACTTCAGTCAATTGGAGGGGCTCCTGTAAGAAAACATTTCAAATGGCACCTTAATTCATAATAGAGCAACACTATGTAGTAAGAAATGCTTACACACATCATTTCGAAAATGTCTTTCACTGGATGAGCCTCACAAGCAAGGACTCTTCATCTGATGTAACCATTATTCTTTAATTTTCTGCTAATCAGTTTTTCTTAACCAGAGACACAACTTCATCCCATCATCCCATAACTGTACCTCAAACCACTGCCCGTGGGACTGCATCTTCAGAACCACGCAAGGGTCGGGTTTGGAGAGAGCGTCGCGGTCCGAGATCCCCCGGCAGGCCATTCTCAGCTCTACTTTAGCCAGGCACGGAGAGCTGATGAAGCCCAGCGTGGCCTCTGCAGACTCGTAGATGTTACTCATGCTGAACACACAATCACACACTGTACAGAGAGAGAAAGACAGGGTTACTACTATTCAGATATATAGATAGATGGATAGATGGATAGATGGATAGTTGGATAGATGGATAGATAGATAGACAGATGGATAGATAAATAGATAGATAGATATACTGAAATGTTGACTTTATTAAATATATTATGTCAACAAATGTCACATTACTGTATTAGGTTAGTTGAAACCAAATATATTAAGTTGAATCTAATATTTTATATTTAAACTGAATATTATTGCTTTCAACTAACCTAATACACTTACATGAAATAGTTTGACATAATACACTTCGAGTCAACTTTTCAGTTTTTTCTGTGTAGATAGATAGACACATAAAAATACGTGCACTGCAGTACATTTGAAATGTTGTTCGCTTTGACATGAGCAGATGCAGTGGCCCTGACTAAGCAGATAGCATCCAAAACTGTTCAAGGTCAGAAACTCCTGAATCATGGTCAAGGTCCCCAAATACACACAAATGTACACACAATTATGCATTAACAAATCAATGCACACTAGCATTTGGGTGTAAGTATACATTCTGTATACAGACATAATTGCATTAATGCACACGCACACACATGCAGTGAGCACTGCTGAGTATCCAGAACAGATCGGCCATGTTTCTACTCAGGTTTCCACAGTGTATAGTGTTCACAGTCCGCAAATAGAATACTGTCGAGCATCCAGTCTCTGCCACAAAGATTGGTTTTACCTATAATAATGTTAAAATTGTAAATTGTGGAATTTAGTTTAAATCATATTTTTCAGGAGTAGCTGCAAAGAAAATGGCCCATCATTCAACGAGGGCATCTGCGGCTTTTCATTTGTTCAAGGTGAAAGCTCTTTTACTGCACAAAAAATATGTCTATTTCTTCCTATCTGACACATGATACAGGGGCTTGTGTGTACAGCAGTGATGGTCAATATGACACATGTGTGGCAATAATGTTTAATGTGAAACAAGGGATAACTCTCTTGATCTTAAAAGCCCTGCACATCCATCACCCACCCACACAGGTGTTTTCAATTATTCTGCTTAATTAGATCTGTGTGTGCAGACTCAGCTGATCGACTTCTTCCTCACTCTCTTTTTATTGCACCTGTTGGAGGGAAATAATGTGCACCTTTATATATTTTAATAATGCATGGACTCTTGTGATTTGATGTCATTTCCATCATCGCCCCAACCACCTCCAACTTGACCGGAGATGTAATTAGTAGTAATGAAACAGCTGTGTGTGTGTGTGTGTGTGTGTGTGTGTGTGTGTGTGTGTGTGTGTGTGTGTGTGTGTGTGTGTGTGTGTGTGTGTGTGTGTGTGTGTGTGTGTGTGTGTGTGTGTGTGTGTGTGTGTGTGTGTGTGTGTGTGTGTGTGTGTGTGTGTGTGGTCTAGCATTACTATACTTGTGGGGACCTAAATCTGTTTACATAGTCACGTGTGGGGACTGGCTTCCCTTATGGGGACAAATTGGAGGGGAATCATTAATTTTAGGGTGAAGACTTGGTTAGGTTTAGGATTAGGGTAAGGGTAAGGGTAAGGGTTAGGGTTAGGCATGTGTTGGTTATGGTTAAGGTTAGGATAAGTCTCCAGGAAATGCATGTAAGTCAATGTAATGTCCCCTGAAGTGATGTATACATGGTATGTGTGTGTGTGTGTGTGTGTGTGTGTGTGTGTGTGTGTGTGTGTGTGTGTGTGTGTGTGTGTGTGTGTGTGTGTGTGTGTGTGTGTGTGTGTGTGTGTGTGTGTGTGTGTGTGTGTGTGTGTGTGTGTGTGTGTGTGTGTGTGTGTGTGTGTGTGTGTGTGTGTGTGTGTGTGTGTGTGTGTGTGTGTGTGTGTGTGTGTGTGTGTGTGTGTGTGTGTGTGTGTGTGTGTGTGTGTGCAGCTTCTTCAAAAGACATTCTGGGATATATACTTATTCACTATCTTGACGCTAGTTTGATAACAATGTCATGTCTGTCTGTTAAATAAAGCATAATGGCAAACCACTGTACTTATTAACAGGTTGTATCTTATTTGTCTATTTTGAACAAAACATTTGAGTGAAGTTAAGATGTAGAGCCAGGCTATAATGACATAATAATATTAACTAAATGTAATTACAATGATAAAAGCAAGTACAGAATAAAGGAAATAACGCAACACAATAAATCATATTACGCAGAAAAGGCCAAACATAACAAAGAAACACATGAAAAGGCATCTAAAAATCTATCTGTTTCCGTACTTACAATATGTTTGCTAGCGAAGCTAACTGTTTTCTGACTGTAGCTTCATATTTAAAGGACATATATGACACTGGTATCAATCAGTACGTTACAGATCCGTTCACTTAAGGTACAGTATTAGATAGTAGACTTAAAAACGCCTTGCAACATCATCAATTATGTTATGACCTCCTCCATGTGGTCTTATCTCAAAGCCTACAATCTCAAAAGCAGGATCCAATTGACACTGGCTATACATCTATTACTATTACATTGGAAACACATCTTACATCGCATGTATAATTAATCTCAAATGCACAGATCCATTTTCCAAGCCCATAATGTACTGGAGAACTGGGCTGAAACCATTGGTAGCCTCAAGTCCAGTTAGTCCAAATGAAAGGGCAACCACTGTGCTCTGATGTGCTACATGGTATAAACTGAATATTAATGCAGCGGTCTAGTAGTATCATCCTTAGGGAGTGAAGCTCTAAGAACTGGGTCTGAATCTGACCTGAATGTCTCTCTCTCTTCCTCTGTCTTCCATAATTCATGTTCCATGTGTGTTGGCTGGTGGTGATTATTTTTAGCTAAGCTCATTGAATGGTTGTATACAGACAAACGAGCATGGCCAGAGCCACAGGGCAGGTGTGTGACATGCAGCAAACCTGCGTGTAGGTAGCGTGTATTTCATTTTTAGCCCCGTAAGAGCCCGCTGCACGATGGTGACGGAGTGTGTTTGAGTCTGTGGGCAGCAGCACATGTCGGTCTGTTACGGGTGACAGCAGATGACACTGATAAGTGACAGACGATGTGGAAGATGTCCAGAGATACTGTTAAGAGCTGTGTGCGGGATCTGCCTTTACAGTAAAGCAAAGGATCAGCTGTCAAATGTGTTGCCAGTGGTTGAAACATGAGTTTCATATCATTCTTCACCACAGGATCTTGCAATAGCTTCTTGAAGGGAAAAGGTCTCCAAAAGTTGTTTAGTCAAGGTTTATTTTGATATGCATGCACTGTTATACCCCTCAAATGCAGAGGCGGGTTTAGGAATGAGGAGCTATTTGACTAAATCCTGGTGTTTTCCTAGGTCACATATATAAAATCACAAGGCGACAAGCAATATAAATGCAGAAATGTCTAAATGTAGGACTCTTGATTGAAGCAACCAGCACCAACAAAGACGTGCAAATTGCAAAACGCTTTGTAGCAAAGGGGTTTGTGTACTCTGAGTATAATTCATGAATTATGCCCAAACTAAGCGGATGAGGAAGAATTGATTGCCAGGCGGTGTGAGATGTCTAAAAATCATTCCATACTGTCAGCTCGTATTCTCCACACTGTAACAATCAATCAAGGCTCAGAGCTCAATTGCCATGACCCTTGTGTGTGTGCAAACGAGTATAGATGTGTGTCACCATTTACATGTATGTAGATTGACTGTGACAGACCAGACGTGACATTAATGAGTGAGCCAAAGGAAGGTCCATACCATTCACACACTGTAATTGCTCAGTCACATATTGATCATAAGACAAGGAGGAGTAACATCGGCATTCAGATGCAGCACATCCAGCAAAAAGCTAAAGTGTGTGTGTGGCTTGTTATGCATACGCTATATGGCATATTAATCATGAGAGGTGACAGCAATGTGCAAGAGAGAGAACATAGGAAAGGCAGCTGGGTGTGAGAAAAGACAGAGAGGAGTATCAGAAGTGAAGCAGTCTAGTGTTGCAAACTCACAGTGTTATTAGAGCTGACACAGAGACAGAAGCAATGAAAATGAGGGAGACAGAGGTTGTGAGAGGGGGGATTAGAGAGATGGAGTGAGAGAAAAAGCTGGAGAAAGGAAGGCGAGTGAGCGTGAATGAAGCAGAGGGGCGAGAGGAAAAGAGAGACAGAGAATGAAACAGATCTTTCCCTCCCATAGGGCTTATCTTTTCTTGTAACAATAGCATAAATAAATTAATGCAAAGGCTTTCGAAGAGTTATGTTCTAGTATTTTCACAAATAAATAATTATTTACACATGTGTACATCCTGTGGATATCATTTAGATTATGCTGTTGCCTGATAGAAAGAATGATAGTTGTGTTAAAAAATAAATACAAAATCCACAAAGTCTTACAAGCTGTTAAAGAATAAATATGATACACCAGGCAATAAACATCTAATGTTGTCATGCCTTTTCCATTATAAGACAAACAGTATTAATGTCCAGTGCAAATATTTGGGAATAGCCTCTACACCCTCATGCAGCCGGATAGACATGCACCATCCGGGCTGCTCCTATCTCCAGCAGAGAGAAAACTCACCTCAACGACCTGGAGAAAAGATCCGAGCGGAGTCGAACAACTTCACCGCCGTTCACTTGACAATCACGGATGCTTCGCCGTCTCCGGACCCATCTCCCTCTCTCTCACTCTGTGTCGATATGTTTTCCTCAGTCCCCCTACACTGCAGAGCTCGGCCGGTTTGGTGCTGACAGCGTAACAGCTCTGCTTTCTAATTCCCACAGGACGAGCTCGGGGAGGATGCGCTCCGTGCGCTTGGGTTTACTCTGGGTGAGAGATGGGGAGGAGGAGGAGGACGGTGCGCCACTTAACTAGAGTTTGTAATCCTCTGGCTCCATCAGGGGCCGCAGAGAGCGCACAGTACCCGGGGACCAGCGGCCACCGAGCGCAGTGCATCAGCACCATCTCGTGGCTGAAACAGGGAACTGACTTGAATAAAACTGATTTTCCGGTTCTCAGCTTCTATTGGCTGCGATATGCTTCAGCGGTTTTATAATAAGCGATGACCGCACACCTGAGACCACTTTGTGCTTAATTTAAAGTTCACGCTGTGCCCACCAGATTCATTGGTTCGGAATAATTCAAACAGAGTATGAGGAGATGTTGCTCCTGGAATACTCAGGATATTAAATGTGCTTGGACTGTGGCTCTCTTTATTTCGAAATGTTTTTAATCTATGTTGTTGGTGTTATCTTTTATACTTTGTTGTAGTCTCCAATTGGTAGTTTATGGCTTCCTCTTTATCAGACATGAATTGCACAAGCTGTATCAAAGGTGCTTATATAAATGCATTCAGATGTTTTTATCTGTGCTGAACTGCCCTGACTTTTACTCAAAATTAAATGAGTGTTTTTTTGTGTGTAGCCTATGTTCATTTATGTTAGGCTGCATTACTTATGATTCCCCTATTTCTCTTGTGTCTTCATATTTTGTATATTGTCTAACCTGTTGTAAAATCACTGCTGCTGTAAATCTAATTTTCAAATAGTAAACTTAAAGTGCATCCAATATGGTAATACAGCTTTATCTCTATAATTTAGGCTTAGGCCGGGTGCCATAGGCTATTAAACATAAATCAACAAATCAAAGCATTGGTTTATGAGGCAACAGTTTTTAAGAGGATATTTGGTCTGAAACGGATTTGTGTTGCTCTTCTGAAAGCCCATGTTCCCTGATAATTCATTCTGATGAATCGGCAGGGACAACAAGCTTATGCATAGCCTATTTGTCATACATCTGGGCTGTATACCTATACTGGTCTCATTATTTATGCATAAGTCCCAGTTTAGACAAACACAATCCAGTGGCCAAGAATGTTAATGAAGAAATAAAACATATTTACACAGGTGGAGAATACCCAGATCTTAATAGTAAGTCCTGAGTGTAGGAATACTCTGTTACAAGTAAAAGTCCTGCAATCAAAATGTTATTCAAGTTAAAGTAGAAAAGTATTGCCATCATCAAACTCATTGTGCAGATTTGCCCATTTCAGAATTATATAATATGTTTTGGTTACAAATACTGATGCATTAAAGGGTTATGAAAGCTGATAAAGGTGCAGCTAATGTTGTATAACTTCGTATGATGCAGGGTAGCTTGTTAATTTTACTCAAGGAGTAACTAAAGTATGATTTCAGTAATTATTATTTCACATCATTCATCCAAAAATTGTACCTCTGATTTGTAATGGAGTAGAAGTACAAAGTAGCAAACAAAGTACCTCAAAATTGTACTTAACTACAGAACTTGAGCAGAGCCATTATAAAGAGTAGGCTACTATTATGTACTTGAGTAAATGTGGGCTACTTAGTTACTTTACACCACTCCATTTGTAGCCTATCACTGATTTATTTATGTATGTCTTGTATAATATTTAGTTATACTCTTCCCTGAACTTAACTTTCTGTGGATGGTCGGTCCAGATCTGTGCCTGCGGATGAGATCATTCCTGTCTGGGGCAGGGACCCCATCTTTGTGCGCGCGGACCACGCCCCGGCCCCGGCGTGCGGAGGGTGCACCAGGCTGAGGCTAGTTTAGCACGCTGCTACATCCGGGCGCTCTGCTGCTCGGTTTACAAGCCCTGCGAAGATGGCGACTTCAGGGAGGAGTGCATTATTATCCTCCACATCAACTGGACCTAAAAGCACACTGGATAACTCCAACCAAGAGGAAGATGACGGACAGGACTTATGGTTAGCGATGTGTTTCTTCATTTGGTTCATTATGAGCAGGGTTTGTGGTCGCAGAGGGTCCATTGTGCTCGGATGAGGATGGTTTGACAGCTAGCTTGCTAACGAGGCTAGCTAGCATCAGCACCAGACTGACTGGTGACACAGCAGCACTAGCTCGCTTTCAGTTGTTGTCTGTTAATTAATGTTTCTGTCTGCAGGTCCACAATCCTGAGTGAAGTGTCAACCCATTCAAGATCTAAGCTACCGTCGGGGAGAAATGTCCTGGTCATGGGTGGGTATCTGTCTGCAGTCTCCTGGCTAGCCAATAAGCAACGTTAGCGTGCTGCTCATCTCATTCTGCTAGACTTAATGCTGCTCGGTGGCTAAGCTAGCTTGCTTTGGTTTTGATTGTGCTTTTGTGTTGTGAAAGCCTGGTAGCGGGTGCGTCGGCTAACAGAGAAAGACAGGTGCATTTTTCAGAACGCCTACAATACAAAAGCACGGCCACGGGTGCGCGCACACACACGCACACACTGACTCCTTTATTATCTTATAAGCGAGAATCGGGCCGCCTTGAAACCCTGCAAGTCATTCTAGCATGCAAGGATGCTAGTTGCTGCTAGGTGAAGATGATGCTGAGGGACAAGACACATCGTGTGTGTGTGTGTGTGTGTGTGTGTGTGTGTGTGTGTGTGTGTGTGTGTGTGTGTGTGTGTGTGTGTGTGAGATTATGCTGCTGAAGCAGAAAGGGAGCCTCCCTGTCTCGCTCTGTCCTCGTGTCCCGCTGCTGTCCACACACAAACACACACATCCGCCTGGGATAATCCGCAGCCTGCTACCCATTCAAGCTAATCATCGAGTTGGTTACCGAAGCATCTGTCTGTTATGCTATCTTTTACAACATCAGCAAGCCCTGCTTTATGGTGCATTGTGTCCCCTTGACGTATTATGGCAAAGTGCAAAAATGGATGCAGCATTGACCTTATTAAATAAACAATAACAATGTCATGCTATCAGTGTTGAGGCTTTCAGTAATGCCACAACAAGTGCAGATACACTCTGTTGTCGATAGTTACTGGCATGCTATGTATTATAAAGCTGCATGGCTCTAGTCAAGTGGATTGTTTACAGTATATTTGTGTTGATTAATGGATTAGGTGATACACAGTAAAGAACTACAACTATTTTGCTAATCAAGTAATCACTTAAGCCATTTTTCAAGCAGAATTGCCAAACATTTTCTAATTTTAGCATCTCAAATGTAAGGTTCTGATGTCTTTCTCTGTTCATTGTTATAGTAAACTAAATATCTCTGTTATCTTTGTTAAGTTAAGCATGTGGATCAATTGTTTTTACCATTTTTGCATTTTATTAACCAATGAATAATGACTGAATTAAAGAAGGTTTTGTCAGTTTATGAGTTAATGTGATTAATCTTTAGGTGCAAGTGCAACCCTTCCTTTATTATATAAGTAATTATTTCTTAATATCTATATTGCAGCATTTCAGCAGGGCATGCTGGCATTGATAGGGCTACTACCCATAACCTGTGTTCTATCAATAATTCTGTTTTCTCTTGACTGATTTTGTTTAGGTGAGGTGGGTTCGGGGAAGACCGCCTTGGTTGCTAAGATGCAGGGGGTTGAAGAATTCATGAAAGGGCGTGGCCTGGAATACCTCTACTTCAGTGTCCATGACGACGACATTGATGGTAACCAGCAGCGGCTTGCAGTTTATACATAGAGCTACACATGTCCATGTTGTCTTGTGTTTAATTTTTTCACACTTCAGGCTACTTCTAAAGTATTTATTTTGATGTGTTTAGACCAAACCAGGTGTAATGCCTGGGTGCTAGACGGCGACCTTTACCACAAAGGTCTGCAGGGAGTAGCTGTGCCAGTGGACTCGATCGACAACACGGTGCTGCTGATAACTGTTGACATGTCGCGGCCTTGGAACGCTCTGGACTCTCTCCAGAAGTGGGCCGCCGTTGCTAGGGAACACATCGACAAACTCCGGGTCGCCCCGGAACTGCTGCGGGAGCTGGAGCAAAGACGTGAGTCATACTGACGGCAGGCAGGCTGACGAGTAGAAAAAGTTGAATTTTTTTTTTTTTTATATGTCCGTTTCTTTCTCTGAAATGTTCTTGGCAGTATAAAAACACAAAGAAGCCTCTTTATTAATGTTTTTTTTAAAGCTTTTCATCTTCAATTTTTTAAAGAAAAGTTATGACAATGATAATGCCAGGTCCTATTATTTGCTTATCGTTGTTTTGGAACATTTTATTTCTGTGTGTGTGTGTAGTTGTAAAACAGTTCCAGGAGTACACAGAGCCAGGCAGTGGGGACGATGGCACCCCGCAGAGGAGGAGTGAAGACGAGGAGAGTGTGCTGCTGCCCTTAGGAGACAACACACTCACACACAACCTGGGAATACCAGTGGTGGTGGTCTGCACCAAGGTATACACTAACTGACTCGCTTATGTGTGGAATCATATTTTACTTTTACATTAAAATATAATGACGTAGTTCCTCTGGCTCTGGCTGACTCTACTCCCTTTTGGTACCGGGTCCTTTTTTCTCTTATTTTCTACATCAGACACTACCCCCTCAGTGTGGTTGGGATTCTCAGCTGATAGCCACTGCTTGAGGTTCCCGACACTAAATCTTAAATTGCTGAATCAATTAATGGCAACCAAAAACATATGCACGTCAGTTCAAAGATGATTCATGTTGAGTAGTCATGCAGTGGATATTTGAAACCTGTGACAAATAAATGAAATCACTTATATATACATATATACATTGCATCTTCTAACACATGTTCACCAGTGTCTGACATCTACTTATCTCTCCCATCAGTGTGATGCCATCAGCACATTGGAGAAGGAGCACGACTACAGAGACGAACACCTGGACTTCATCCAGTCTCACATCCGGCAATTCTGTCTGCAGTGTATCCTTTACTGAACATGGTTTTAACAGTGAGCAAAATAGTGCACACACAATAATGTAAAGTGTCTCAAAACAACATTTTACTTTAAAGGTAGGGTAGGTAAGTTTGAGAAACCGGCTCGAGATACACTTTTTGTTATATTCCATGGAATGCTCTTAACATCCCGATAGCAATGAATATCTTAAGTGCTTTGACAAAAAAATCCATACAACAATGTCATCTGTGGAAGCCGTAGTGCTGTAAAAAGCACGACCAATCATTTTAGCCGGCCCAGCTAAAATAACTGGACGGCCTACCTGCCTGTCAGCCTTCCATCTGTGCACAAACGTATCTCGTGCCCTCATTGGTCATGTGCGCGTTCGTGTGTGTTGGAGGAGGGGCTCTGTGAGGAAGTAGCAGATTTCTTCCGGCTGTGTATTTTCAAATTCTAGCGCACTCGAGCTGGTTTCTCCAAAATTACCTCCCCCACCTGTAATGTACACAAGGTTTTTAGTTGAGCTGTTGATCAATGCCACTGACTGCAGTTTCAACATTAGATGCTAGAAATGTAAGGCATTCATTATTCATAAATATTGGTGTTTATTCTCTCTTTATTGATGAAGGATCGAGATATAATGTGACCAGCAAAACACTGTTTGGTTGTCAGGCCAAAGGCAAAGTTCCCAGCAGTACCGTTATTGCTGTATTCTTGCCAATGCAAGCTGTGTCTTGACCTTAGCTGTTGATATTGCTTTGTTGCAAAGAGAGTTTCATAAAGGTCTTGGATTACACAGTATTGCTTGAAATAGTCTGTTTTACAAAAACATTTCTCCAGTAAATGTGGAAAAGGTATTAGATTTTCAAGGGTTATTGCGTTAGCTGTCCAAGAGTTTAAACTGCCTTTTTTTTCCTGTGTCCTGGTAGCAATTGGTGAAAGCTGTTTTCTGATTTCGATACTGTTTTAAAAAGGTTTTCTGTCACTATGGCATTAGTTTTATTTTTGCTTCTGTATTTATAATTGGTGGCAATGAAAATATTCTTGACAGCCATGTCAGATGGAGCATCTCTGGTTTACACATCAGTGAAGGAGATGAAGAACCTGGACATCGTGTACAAATATCTGGTCCACAGACTCTACGGCTTTCCCTTCCACTGCCCGGCACAAGTGGTGGAAAGAGATGCAGTCTTCATGTAAGCCTGCTAATGTGTGTGTGTGTTTGCATTCCTGTTGTGTATTTATTTGTGTAACCCTGGCTTTGCTCTCTCAGTCCATCAGGCTGGGACAATGAGAAGAAGATTGCCATACTTCATGAGAACTTCCAGACAGTAAAAGCAGATGACAACTTTGAGGAAGTAATAGTCAAACCGCCAGTCAGAAAGGTACAGAGTCCTGTAAAAAAAGAAAATGTTTTCTTCGATTCTCTAAGGCAAGCTAAGCTTACAGCACGGCATGTTTATAAAGGCTGTACAATTATGTCACATTACCTTTACTGCCAATCTTTACCCAATATCCCTGCAAGGATCATAAGACTTTTCTCCCATCTGTTGTAGTACTCTAATGAAGGACTGGAAGCGTGTTTCAGAAATGATTAATTGTTCTCTTGCTTTTCACCAGATTGTACATGAAAAGGAGATTCAGGCTGAAGATGACCAAGTGTTTCTGGTAAAACTGCAGGTCAGTAATTGTTGTTTATATGCCAGTTGGTTTGCTGCTCGATGGTACTCCAAATAAATCTGACTTGAGGGTCCTGATATGTGAATTAAATACTAATTGGAGTGAGTGTGCCTATTGTGCTCTAATTTGCAGTCGCTGCTCGCCAAACAGCCCGCTGTGACAGCAGGGCGACCAGTGGTAAGTGCTTTATTTTGTTTCTTGTTTTAGCTAATAAGATGCAGAAAAGCTCCCTCCAGTATTTAAAAAAATACTGTTGTTGTTTATAGGACACGACCAGTCGAGCTCCCACCGGCTCCCCCAGGACGAGTAATCGATCAGCAGCGGCCAACGTAGCGAACGCCATGCCACAGTCGGGTACGTCATGCATTTCAGCGCTGCACACATCAACACCATCAACCCATGACGAAGGTTCAGTTAGTGCATTGCTTGTGTGTGTTTGTTTTTCTAACTCTGGTCCCTTAATGCTGCAGGTCAGACCAGTGAGGGTGTGTTGGCCAACTTCTTCAATAGTCTACTGACAAAGAAAGCGGGGACGGGGGGGCCCGGGACGCCAGGGGGCGGTAACAACACTCCAGGAACAGTACGCAAGTCAGGTGAGAATAAAGTTGCTACCATGCTTCAGTTTTATGGATAGAGAATAAGTTGTCAGTTGTTCTTTGGATTTAATGCCGTTTGCAGCTACTCATTACTCGGCTTCTTTTATGGTTTGCAACTCCCATCTGCAATCCTTCCTTTTATCTTAACTCTCCTTTCCTTTCCTCTTCTCCAGACATGAACATAACGCATGGTAAATAAATCATAAAAGGGTCTAAAACCCATCATCATCTTTATGCCTGCCTGTATTTTGTAGTGTGTCTGTATTTTAGTTTTTAACAAAGCTCACAGTCTGTTTTGTAATCTCACTGCTAACATCATTCATAATGTGTGTATGCGCTAGTTCTAGTCAGAGGATGCTGGCCACGTTAAGGTGCGTGTGAGAGATATCGTTTAGCATTGCTTGTCTATGTTGATTCTCAGAAGCATCCCTACATTGCTGTTGTTCCTTTCCCTCCACTGAGCCTGTATTATATGCACTGCAATTACGGTGAAGCTAATCTTGGATCTCTCCTTCGACAATGCACCTTAAATATTTCTAGAACTAAGAAATATGATGCAAGTAAAAGCACAATAAGAAATGTAGGCCCCAAAAGTGCAAGTTGAAATATAAGGCTAAGATATAGACATAGTTAAAGTTACAGACATTTCTGGTAGACAGTATTTAAAATGGATGATTTGAATGTAATCATACCAGGATCATTTTGATTGTGCTGAAGATTTAACCAAGATTGCACCCCTGATGTTACCCCTCCTCATACTTCTATTTCTTTTTTGCATGCTGCATTGCATTTCTCGTGACTAATATCTGCCACAAACATTGCACATGATTATAGCTGAGACTCTGATGTACTGACAATTGATACTTAATACCTTATATGGCCAATACTCAACATATTTGCCATATATTAAATGTTTAAACTGGATACCGATTATGTAATCATTTTCTGTTAAGTTACTACAATAAACCTGGACTGTTTGATCATACTTTAAACACTGTTCGAATTACAATTTTTATAAACATTTACAAAAACAAATGCGAAAACGGGGCAATTCGAGCTAAATTTACTTTATTATAATATGTCTCTGTATGTTAACTAACTCAAGAGCACATTGCCAAAACCAAACCAGTCTACTGAATTACTGTGAAACATAACCTAATTAACCGTATTAACCCTGTTCAAATAACCCTAATTATACTATCCTGAATGACGTTTCCTATTATCTAATTTCCCCCAGCTCTTATTTCAATCCCGTTGAATTGCCTTGTTGCTTATTGCATTGTATAAAATGGTTGTGGTTAATGATATGATACTATAATGTTATGGTATTGATTGGTATCCACCCACACCTGTTGCAGGTTCGAAGCTGGGCCTGAGCGATGTACAGGCAGAGCTGGACCGCATATCCAGCCGGGAGAATGACTCTGACATGCCCAATGCCAACGACACCCCTGCCACCGACGGCCAGGACACATGAAGGCCAACACACTAAACCCTGCGCCCACCCCCCACAACCACCAACCCCCTTTCCATCTCAGTCACCTTCCTTGTCCTTCCTCACTCTACTCCATCCCAAAGATGCAGGAAGAAAAGAGGGATGTTGGCACACAGTTTTCCATCCCCATCATCTTTCAAATTCTCCTCAAGAAGAAGAACCCATCCTCTCTTCCCTTACCCGTTCTCCCACACCTTGTTCCCCTCCCCCACCTCTCTCTCTTCTACTCCTGGCTGTTGCGCTGAGGGCGAGTATTTGTCACTGTTACATAAAAGACTGTCTGTTACATGAGAGTAATTGGGTAAGGGGGCCAATGAGGATGCGGAGGTTGGGATGAGAAGAAGTAAGTGGTTTTTGAAAAAGATTGATAGGAGGAATGAAAGCGAGGGTGTTTTATCCATCCATTTCTTGTGATGGTGGTACAGTCGGTGTTTTTACTGTAGGAACTGCTGAGGGTGCATGTTGAAGAAACATCACTTAGAGTACTATAGGAATGATTGTGTGTTTAATGTATTTGGGGCAAGTCATGCTTGGCCAGAAGAAGAGATTGAGAACTATGAAATGCCTGAAACAAAATGACAAACAGTTGTTTTTTAAGATGAAGGGACAAACATACCAGTATTTGTGTGCGAGTGTGTGTGTGTGTGTGTGTGTGTGTGTGTGTGTGTGTGTGTGTGTGTGTGTGTGTGTGTGTGTGTGTGTGTGTGTGCGTATGTGTGTGAAAGAATGACACAGATGGATAGACTTGAGGAAGTTACCTAAACCTAGACCTGTATGTTGAGAGATTTTGGGCTGTTTGCATTTCAACCAAAAGGCAAAAACATGACTATGCTCTTACACTAAGCTCTTAAAACAGTGCATACACTATTATTACAGAGGCGCTGTCTGATAGACTACACAAACATGACAAACAATAGACTTCATGATAAAAATTGAGACTCAAGCATTAGTCCTGTGTAGGGTGCACCTAATTACACGGCACCCTGTTCTAACATTGGCCAAGCTTCCCCTTGTGGTAGATTCTGCCCAAACCTGTAGATAACAGACAGTGCACTGAAAAGGGAGGGTAGTAGAGGTTAGGTGGGTGGGTAGCTAAGCTTTACCTGTACAGAAAAAAAGCACTAGTGATTCAGTTTATTAGTTACTTCGGGCGGGTTGGTGGGTGGGCAAGGGGGTTAGAACAAAGGAGGGTCACACCAAGAATGTACAGTCATTGTCTCGCTGATTGGTCCTGTTATTTCAGAGCTCTGTGTTGGCGTTTGTATAATCAGATCTGTTAATCAGTCAAATAAAAGGTGTATTTATTCGGATTCATCCAAATGGCTTCTCTTTGCTTTTGTTTTGACGAAAACAGCGAGGCAGTCATTCTTTTTACCAGTCATTCCTCTGCTTGTCAGTCAAAAATAAAAAATAGTTATTCTGTGATGGGGAATTAATAAAAACGACATTTCAACTTACAGTAGGTACCTGGGGTTGAGCCACAAGGTGAAGTGACCTTGTGCATACACTACGTTTTCTTGTTTGGTTTACAGTGCTCGTCCTCAGTCACAAAAACAAAGGGCAATAAAGGACAGAGGGGCACAAAGTAACAAACACCTTAAAATGCAGTTGATCTTCATATAGCTCCTCCTGTGTTTCTTATTAATTTAAATAAATTGCCATTATTAAGGCCATTATATATTTTTATTGATGGGGCATATTACAAGCCTCGAAGATAACTTAAATGTATGAGCCTCAGCACACCAAGGTATTGACTGTGGGGTTTCTGCATTGTAAGTGGTTCCTGTTATTTTGTCCAACCTGTGTAGGCACTATGGCTACTGTTGTTCAGCATATTCTGATCTCTAACCTCTATAGGGGGGGGCTAATTTTTGTGCACTATTTATTCAAAATATATTCAGACAATTCTCCAGTGTCTTGTGTCCAAACAGTTTCTCCTGATATCGCCGTATAATGTTTATGGGCAGCTCTTTTTAATGTGTTATCCTGTATGCCTTTTTGTGGGCACTGCAGATGAATACACTTCAGAAAATTATAATTTCATGACTGGAATGATATAAGCGTATATACCTAATATGCACTTGCATGACTTATTGCAAGTAGTAAGACCCACTCATTTTCCCAAATAAATGAAAATGTTTAAGGAAGGATTTTTTTTCATTTAGGCAGTGTATATATATATTAAACTTCCATTGGCATTAGGGTCTATCTAATTACTGTTCTTACTATCATTCATACTCCTTGAAGAAATGCAATGCATTTGTATAGCCTTAACATTTCTGTCACTGTTTGAGAGATGATATGATAAGAACATATTCCAACTGATTATTGTGGTATCGTATAACAAATGAAAGTAAGTTTCCTTTATATATAATGTATTTTATTCACAACAATATATTTCCCTATGACACTGGACTTTGACCTTTTCTGTTCCATGGCATGAGTCAGACATGAACATGCACTCCACTTTTTGTGACACTCTTGAATGTTTTCCTTCAATATCAAGACATTTCCTTTTCATACAGCAATTGTAAGTGTGTGTATTTAATGCTAAGAAGCTGAGGTAGATGAACAACGCTATGAATTTAAGAGAATCCTAAATATCAGACTATCGCTACATGGGCATTGCAATTTGATATCAGCTAGTTGTTAAAGAATTGCCTAAAACAGAGATGCACACATTTTAATTAATATCAAGAATAAGCATATATCTTTTGGCCATAAAAAATAGCGTAGTTTTACTTTGCACTTTTAATCAGTTAGTGATGACTTAAATTCAGTTTGCTGTACAGTTCATGTCAACAAAAAACAACAACAGTGGAGATGAGAGATCAAATGTCAATTACCCTACAGCACAGTATTATCTTACTGTGGCCATGTTTTTTTCTTATCAATGGGTTGATGTGTTGGTTATATATGATCATATTATGGGTTTCAATAGAAAACTCAAATCCAATCATGACATGGTACATATTTCAGCTTCCTTTTAACCACTGCAGTTTCTTAAATGCAAACAAAAATTCCAGGTGCAAGTATGAGAAACGTGATGTGTGACAATCACATTTAATGTTTGCAAAACTATAGGTTATTTAATTGGAAAAATGTGTGCTATAGTGCTGTGACGGTTTACTCCCTCAGCCTCTATCGTATCACAGCAGCTCATGAATCACATTCCAATCTAATGAATGCTCCTCGTCCTCACCGCCACTACACTATAACACATATTTCATTTACCTGAATGAAATCGATCAAATATGAAAAAAGAGGTATTCTCTTAACAAAACAAATATCAATATCTGTTAAATAACAGTTTATTTAGCTAAAACTTTGTTTAAAAGGGCGCCCTATTTTTCCGAGTGCGGCAGAATATTTTTTTCCTCGCCATCTTGATGCTCGATCGCACAGGCGGAAGCAACATCTTCAGCGGAGCAACGGCGGGTGTGGTTCGGACTTCTACGGGTGGTTCACCTAGCAGCCCTTTTCCTATTTCCAGCCAAGAGAAAAGACAACATTTTCCCCAACAGAACCACGGAGAACCTCTCGACTCTGGTAAGGGTAGTACGTTTACTGCAGCTATTATAATATAATGGATTTACATCGCGGCAATGTTTGTTCACCAAATAAAACCATCGTTGAACAGGGAGGGGGCTCCGGTGGGGTTTTCTGATTTGGCTGGCAGCACAGCAGGTTTTGTACGGTGGCGCTTGGATCTACTTTTCATACGTCCTGGCTAGCTAAGCTAATCAAACCAGAATAAAACATTGGGTTGGCTTGAAAGTCACGATTCAAATGATGAGCCGACTTGTAACGAAAACTACTTAAAATACTACTGGTTGATTCTCAGGATCAGACTGAACAATTTAGGCTTTGTAAGTAAGGACCTTAACTGTGTTTGTTTATGTTAGCTAGTTGGCTAACTAGCGAAGCAGTAAGCTACGCACGTTAAGGCATCTAAGCGAGCTATCAAGGTAAGCTAGGCAACCTGTTAGCTAGGAATGGTGGTTAATACATGCTAGCACCTCAGTCTTAAGTTATATGCCCTTAAAATATGATTAGTGCATCCTGTACAGTGTGATGGGTTTATTTGTTTTGGGTAGTTTGTTATGCTCCTAGTTAGACTCTGCACGAGAGGAGGAGTCATGGAAGTGATTGCGGGGCGGAGGGGTAGTTTCTCTCATTGGAAACCCAAGCTGCGAGGTCGGAACTTGGCCGTGGTAGGGGGAGGGGGAGAAATATGCCTTTGATGTTCTTTGCCGCTGAATGGTGAATTGTGTTCGTGCTGGCCTGGAAATACCCACTGCTTCGCTCTCTCGGCTGGAGGTGGAGGCTCGGCATTTCCCTTCCTAGCTACGTTAGCAAGGCAAACAAGCGTCTGAATCACAGGGAGCTGGTACAGGTAGCGCAGAAGACAGTGGTTTTACTCTTGAGACTACGTAAGAGAAAAGCAAAAAACATTGGAGTTGGCTTTAGCAAACAGAAACTCAAGTTTGTTTGCGAGTTTTCTCATTTTGCCCTGTGTACTTTTTTCCTTTACGCAGACTTATCTGCTGTGCGGGCTGAGTGCAGGCAAGAACAATGGCTACCCAGTGTAAGTATAAAAACACTTTATTTCCTTTAAGTACATAATGTGAACACTGCTCTTCATGTGTAGATAGGTTGTTTTGTTACTGTACATAAATGCATGAATTACCTTGGAAGTCACTCACCGTAAGCTAGGTGAGCACATGTCCCAGTATCCTGAGTTATTATAACTCGTCCTTTGTTACATCTGAGTTTCTTGTCTGGAAAAGTGTGGCCGGGGGATTGAAAGAGGAATTTGATGTTAACACTTCTCCTTGTATGCTTATTACCTAAGGGCACCAGACATAGAGAAGCTAAAGCTTTTTCTCTGCTTGTTGTTTTTTCCCCATTTTGCCTCAACTGGATTCAAACTTTTTGGGCCCCACTCACTCTTTCCCTCTTTATTCTCATGGCAATTTAACTTTTTTTAATTCCCATATCTCACCTCTGCATTTACTTAAGACTACACGTTTTGTAATTTATAAGATTACTAAAACCTTTTCAAGAACAATTATGTTTAGCTCAAAGCTAAATAAACTAATTAAAAGTGTTAGAAAGTTAAGATAATTCTTCCCCTAATCTGTAATTCCCTGTGTTCCCCATTTTGTGTAGCTGATTTGATGGAGTTGGACATGGCAATGGGAGACAGCAAGGCTGCAGTGAGCCAGTGGCAGCAGCAGTCCTACCTGGACTCAGGAATTCAGTCTGGAGTAACAACCTCAGCTCCATCTCTGAGTGGCAAGGGAAACCCTGATGCCGAGGAGGATGATCCAGGTCTCTACGACTGGGAGTTCAACCAGCCCTTCACTCCTGAGCCTACAGGTATACAAGAAACATTTTCTACTGCGTCAATTGTATACATCTCTGATGGGCGAGACATTTCTATAGTTAATCGGCATATTGCATAACTTTCAGACATGGAGGGGTATGCCATGACCCGGGCCCAGCGCGTGCGTGCTGCCATGTTCCCTGAGACCTTGGAGGAGGGCATCCAGATCTCACCTACCCAGCTGGACGCTGCCCAACCCACAGCAGTGCAGCGCCTGGCGGAGCCCTCTCAGATGCTGAAGCATGCTGTGGTCAACCTCATCAACTATCAAGATGATGCTGAACTGGCCACTCGTGCCATCCCCGAGCTTACCAAACTGCTTAATGATGAGGACCAGGTATGTCTACCAATAAGTGATTAACAAACACCTGTGGTATCATTAAAGTCATTGGCAATGCAGTATACATCCCCTCCTTTTCCATGCTTCCCTAACCAAAAACAAATCTATTTCCCAGGTTGTCGTGAACAAAGCAGCTGTGATGGTGCATCAGTTGTCAAAGAAGGAGGCATCGCGCCACGCCCTGATGCGCTCGCCACAAATGGTTTCGGCCGTTGTACGTGCTATGCAGAACACTGGGGATGTGGAGACAGCTCGCTGCTCTGCTGGCACCTTACACAACCTTTCCCACCATCGTGAGGGGCTCCTCGCAATCTTCAAGTCTGGAGGCATTCCTGCTCTTGTTAAGATGCTTGGGTAAGAAATTGTGGAGCTCTACAGCACTGAAAACGGCCTAATGGTTCTAATGCTAGCAACAATAATGCAAAAAGCTGTTTTGAGTAGTTTGTGTTAGTTGTCTGCCTAAAAGAGTAGCTACTTTTGTGTTGGATTTCTTTGCCGTTCAAGTTATTGTTGTACAATACTGGGCTTTATCAGTGATTTTTAAATCACAAGATAGTCTTTAAACTTTCTACAGCCTATTGACACTGTCCCTTTGCCAACTCATTGGCAAGGCATGCTGGTTTCAGACTTAAATATATGCTGCAGGCTGATAAATGTACATTTGTTCATTTTGTGTCTCAAACACCCCTTAGCGGCCCCCTTTCTTTTATCTAACTCCTCCTCTTGTTAATGCTGGACACAAAGAAAAATGTAACATCTATAAGCCTATCAATCATCATTAAGCACACAAGTCATCTGCAACTAAAAACAGACTGTCTTAAAAGTAAAGCCTTCAAATGGCTGCATCAGCCTGGTTGGCCAACCATAACCTGCACACAACAACACATTGAAAACTGTTAGGTCGTCTTCCTCCTTATACTTTACTCTTCGTAAATGCCCTTTGTTCTACCTCAACGAAAAGCCAAACACACACTGGCTAGCTATTCTGCTGGCTGGCAAGTTGCAACCTGTTGGATGTCCCGTGTGTCTTTGAATTTGCAGCTGGAATCGTATTACCACATTTACCACCTCAAACGCAGGATGAAAGAGTAGCTTGAGATGATGAACTACCTGATTATACTAGACTACAAAGGGGATTATCACAAAATACATTTGAATGCCGATCCAAAAATGTGTTCAATATTTTTAATTGTTCCTCGAATGTTGTATTATTTGGCCAGATGTGAACAGTACTGAAAACTGTCTCGGAACTCAATTTTGTTTTTGCAATATGTACAAAAGGCCTCCCAGGGACTATACATTTATTTCAAGATAACATTCCAATATGTCCAACACTTATAATTTATTAAATAGTTTGTGTGATAACTGTTTTATTACTAAACGTTTTGTTTACATTTTCCAGCTCGCCAGTGGACAGTGTGTTGTTCTACGCCATCACCACTCTCCACAACCTGTTGTTGCACCAGGAAGGAGCAAAGATGGCAGTGCGTCTGGCTGGAGGTCTGCAGAAGATGGTGGCCCTGTTGGCGAACACCAACGTCAAGTTCCTGGCAATCACTACTGACTGCCTGCAGATCCTTGCATATGGCAACCAGGAAAGCAAGGTATTGAGAGATATGTACTATCCCGCTTTAAAAGCCCTTGTGATGCCACTTGCCTGGCAGTAGGTTGTAGCATTACTAAACATGAACCTGTCTTTGTTTTAGCTGATCATTCTGGCCAGCGGTGGTCCCCAGGCTCTTGTTAACATCATGAGGACCTTCACATACGAGAAGCTGCTGTGGACCACAAGCAGAGTGCTCAAGGTGCTCTCTGTCTGCTCCAGCAACAAGCCTGCCATCGTCGAGGCTGGTATGTACAAAAATGGAATGTCAACACATTGAGAAATAGTTTAGGTCCTGGTCTACATTTGGTTTGCTTCTGAAGTGAAATTCTTCTGATGTAATGAATGTATTTGCTGTGGCTTGTGTGTAGGAGGCATGCAGGCCTTGGGGCTTCACCTGACAGACCCTAGCCAGCGCCTGGTGCAGAACTGTCTCTGGACTCTGAGGAATCTGTCAGATGCCGCCACTAAACAGGTACAACACACTCTCAATAATCACTAATGCCATCTTCTATTTTAAGATCCAACAGAAGCAGTGTGTTAAATGCTCAAAACAAACTAAATACTAACCCTATTTAGGATGTTCCCATTCTTCTCCTCGTTTGTTTTTGTTGACTCGTCCCCTGCTCTCTCAGGAGGGAATGGAGGGTCTCCTGGGGACCTTGGTCCAGCTGCTGGGCAGTGATGACATCAATGTAGTGACATGTGCCGCCGGCATCCTCTCCAATCTGACTTGCAACAACTATAGTAACAAACTCATGGTCTGCCAGGTATGTAATGTACAGACAAGCTTTGAACACAGCTATGTGTCTCTCTGGAATTTAGATGGTGTATTCGGCTTTAACTTCTTTGTCGGCAGCCTTGTTTTTGTAATGATGCAATATTATGTCGCCTGCTGATTGATCTCATGTCAGGTTGGAGGCATTGAGGCTCTGGTGCGAACAGTGCTTAGGGCCGGCGATAGAGAGGACATCACAGAGCCCGCCGTCTGTGCCCTGCGTCACCTGACCTCCCGCCACCAGGATGCTGAGATGGCCCAGAATGCCGTGCGCCTGCATTACGGCCTGCCTGTGGTGGTCAAACTTCTGCACCCTCCTTCCCACTGGCCACTAATCAAGGTCACTAGCCACCTTGTTATCTCTGCATCTACTATTTTTTCATACTTTCAGATCAACCTTTCCTAATAGGACATCAATTAACTCAAATATCATACATTTCCCCCCTCTTTAGGCCACAGTTGGTCTGATCCGTAACCTGGCTCTTTGCCCAGCCAACCACAGCGCTCTGCGGGAGCAGGGCGCCATCCCCCGATTAGTCCAACTGCTGGTCAGGGCTCACCAGGACACCCAGAGGCGCACAAGCATGGGAGGAAACCAGCAGCAGTTTGTGGTGTGTAAACAAGCCAACAATCCTACAAGCTTTCTGTACTTATAATCTATATTTATTTTGTGTGTTTAATGTGCCTTTCCCCCACTCAAACAAATAAAGGAGGGTGTGCGTATGGAAGAAATAGTGGAAGGATGCACAGGCGCTCTGCACATCCTGGCCCGGGATGTCCACAACAGAATTGTCATCAGAGGGCTCAACACCATTCCACTCTTTGTCCAGGTGAACCTTAAACTCCTGATCTCACTATCATGCATGCAAATGAGTCGCTTTTCGGCACCTCTCGCTTTTTTAACGCTGATTTGCGTGACTTGTGTAATTCGTGGAGAACCGAAGAGTTTTCGTTTTGGGTTTTTGAGCATAGCGTGTCATCACGTGGTGTAGTGCTGACGGAGAGCACCGGAATGCCGCTCCAGCACTTCAAAAATTGCAGTGCACATGCCGCAGTTTTTGCGTGGCTGTGTCTTTTAGTTGTAAGCCCAGTAGCGATCTGTTGTTATTAGCATCTGGTTAGCTAGCTATGCTAACGAAGATAAAGAGCTTTTTTTACAACTCTCGCCTGAGAGACTGAGGGACTCAAATAACCTCAGCTCAGTGAGGTTAAGGCACACCTTAATATGATCATTAGTTATAAAAAAATTAAGAGATGAAAAACGGGTATAAAATACTATGACGGTAACAAAAAAGTTGATATGTAAAATATCCATAAAGAAAAAATCTGCTTACAGTTCTGTTTCATATGGGTGTTGAGAGATGTATCCATAGATCTCTTAATTTTGCTCTCAAAGTGCACCAGATTGATGCTTTTCATTTCAACATTTAAAAAAAAAAAATCCCTTATTAATAATCCAAGAGGAAAAAGGTTCCCCACCCCTGCTGTAAATAATAATATAAACCCTTGATTTATAACTTGACATCTCTGTCTCGTTAATTGAAGCATTATAGCACAGGCCTTTGTCAGATGGTATATTACGCAGTTATTTTTCTGCTTCGAATAGTTCTCTCTTTTTTCCCCATACATGTGTTTGCATCCCTGCACTATAGCCATGCAAATGTCTTTTTTTTTTTTAGAAAAGGCAATCAGTTAACTGGCAACTTTGGTTCTCTTGTCCCTTTACGCTTATTATCATTTGTCCACCACATTTGTCAACGTTCCTATCTTTATAAAAACTCTTATCCCTCGCTGTGCTCTTCCCCGTCTCCAGCTGCTGTATTCTCCAGTGGAGAACATCCAGCGCGTGGCAGCAGGTGTGCTGTGTGAACTGGCTCAGGATAAGGAAGCTGCTGAGGCCATTGAAGCTGAAGGAGCCACTGCCCCCCTCACTGAGCTGCTGCACTCTCGTAATGAGGGTGTTGGTGAGTAAACAAGCTGTGCTCACATTTCTGATCAGTCTGTGAACTTGTGTATCCTCAGTGTACCTGATTTGTGTTGCCGTGCTTTGTCTCCTGTAGCTACCTATGCTGCAGCTGTCCTGTTCCGCATGTCTGAGGACAAACCCCAGGACTACAAGAAGCGTCTTTCAGTGGAGCTGACCAGCTCTTTGTTCAGAACCGAGCCCATGGCCTGGAACGAGGTACGCACATAGGCACACATCCATTGCAAATGAAACAAATCTGTTATGATCAGGGACAACATAGACTTAACAGGTTTAAGTAACAAACACTGCTTTAATGTTTAATGCTATATACACTAGGGTTGCCAGAAACTGACCATGATCAAAATCGATTATTCGGCAGCCCCGCGGGAGAAAAAAAAAAAAAAACTCAGACAAAAGGAATTCTGTTGTTTTCTTTACTGGAACATGTTTAACAGTACAAACAACAAACATGCATGCATGTCATCACAACGACGTGGCCTTGAAGTGAAGTTGGTAATGGCCGGCTGTGCTGCGGCTTTCTCTGTAACCTCTTTGGCGTGCTTCGCACTCAAATGCGAACGCATTGTTGAGGTTGAGCTGTGATAGACCAACGTCTTTTCGCAGAGCTTGCATTTAACTTCCTTTGGACTTATAAGTTCGAAGTAGTTCCACAAGGAGGAACTCTTTTTACCTGCTGCTTTGTTCATCTTTAGTCGCAGGGGAGAGGGGGGGGTGGGGGCGGTGTGTAGCGTGCTGCAGCAGTCTAGCCTGCACGCAGGCTTCCTCCAAGTTTACAGTAGAACAAACTGGTGGTGTGACCAATGGCCATTTACAATTATTAATACTATTATTAGCATTAGTCTATATTTTGGTTGAAACTAAGCCAGATTTTTTTTTTTACATAAATGATAATAAAAAAGTAAATAAATAAAATCGATTTTTAAAAATAATATTCGTTTATGGAGACTGTAACGAATATTCGAATAATCACTGGCATCCCTAATATACACTAATGTTGGACTGTACTTTTGCATACTGTATACAATTAGTAAAGCGCTATAGTATTGGAACAAAGGCATCCATTTTCCTCTGTCGGCTGGCTTGTGTCGTGCTTTACTCATCACTGATTTGCCTTTTATAGACTGGAGACCTGGGACTGGATATGGGAGCTCAGGGAGACCCTCTGGCTTATCGGCAAGATGGTGAGTGCCTGTGTTGTCTCTAATGAAATCCCCCCCCCCTCGGTTTCTCGCCTCTTATTTCGTCATGCTTTGGTGTTTGTAACTAGATTTTGAAAAACATCTGATTTGTCGTTTGTATCGAAATTATAGAATTTTCTTTTTTAACTGTATTGAATGGCGTTTTTTTTTTTTTTTAAATATAGATAAACTTGAATGTCATGCATTTTACTTATTTTAATATGTCTCCTTGCTTACAGTATTGCAGTTTATTAAAGTATAACCCTTCATATAGGCCTGTCACGATAATTAATTTTGTTGGACGATACATTTTCTCGGAAATTATTGCGATAAACAATAATATTGTCGGCACCGTTGTAAGACCATTTTAGACCACTGACATAATGATGATAATAATTCAAGTACATCCTTTTTTATTGAACATTCAAATGAAATTGCAAATATTTATATATAATAAATTGTATATAGGGCGGTGGTGGCGAAGTCCATAGGGACTTGGCTTGGCAACTGGAAGGTCACCAGTTCAAGTCCCGGAAAGACCAAGTGCTACCGAGGTGTCCCTGAGCAAGGCACTGCTCCCCGGGCGCCGTACATAATGGCAGCCCACTGCCTCTAACACTAGGATGGGTCAAATGCAGAGAAACCATTTCGTTACATGGTACCTGTACTACGTAATGACAATAAGTTGAATCTATCTATCTATAATAAATTGTATATAATAAATAAAACTAACTAATTAAATAAATCACACACAACCCAGGGCTCAACGCTAACTTTTAAAAGTGTTTGCCAAGCTGGCAACCAGGCATCAGCTTTTGGTTGCCTTGTATTTTAAATAATTAAGATACACAATTATACATCAACTTAATAATGAAAATGTGACACAAAAGAATGTTCAAATGCTTTACAATAAGTAATTAACACAATTAATTGGGGGGGGGGGGGGGGGGGGGGTCCGTCAGTCCGACTGACGGGACAACTTCTCAATTCAAAAAAGAACTAGATCGCAAAATAATTAAACAAGCGAGTGTCTGTTTTTCCTGGACAAGGACAGGTTCCTTGAACACAACACAAGCGTAACGTGTCTTCACGTGGTATGTCTCCTCTGAAAGGAGTGTAGACTAGAGTGCTGACGGGGAACGCCGCTCCAGCCCTTCAAATATTGCAGTATTCATAAGGAGCCGTACACATGCCGCAGTGTTTCCGTGGCTGTGTCTTTAGTTGTAAGCACAGTGGCGATCTGTTGTTATTAGCATCTGGTTAGCTAGCTATGCTAACGAATTTAAAGAGCTTTTCTACAACCAGTTGGAAGAGAGCTCTCTCCTGAGAGGCTCAAATAACCTCAGTGAGGTTAAGGCACACCTTGATAAGATCATTATAGTTATTAATGAGACATTAGAGACTAAATGAAAAACAGGTATAAAATACTATATGACAGTAACAAAAAAGTTAAAAATAACAAGAATACAGTTTAAAAGGGGAGTGATTTGTAAAGTATCGAAAAAGAAGAATCTGTTTCATATGGGTGTTGAAAGATGTATCCATAGATCTCCTCATGTTGCTCTCAAAGTGCACCAGATTGATGCTTTTAACTTCAACATTTAAAAAAACAAATCTTGTGTCCATATCTTTCTGTTTTGGTTGTCATGCCACAACCGTGCACATGCATGCATGAGTCATGGTACGATATCTGGATTAAGAGGTTGCTTTTTCTTTGCACAGCATGAAAGAAAGGCAAAATGAATGGACTGTGATTTTAGTTTTTTTTTAAGCAGAGGTTGAGTTCAATAATTTGTACGGCCCTAGGAGGATGTTCCCCACCCTTGCTGTAAATAATAATAAAAACCCTTGATTGATAACTTAACATCTCTGTCTCCTATTGATATGAGTATATTATAAAGAATAGCCAGTTAATTGAAGCATTATAGCACAGGCCTTTGTCAGGTGGTATGTTTTTTTCTGCTTCGAATAGTTCTCTCTTTTTTCACCATACCTGTGTTTGCATCACTGTTTATGTTAAACTGGTTGCCAGTGGCAACCAAAGGCCAAGAAGTGGTTGACATTTTCTCTGAATGGTTGGCAACCTGGCAACCGTTACTGTCGAGCCCTGCAAGCCAAACAATTAATTAAATAGACTCAGGCTGGAAAACAGAGCTCTCTTGTGACCAAAACACAATTGCATTTGTGAAAATGCAATTGTGTGCAATTGTGTTTTTTGTGTTATGCAGTAGTAACACGTTTTTTTTAAAGTAAGTCTCGAAGGTGGGGGCTCTCCAGCTGCTGTGTTTACTCCCAGCTGGGAAAACGGAATGGGGTGGTTGTGTTTATGGCTGATCGTATTGCTAGCTTTTGTTGCTACCTTTTTAAAACAAATGCGACATAACAGCTCATTCAAGTCCGTAGGTTCGCCTCGTTGATTTGGCTTAAATCCAAAATATTCCCACACCGGAGATGTGGAATTAGGTTTTTCAACCAATTCCATTTAACTTCAAATTCCCCTGGAGTAAGTCACACGTTGTCTCCTACTTGTCTCTATATTATTCATTTGGCTGTTGCACGCAGAGTGTCCTGACCTGGCTGTGTGTGAGCCTCGCAGCGCACCGGGCCGGTAGAGTGGCCGGCTGCCGCAGCGCACCGGGTCGGTAGAGTGGCCGGATGCCGCAGCGCACCGGGCCGGTAGCCACAGCGCGCCTGGCTAAAATGCTGGTCACATCCTTATGTAAACAAACACGCATGTAAACGGCAATTTATCGAGGTCAGAAAAGTTATCGAGTTCATTTTTATTTATCGGACGATAAGTCAATTAATTGCTTATCGCGACAGGCCTACCTTCATATCATAATGGGTATCATTTGACAAGATTTGCGTATTTTTGTTTGTTCCGAATAACATTTTTTGTGTGTTTGGAACCGTTTGCACCACTTTAAAAAAATTATTGTTTTTTCCCAGATGGAGCCTACCGGGCCTACCCATCAGCCTACGGCCAGGACTCCCTTCTGGACCCTATGATGGAAGGGGCTGACTACCACACCGACACTCTGCCCGACCTGGGCCACCACACTGACCCTCTGCCAGACCTCGGCCACTCCCAGGACCTGATGGACAGCAACCAGCTGGCCTGGTTTGACACCGACCTGTAGGATTGGTAAGCCATATGCCACTGCACGAAATATAACTTTCCATATCACAGTATCAGAAATAAGGATCTAAAAAGCAACTAAATGTTGTCCTGTGCTCTTTTGCAGTTGTTTGCTGAGGGAACCTGCATTGTCTGAAGCAGCATTATGATTGGCCTGTAGAGTTGTTGAAGGTAAAGAGAAGAAGAAGAGGTCTTGGAAAGTGCCTGACACAAAAAGAACAAAGAAGATGGTTGCCATGGGAGTGTTTAAGCAAGTTGAAGTGGGGGAAATGAAAGTGTTAAGTATCAGAGAGATGTGGAATCACACAATGGAGGTCTTGGACCAGGTTACCTATATGGATGAGTGCACATGAGGTGGATCTTAAAGTTTGAAACACATGTTTTAGCCTTGCCTGTATTCTTATCAGTTCTTGTTTCTATTTTTCTTATTCTATTTTTTTATTTCTTTTTGTATTACTCATTCTCTGTTATGGTACTGACCCAGCTTGCCTTCGCACTAGCCATCTTCATTTTCTCTTCAATGCTAATCATTTGTAATTTCTTCTTCTTTTTTTAAACGTATATTACATGTAGTGTTAAGTTATAGTGATATTATACAATGTTCCTTTGGTTTATGGCCGAATGTGTAGAACACTAATAATCAGATGACATGTACCCTGACTTAAAGTGTAACATTGTGTAGTTTTTTTAAAAATAATAATCTCAAAAATGGAGAGTTATGCATTCTTAATGTGCTTGTTAAAGCATAAAATATTTCAGTGTCACAAATGTTCTAAAGAGGGAGATGGGTAAAATTGAGGGTGGGTTGGGGATAAATCTAGAGACAAGTGTTTTATATACAGTATCACTGGTAGGTTATCAACTATTTTGTATGCTATCATTGGATGTCTGATAGAAAAGTCTTTAATGCTATCATTGGTGGTCTAATAAAACCCAGTTTTAAGTGCTATCAAGGGTAGCTAGGTTGATGAACCAGTTGTAGTCCTGCTGTGCTTATTTTGGAGACGAGGTTGTGACACGGCTGAACAATAAAATGGCATTGTATTTCATATAGTCTCTGTCCCGTGTCGTCTGTCCTTCCATGTAATGTCGTGATAGACTTCCAGCCTTTTTTAAAAACGTTTACAGTTTATAAAGTTCAAATTTGTGTCTATTGGTGCCATTTTAACTTCATCTGTACCCTCGGCATTTGAATAAAGACAGAATTTGGGCAGTCTGGTGCATGTAGCAAACTATACACGTTTAAAATGAGGCAAAAATGGCCCACGGCCTTAAAGAAAACCCTAATGGCTTTAATGCTAAATATTTACTTTCTTTTTTTGACAAATGGAAATTGTGGACTGCATTCAGAGCTAATACAACCACCTGAGTTTCGGTTTGAGTGTAAAGAGAATTTATCTTCATATTGTGCAATTCATCATGTGGCAAGTTCTGTTTTTTCTGAGATGTTTTTAGAGCAGAAAATATATTAACAATAGAGAAAAAAAATAGGCATCAAACATTAAGCAACAAAAAAGCTGTTTTGGTTGTCAAGGAGGATAGAGAATACAAGTAGATGCTGAAAGGCTGTCTGACGAGCTGAGAACCAGTTCAGTGTATAATATGCCAAAAGACAATCTGATTCCTGTCCGTTTCTCAACAAAAACTAATGATACTATGTAATGTATTTCCCCCACCCCATTAATGCACCTCCTGTCATGTATCCAATGATCAGGCCAACGGTTTATGAAAAGGAACTAAATCTGAACTATAAACAAATAAGAATATTTATTAAAATGTGTTAAATCCAAATGTATACATATATCATAAAACTCCAGGTCTATATGAAAATGTGTGTGTGTGTGTGTGTCACTACATTCCAATTCAGTGTTTTAGAGGAAACTAAATGCATATTTAATATATGCAAAACCAGTCTGTCCCTGTATTTGGTAATGTGTCGACACAACATGATTTCATACGTTTACTGCGTCTCAGGGAGTGGCCTTTATAATTACTGTACTTGAGCTGATATCTGTATTTGTTTCCATTATACGCTTCTAACTGCTTTTGGTACTTAATTATTTTTCCTATGTGCATAGTGGCTCACTGTTAGATAAAGCAGAAGAATGATCAACCAAAAGCTTCAATTGTTTTCCCCTTTTATTACAAATCATAAAGTGCAGTAGAAAGTGTTTATCACACCAAACACAACTTTTTTTAAGGATAAAAACCGAGAGCATCCTGGGTAAAAGTGGGTACAGAGTAAGTGATGTAGCTGCTGTGAGGGCTGGAGAAATAAGGAGCAGCTCTGGCTCTTGTGTACACAGGGAATGAGGACTCCGTGCACACATGCATCCTGATGGGTTTAGCAGCTCCGCTAGCAGCGAGTCCACAGTGTGTGCTGCCCCCTGTTGAGCAGATGGGGGAACTTCCATCTGAAGCCTGAAGGAATTCCTCAGAGTCCCAGCTGAAGCTCTTCTTATTCCATACTCTTTGTATGGAGCGTCGCTGCTGATAATCCACTTTGAGCGGCACACTGGACAGAGGAGAGGTTCTGGAGGCCCGAGCAGAGGGACTGTCTCTCTTCAGGAGGGATTCAATAGAGAAAGGACTGCTGAACTTCACCTCACATCTGATCTGAACCCCTCTGCAGGCTGCGGGCTCAGGAGAGGGGACAGCTGAGCAGTTCCTCGATGCTCTGCTCAGGTTCTCCGTTTCGACTTTGGAGGCCAACTCTGGGAGGAGATGCAGGATTCCTTTGAAGTGACGACGCGCCATCTTTGCTGTGATCTGACCACAGTCCAGTTTCCAGTAGTTCAATTGCAAATGTGTTGACCCTTTCTTACCTGAGTAAAGGTGAGCATCGTGCCAGGAGCGTCCTGCAGGGTGACAGCGATCTTGGCCAGGTAGGTGGTGCTCTTCCTGAACAGACCTCGTTGAGAGCTGCTGGCTGGACTGGAGAGAGATCCAAACTTCTCAGGCCTGGTCTGCATCTTTTTTTGAAGAGTTGGGTCCCAACGTAAAGATGTATGTGAGAGAATCAGAGGAGTCAGGAACACACAGAGGGGATTTCACAGTCTCACTGAGAACAGATATGACCAGAGGTGGTCAGCTCTGGATATAAGTCCTGTTGGGACAATAGGATATCAGAGGGTGTTTACTGGATGTTAATGAGAACCCTTTGAAAGTTAGATGAGCCATTAATGCTGGAGGTGGAGCCAGTTAACACAGAAAATGTTTCAGTATGTATATTTTGTCCTGGAAATCCCTTAAAGAAAAACATGTAATATGTTCAAAAGGAGTAATTTACTGATATTCAAACATCAAGGATTTGATTTATTTTCAATACGTTGATTACAGTCAGTCAGCCATGGTTTTATGCAGTGAACTCATTTTGAAAAAGGTCTCATTCCCATTATTTCAAAAGGGTTGTTATAGTAAACTGTACCTGAAACTAGGAAAATATGCAGAGAATACAATAAAAAATAAACAGCAGATGTAAGGGGCATTCCTACGGAAGAGGATTAGGACCACATGATTTTTTTTGGGAGGATTTTTTGTTCTGAGAAAAAAATCAGAATTCTGAGAAGAAAGTCAGAATTCTGACTTTTTTCTCAGAACAAAAAACAACTTTTTTTTTCAAATCCTCCCAAAAAAATAATAATGTGGCCCTAATCCTCTTCCGTACATTCCTAAACTGTTCTCTACTCTTGTATTTTGTATGTGCATGTAGCAACATACTTTTGAGATATTTTTCCTAGCCCTAACAACAACTAAAAACAGTATTTTAAAACTACGCACTTACTGAAACTAACAAAAACTAGCACACACTTGACTAAAATTAAGCTTAACATTTTATTTAAAAGGCAAAGCTAAATGTATATTAAGTCCAATTGAAAAAAATATATTGTAACCTTCATTCTATAGGTACATTTTAAAGTTTCTTTTATTTTACCAAGAAGTAACCCTCTCTGTCTAAGAATTGAGCCAGAAAGCTTTTAAATATATGTGTGGCAAGCTCACCATTGTCCTTATCAGTTTCATAAGGATTAAAAACAGACTCAGTTTCAGTATCATTACACAGTTTGTAATCATTCTCGGAAAAGTCAAGATGGCTTTGGGTCCTGGCAAAATGTTGGGTACTCTTTATCAGAAACTGGCTACTTACACAGTCTAATATTACTCTTGTATACAAACAAGAAAAGGTTCAGGTCAGCAACAGCTACTTTTAATAGACTAAGCTATTCATTTATCAACTCATATTTTCCCTTTCTCTAAAATGGAGAGGTTCTGGAAAAATACATAATACATATTTAGTAGATTAAACTACTGTGTCCACTCACAAACAAGTAGACCACTCCCAGACAACGGCTGTAATAATAAGCATTGGAATGTAACAGTTGAAATGGCTGTGTTCATCAAACACAATGGTATTGGGGGTCTGTCTCACTTTCCAGTGATTTACGCCTCGTCGAGATTCATTCACATTCAGTTTGTCTGGGAGAATAGCAGAGTATTTCACGTACACACAGTAAACACGCTTTACATCCAAACCAAGCCAACTTTAATGTATAGTACATCTAAAAACAACAGAGTTGACCAAAGTTCTGTACATCAATAAATATATTAAAAAACAGCATACATACATTTAAAGGACAACGTTTCAGTTTTGTTTTTGTTTAGAGATAATAGTGTTCATTGCCCTCTTCTTGTAATTCTTCAAATTCTTTAACACTAAATGTAAATAATATCCTACTTTTGTATTGTTTTAGCTGTAATTTGGCACTTCAATAGTGTTTTATTTTTGCAGATAGTTTACAGATTTGTATCTTCACGGTCGACTTTTATGTTTTCACTATTTTAGCTCTGTTTTATCTTCTATTTTGAGATGTTTATATTGTATTAATGTGTATTTTCTACTCTTTTTTTATCTCTAATTATGCAATACTCTGATGTACATGCTGCTGCAATGAAAACATTTCCCAATTTGGGATTAATAAAGTATATTTTATCTTAATGTGAAAGAGACTCAAATTAATCAAATGTAATCTCTTTGTATGTTATCTTAAATTAGAAATACTTAATTTCTTACTAATATACGTCAATATTCTGTACTTGATAAATATATAATGCCGGATTTCATAACCACAGAGTTGTTTTTCTAGACAGCACACGTCCACCCTTTTATTAAAATGTGAATAACTAATAGCTAATATAATGGATAAACATTGTTTTTGTTTTTTAAGGAGTTACCTTTATTTCTATGAAAAGGACTACACCTCAAACACACCTTATTCTTTTATACGACTATAAACAATGATGTCTCCTGCACGCACATTCATTTTCTTTTTCCGAGCCCCACCCTCCACCATATTGTCTCTCCATCATTTCTCACAGGCTTCTTTGAACGCTCCACGGCTGCCATGCTCAGTATTACTCATTTGCAATTTAGTTGAGGGTATACTATACTGTAAAAGTTTTAAAAAATAACCACAAACTTTTTAGAGACTGCAGTTGCGATATGTTTCACAATATTGGACGGATTGATAATTTCCCCATCATTCTTCTCATTATCCTTAAAAGAGCTGTGATTTTTTAAAAGGAACTGTACAACAGCTAACTTTTTTTAAGTCTGTAAAATATGACTTGTAGTCCTGGATATAGCACCACTTCATTCAAAATGTTATTTTAACACACACATTTAACACACTTTTAACAAATATTGTGCTTCAAGCAATTTAAATATTGCACAAGTCCATTTTGCAATTCCATGAATTGAACAGCCCTAGTTGAGGGTGTGCTCCTAAATTACATGGGCAGTCTGACTCATGATTACTAAGGTTACAGCGACATTATATTTCTAATTATTTAACAACTTTTCCAAGTAAAACCCTCTAAATCTGAGTTGACCCTTCAGGATTATTCAGACATCTTTCTTAAACTGCTACTTGTAACAGATCCCAAAGCAGCAGAGTCACACAGATTCAATCACGCACAAGTGAAATCAGCTGCTTAATGGTTTGGTCAACTGCAGCCTCAGTCAGAATCAACTTCAAAACTTGTTCTTTAAAGCATTCAGCCTAGCTAATGGGTGCATGCCATGCAAGTTAATGGGGATCACTGATAACCTTCGTCATTACATTGGACAAAGGGATATAGGCTTGACTTTGAAGGAGTGATGAGGGATGTGCAAACTGCAAGAATGTGATGAGATTGCTCATTGGAATGTCACTGTCACCCAGCTGTGTATTGTGTTTTCTCACAGCAGCTATTGAGAGGCTCCAGACAACATCTTTATGGCGTCTCTGAAAACGTAACAAACTAGGTTGGACAAGTTATAGGATGGAACCTTGTAGTTTGAGTTAATGTAATAATAGGCCAGTAGCCTATCACAGACTACAGGAGGAGCACACACCTGCAGATAGTTGGGAACCAGCTGAAGTGAGTCGCTGCTCCACTGAGACACAACATCACTGTGAGTATACCGACAACTACCCCAACAAACCTTGATTTACTGTGAATTCATTTTGTATTATTTTCATGTTAACTGTTGAAATATATTCCAGTTTTTATTTCTAATGATTTTATTAATCATTTAAAATGGTAATAAGATATGTTGGCTTATTATAAGTAAGAAAAAGCTTAAAATGTGGACAACACTTTGTACATAGTTGTTGTATCATTGTTTAGTAGTTTAGTTTGTTGATATATTGTTGCTTGGGTTGGGCCTCTGTATACATTGCTTAATCCAAAAGCTTCAATTGAATACATTTAAATGTATGAATGTGTTCTACAACTTTTAAAGTAAAGTCTTATTCATTTGTATATTTTGTTTGGATTGTTGGACTTCTATAACCTTTTATTTAAAGTCTGAAAATGTAATTGCTCATGAACAAGAGGCAGATCAGGACCTCCATATAGACATGCTGATGACCCTTTGGAAATGGACTTTTACTGAAACCACTGGCTCCACCTCCAACATTAATGGCTCATCTACTTTTCAAATGGTTTCATTAACCTGTAGTGCACACCCTCTAATGTCCTATTGTCCCAACAGGACTTATATCCAGAGCTGACCACCTCCCATCCACAACTGTTCTCAGTGAGGCAGTGAAAACACCACAGTCTGTTCCTGACTCCTCTGATTGTCCAACAAACAAGATGCAGACCAGGCCTGAGAAGTTTGGATCTCTCTCCAGTCCAGCCAGCAGCTCTCAGCTAGGTCTGTTCAGGAAGAGCACCACCTACCTGGCCAAGATCGCTGTCATCCTGCAGGACGTTCCTGGCAAGATGCTCACCTTTACTCAGGTAAACACATTTGCAATGAATTTAAGTAACACTATTTCATTGTAAAGTATTTAATTTTACATTCTGTTCTTTCTTATTCTACAAGTGTATATAGACTCCTGCATTTACTTTTCCACTTACAACATTCTCAGCAACATTTATCTTATCTTATTTTGTACATTTAATATAGTTGACCTGCACTATTTTATTCTGTTGCACTATATTTATTGTTTTTTAGATTTTTTTTATATATTAATGGAGCCTGGGATTTAATATTTTCATTGCCCTATCTACACAGTAGCTACTGGACAATGAATCTTTGAATGTGAAACACATGTTTCGATTCTAAACTTAATCTCAATTTGATTGTTCTAGTTAATGGACAGACTGGGCCAATTCATCTCTGACGACAAAAGATCTGTTGAGAACAACATCAGAGTTTGTCTATCGACAAACAAATGTTTTGTCAAGGTAAGCTTTCATTTCAGATCTTTGCAAATTAACCTCCTTTTAGTATTTGATGTAACAATTAACCCACGTCTTGTTTATTTTTTTCAGATTCCAGTTGTCCCAGATTCTCTAGACAGTAAGAGGAACTACTGGAAACTGGACTCTGGTCAGATCACAGCAAAGATGGCGCGTCGTCACTTCAAAGGAATCCTGCAGCTCTTCCCAGAGTTGGCCTCCAAAGTGGAAACGGAGAACCTGAGCAGAGCATCGAGGAACTGCTCAGCTGTCCCCTCTCCTGAGCCTGCAGCCTGCAGAGGGGATCAGATCAGATGTGAGGTGAAGTTCAGCAGTCCTTTCTCTATTGAATCCCTCCTGAAGAGAGACAGTCCCTCTGCTCGGGCCTCCAGAGTTTCTCCTCTGTCCAGTGTGCCGCTCAAAGTGGATTATCAGCAGCGACGCTCCATACAAAGAGTTTGGAATAAGAAGAGCTTCAGCTGGGACTCTGAGGAGCCTCTCTTCCTTCAGGCTTCAGATGGAAGTTCCCCCATCTGTTCAACAGGGGGCAGCACACACTGTGGACTCGCTGCTAAACCCATCAGGATGCATGTGTGCACGGAGTCCTCATTCCCTGTGTACACAAGAGCCAGAGCTGCTCCTTATTTCTCCAGCCCTCACAGCAGCTACATCACTTACTCTGTACCCACTTTTACCCAGGATGCTCTCCGTTTCCGGTTATGAAAAAATTATTATATTATATTCGTTTTTGAGTGGACCATACACTTCAGAGAGACTTTTCTTCAAAACCAGGCACACTTTCAAAACACACAAGGACTGGTAATGGCCTTGTGTGTCTCACTGTCTATTTTCCTTTTTATTTGTGGCTGTATAGCCTGTATTTGATTCATGACTCGTGGTTAAACTCATGAGGCCTTGCTGGATTACTGGACATTTTTACATAATATGTTTGGGTTTGAGGTCAGCATCTGGCCTCAAGAGGGCAGTATGATATTTCAAAGTTTAGCTTGCACGTGATCCACAAATGTCAACACACCCTTGTACAAAACTCTGAACAATTAAAGGTTTGTTTACTATTCTGGTATAATTTGTTTATTTTTCACAGGTTTTTTTTATTCTGTAATTCAACTAAACTCACCTGAAAGGTATATAGGTCATGCAGTGCTGAGTGTAAAGAGAGTAGGCTACTACATATAATAACTAAGGCACCCCCTGAATAACCAAACAACAGACCATACAAAAAAGTTGGGAAATTTAAACTTTACAACCCTGAGCGGCAGTCACTCTTAAGTCCTTGACATTGCGTCGAGTTCACTGACCACTCTGGCAAGGTTAAGGTGAGCAAATATGGAAAGGATAACATCTGTTTGCGTTTCTATTTGCAGTACATCTGCACTGCAATGTACATTGTCTGAACTATAACCTACTTAGTCAGTTTAGACTTATTCTACCGGAACAAAATAGTTTTTGGCATGAGCATCAAATGGAATCGCATTATTGGACCACTGAGCCGTAGAGGATCTAGTCAGGAAACAAAGGCCCAGAGTCAGGGATTAGCTAAATAAGACATTACATTCATTTCTAGTTTCAAAGTGGCTCTTCTCACACTGTGCTGCTGCCACACTTTTACATAATACAAGCAGTCTTTGTCCAGAGGAATGCATTGACAAGCATAAAGGTCTCCATTAACATTGTGCTGTGTCAGATCAATTGAAAGTCATGATCTCAAGCAAGTTAGGTTTTTATTTATGATCCACTAACCCCACACAAAACATTTAAACTTTACAAACAAGCTTTGTAGAAAGACAGCACATATTATAGTGATTATTTGAGATATATAAGACAATGAACACTAAACATTTCCTATTAGAATGGAAATGCAACAAGTGTAAACCCACATTCAGTCGGGTTGTCCAGCACAGGTCAACATGAAAGTTTGTCCAATTAATTCTCATGTCACGAGTAGAAAAGTGGATTTCAATAAGCATACACATTCCCAAAATAGTGCAAATTATTTTTCATGTTGACCACGGCTTATTAGTGGTCCAATTTTGAGATGACTGTCTCAGTGTTTTGGTAATGAAGCAAATACCTCAAAAGAAAGTCATCTGAGGTCAAGCTAAGATGCTACTTCCTGATCACTGTATCCCCCTTCTAGCCCCTATACAAGTCAAGAGTTTGTTATCGCTGGCAATATCAGAGCATGTGAGTCCTGCAGTCGAACGCAAACAGAGAGGTCTGTCATAAAATGTCAAATTTGGCTGAACAGAGGGCAAGGAAGAGGAGTTGGGTGAGCTCAGCATTTGGCATTGTTTGCCCACGACATACTTTAACGTGGGATTACTGGTGGACGACCTAGATTGCGACGCAGCTCTTCTGCCTTCCATCTTTTCCCCCTCCCTCCCTCCACTGAGTGGTCAATACAGATTATCAGAGAGCAAAGCCTGGCAGTCAGACAGAAAGGCTGAGTGACACATTGAGGGACGTGAAACAACACCTCTTTCCTTTTTTCATTCCGTCTCGTTTTTTTTCTCCTTTATTTTGTTCCTCAGGCTGCTGTCTAATTTACACAACATCTTTCTGCACATTATATTTCATTAAGGCCGTGATGAAAAAGGCAGTAACCAAATACAGAACCTGCTTTGTTTTGAATGTTTACAAGCCCAAGAAGTGTTTAAAATATTATACCAGGATACCAGACAGGTTTTCAATACATTGCAAAAGAGGAAACTGGAGTCTACTGTAAAGGATTAATTTCTGACGCCGATTTGTGATTGAGTAAACTGGTTCAAGCTCTAATCCTTCTGTATGCTTAACTGTGCAGATGATCCTCACTGTATTTGCTGTATAGGTCAGTGTTGCTCTGGATGTCACAGATGTCCTGTTCTCCCACTATGTCGGTGTTTGTTTATTCGTCTTCTTACAAATTCTTGACCCAAAATGTCCTTAGTTAATTCTGATGTAAGTCCTCCTCCAAACCAAAATATGCTTGCCTCTAAGCATGACCTTGTGAGTGATTGTGTGAGTGTTTATGTGAGCGTGTGTGTCCGGCTAATCTCTGGACACTTCTTATGCAGCATGTTTACAAGTAGGCCGGGAGACACCATGGGAACCTTCTGCACTGAGGACAAAACACAACAATTAGCACTCAAACTTCCATTTCCTCCCATTTGACAGTGGGGCCTCGAGAGTAATACAACATTTATTATTTAGATTATTACTTAATACTGCAACCTTTTTACTATATAGCAAAACTACTACAATAATAAAACCACAATTTCAAATATTGCAATAATACCTCAGTAAGCAAAACACAACATACAGAAACTAAATTACAAGTTAAATCTCCGCAGTAACATTTTTACATTTTTAAAAGCATAGTATACGGCCCGCGAGACCATTTGGTTTGGCCCTCGAGGTAATTTATAAACACACGCAAAAAAAGAAAAAAATTAAAGAAATCTAGACCGCAAAATAATTAAACAAGCGAGTGCCTGTTTTTCCTGGCAACGGTCATGGTCCTTGTACACAACACGAGCCTAACGTGTCATCACGTGGTATATGTCTCGTCTGACAGGGGTGCAGTGCTGATGGAGAGCACCAGAACGCCACTCCGGGACTTCAAAAAAATTGCAGTACCCATAAATCCGGAGGCTACACATGCTGCAGTTTTTGCGTGACTGTGTCTTTAGCTGAAAGCCCAGTGGCGATCTGTTCATCTGTCATTCTGATCATACAGTCAATAACTGTGTTGTTATTAGTATCTGGTTAGCTAGCTATGCTAACGAATATAAGAAGCTTTTTATACAACCAGTGAGGTAAAGGCACATCTTTATATGATCATTATAGTTATCAAAAAACAAGAGAATAAAGTAAACAGGTATAAAATACTATATGACAGTAAAAACAAGTTGTTATTAATAAACAAGAATACAGTTTGAAAGGAGAATGATTTGTAAAATATCCATAAAGAAAAAGTCAATCTGCTTACAGTTCTGTTTCATATGGATGTTGAGAGATGTTTCCATAGATCCCCCTTGAGGAGGTTAGGCCCCCCCACTTAAATCATGTCCATGGATAGGAAACTAAATACATTTGCACACATCTTGTGTCCATATCTTTCTGTTTGGTGGTCATGCCACACCGTGCACGTGAATGCATGCGCGAGTCATGGTAAAATATCTGGATTAAGAGGTTGCTTTTTCTTTGCACAGCATGAAAGAAAAGGCCAAATGAATGTGCTGTGATTTTTAAGCAGAGGTCAATCATTTGTGCGGCCCGCGGAGGATGTTGAAGAAATTGAAATGGCCCTTGAGAGGAAAAAGGTTCCCCACCCCTGCTCTATGGCATGACTTTTTATTTTGGGAGGAAAACAATGTTTCACCATGTGTTTTAGGAGCTTAGGGGTCCCTGATATTATATCAATTATAAAATGTGACCCCCCCCTTCACCCCTCAACCAGGGGTTGGTTTGTTGCCTCAGGGCAACACTGTGCTATGAGGGTATTGAAACACCAAGGATTTCTACAATTCAGAAGAAATAGAAAAAAAACCTCTATATGAATTCAAAAGGTTTTCTGTGTGTGTGTGTGTGTGTGTGTGTGTGTGTGCACGTGCGTGTGTTTGTGCGCGTGTTTGTGTGTCTGTCTGTATGTGTATGTCTCTGTGTGTGTGTGTGTGTGTGTTGTATGTCTCTCTGTGTGTGTGTGTGTGTGTGTGTGTATGTGTTTGTATGTCTCTGTGTGTGTGTGTGTATGTGTTTGTAAGTGTGTGTGTTTGTGTGTGTGGATGTGTTTGTATGTGTGTGTCTCTCTCTGTGTGTGTGTGTGTGTGTGTGTGTGTGTGTGTATGTGATTGTCTGTGTGTGTATCTGTGTGTGTTTCTGTGTCTATGTGTGTGTTTACATTACATTGCATTTAGCTGACGCTTTTATCCAAAGCGACTTACAATAAGTACATTTGACCAGGAAGACACAACCTTGAAGAAAACAGAATCATAAAGTACATCAGGTTTCATAGAGCCAAGTATTTCAAGTGCTATTCAACTGGCTATAGATAAGCCAGTCCTTTATTAGTATATAAGTGCTCTGTTAGCAGTTCTTTGTTAGTAATTCTATCGCTCGAGGTGGAGTCGAAAGAGATGAGTTTTCAGTGTGCGCCGGAAGGTGTGTAAGCTTTCTGTCGTCCTGATGTCAATGGGGAGCTCATTCCACCATTTTGGAGCCAGGATAGCTTACCCACGTGTTTTTGCTGATGGGAACTTGGGTCTCCCTCGCAGCGAGGGTGCAGCGAGTCGTTTGGCTGATGCAGAGCGTAGTGCACGCGCTGGGGTGTACAGTTTAACCATGTCCTGGATGTAGGAAGGGCCAGATCCATTCGCAGCATGGTACGCAAGTACCAGTGTCTTGAAGTGAATTCTAGCAGTTACCGGAAGCCAATGAAGGGAGCAGAGGAGCGGCGTGGTGTGGGAAAATGTAGGAAGGTTGAAGACCAGACGAGCCGCTGCATTCTGGATGAGCTGCAGAGGTCGGATGGCACATGCAGGTAGACCAGCCAGGAGGGAGTTGCAGTAGTCTAGGCGTGAGGTGACGAGAGCCTGGACCAGAACCTGCGTCGCTTTTCTGGGTCAGCTGGGGACGTATCTTCCTGATGTTGTAAAGCGTGTATCTGCAGCAGCGGGTTGTAGCAGCGATGTTTGCAGTGAAGGACAGGTTGTTATCTAGGATCACACCCAGATTCCTTGCAGTCTGAGTCGGGGAAACAACAGAGGTGCCGATGTTGATAGTTAGGTCAAGAGTGGGACAATCTTTTCCCGGAAGGAAAAGCAGTTCAGTTTTGTCAAGGTTGAGCTTGAGATGATGAGCGGACATCCACTGAGAGATGTCAGCTAAACAAGCAGAGATGCGTGCGACGACCTGGGTCTCTGAGCGGGGAAAGGACAGAATTAATTGGGTGTCGTCAGCGTAGCAGTGGTATGAAAAACCATGAGGGCTAATGACAGATCCGAGCGAGTTTGTGTACAGGGAGAAGAGGAGGGGACCAAGAACAGAGCACTGAGGGACCCCTGTAGTTAATTGACAAGGGTCGGACTCGGACCCTCTCCAAGTAACCCTGTAGGTAGGTTGTTTTTGTGTGTGTGTGTGTGTGTGTGTGTGTGTGTGCCTAACCCTATCTTGACCTTCACTGTCCTCACTGTCAGACGGAATAGCCCTAACAGCCTGATCGTGTCCCTTCTGCCCATAACATGTTTTGGGGTCCATTTCCTGTAAATATCAGTAGATGGTAAAAACATTGATTAGGTTTATCATTTTACAGCTGAGCACATTTGCACACTTGTATGCTAATTGCCTGGAAAAAAGTGGTCGAGTGGCACAGTGTTGCCCTGAGGCAACGAACAAAAAAATATAGTTTTAGCTAATTAATAAATACATAATAAGTCTTTAAACAATCAAATATACTTCTTTACGTATTCATGCACATGCATGTATTTTTTATTTTAAGTTGTGTACATTTCTAATATGTTAAAAAGTGAAATGTATCTTACCAAGTGGTGGCCCTGAGTCCCCTGCAGCTTTGCTTGCAGAAAGGATTGCTCCACCCCCAGAAAAAATGCCACACCCATATAATTCCCTCATTTTATTGTGACATTGTGTATATTTAAAAAAATAAAAATATTTAGAGGGCCAGTGTGAGGTCGAAAAAAGTGGTTTGTTGCCTGAGGGCAACAGTATGCGGTAGAGGGTTAAAGTTCAGTTTATGCTGCATGACCCCTATCAGTGCTATATTCAGTTGGGGAAAAAGTACACAGATAATTTACTTGAGTAAAAGTGTAACGTCTAAATATTCCCAATAACAAATACCTTTTTCTAAATTGACTTAAGCACATGTAGCTATTATCAGCTAAATGAACCTGTTAAACCCCGAGCCTGTTTTTCAGGTTTCAGGCTCGAAAATGACATGCCCAGAACAAATGACTGTAACTTCACTTCTAAAAGGTTTATATGAATATTTTTTGTTATCAAAGCAAGGTTACATCTGTGAGTTGGATGTAGAAGTGTCAGAATCAATATAGATGTTTCTGTGTCAGAGTAAATTCAGATGGAACATAGCAAAAAAAAATGTAAATTCCTGTCTCCGCCTAAAGAAAACCCATTACTTATAGTGAAGACCAACCTTGAATGATGGGTTAGTAGCCTAAAAGCTTTAGGAATCCAAATTATAACATATAATAAGTACCCTGTATCAAGATTGAGGCAAAACAAGTGACATTTGACCTTTTTAGAGAGGTTTATGAAAATAAAGTCCAGGCGGAATAAGCTTTGGGCACATTTGGGCCCATTTGGGCCCATCAGTGCCATTTGACCTTTTTCAGATACCAGACTATAAAAATCATTGTATTACATTGAATAATCACTATAGGTATTCACTCCATTAAAAAAAAATAAATAAAAAAAATGTAAATAAAAAAAAAGATTCTTAAAAAAATATTAAAAATATTTGTGAGTGTGTATAAAAAAAATCAGGGTCCCCGTCGGCGGGGACCTTCGGGCTTAAGTAGCAACAGTAAAAGTAGGCCTACTCATTATATAGAGTGATATAATATGATATTATATCATTCTGTTCTTTATGTCTAGAACATATATTTAAGAGAATTTTAAGATTGTGAATGTGGAGTCAATTTGAGGTACTTTCTATATGAATTGGTAGTAGGCTATACTGCATCAAATACAAGTTATATATATCAAGATTGAACCAGTGCAGGGGAAATAACAATAATATTCCAGTGAAGCCAAAATAAACGGTAGTAAAACATGGGAAAAAGCGGGGAAAATACACATCACAAAAGTATAACAAAATGGTACTGGCTAATTGTATAATTACCTGACCGGATTAGTTATTTACACATATGTTAACTATATGGGCAAATTCATACATTGTATTACTTGCCAGCGTTACAAAAACAAACACATTATGTTTAGTGTTAAACAATATTAGCCTACTGAAAAACTACAATGGCTGCCTACTGGAGTAGCTCCACAGCATACCTCCACAGGTATGTTTTGTTGACTTTTCTTAAAGGTATAGTAGATCATAAATCCTCACAGCTTGTACTCGTGTCGTAATGTTCTGAGTAAAACGAGGCGTCCTAAAGGTGTGGTACTCGGACGTAAGGAGATAAACAAGCCCCACGTCAACATCCGCTCACTACAACAAACAATGGGGGCAGTCACATCGCGCACGTCTTCCTCGTCCCCGGTATCGCGCCTCCCCCAGCAGCTGCTGTCCTCCTGAAACGACTGGATCATCATTACAGCCTATTCATTCAGCTGCGGGCTGTGCTGCATTCAAGGACTATGGATCTGTCTTATAGCGGATTTTCAATTTGAAAATTCCATTGATCTGTGCATTCTATGAATAACTTTTACTTATGACGTTTTAAGTAGCCTACAGAATGCATTAATTGTATGCGGTTTTTTTATAGTGTACTACTGTCACTTTTAAAAAAAAAAGTAAAACATCTTAATAATTCCTCCAACACTGTTTTTTCTACCTCATCTAATTACAGAAGTAGTATTTACAACAGCCCCTGAGGGCAGCATTACACAATGAATAAGCCCTTGTGGTCATTACTTTGGTAATGGTTGACCTATACCTCACAATAATCAATCAATGATAGCATAATCTCTACCATAATACATTTTGACTTGTATATGTCTTTTGTACAATTTTACTGATGTATCATAATAAAGAGGCTTATCATGAGGGGAATTTCAGTTTAGAAAAACGTTGATGGACCATTTAAATATGCCAATAATGATTTACAATGTCATTCACTTTAGTACGTTGTGTATAGCTTTGATGAAAAGTACAAAGAATTGTTTTACGAGACCTTTGATTTACAACAGTACTGATTCAGATATCTGCTTTTGAAGAATGTGATATTTGTTTATCTTCACTATAAAGTTGATAAGGAATAATAAGCCTATCTGGGTCATAAATTAACTCCTCACTAACTATTAACAACAACTCAGACATTAAAGTAGGTCATGCAATATCACAGTGCTCCAACTTTTATACCAAAACCAATTGTGAATCATTGAAATTACACTACAGTATTTTCTCCTTTTGGCAGAGCAGTATGGTTTAGCATGCAGTAAGTCAGTGGTTCTCAAACTTTTTCTGTCATTCCCCACTTTGAACAGGTGGGCCTTTTCAAGCCCCACCTGTTCCTCATCGCTCCAATAAAATGGTAGGCCAAGCTTAAAATTGTCAAATGTATCGTTCTATAATAGGGGTCTCCAACTTTTTTTAGGATGAGGGTTACTTTAAAAAAATAAAACAAGTCGTGAGCTACTTTTACTCCTCTTTTTTGTTTTTTTGCAGTGTATATATTTAGCACATTTTAACATTATTATATGCTACCTTTAACCTTTGAGTGCTGTTTGGGTCTGTGGGACCCGTTTTCAGTGTTTACTAAAATAAAATGTATGCAATTTAATTATTTTAACCTGCTTTATTTGGTGGTGGACGTCCTCGAGGGTCCGGGGGCAAGTGAAGACAGGAGCTGATTGGACGTCCAGCTATGAATTCACAGAGGGCCAGCTATAGTAACTGAACGAAAGTAATGTCAAATGACAGTACAATTGACCAATCATATCTTCCCTCTAAATGGGTGGGCTCTATTATCGCGGACTTTATGACAAGTTCCGCCCGCTGTGAAACGTTTCTTGTTTCCATAGCAACAACAACTGTCAACAGCGTAAACTTGCCTTCAAAATAAAAGCATGCCAAATTACACTTAAGACATACAACTGCAACGAAAGTAACAAACACAATGCAATATCCTTTTCAATTTCAAAGAACACAAATTGGGTTATCTACAGGTGTTGTTTTGTGTGGTAGAGGGTCGCTTTTCATTGATACGTTTTGCACCCCGGGCGGGCCGTTGTTTTGATATTCCACCAGTGTATAAAAAATAAAAACATGTGAAAAAAAAAAGTTAAAAAAAATTAGAATTTATTTTTTTTATTTTTTTCGGGACCCACCTATCACATCTCTGCGCCCCACACTTTGAGAAACGCTGCATTAAGTTAATCAACTCTAACTTTCCCTTGGCTGTCAATTAATCCGTAACTTTGAGGACACACGGCCAGTCAAAACATCCTTCACACACGCAGTCGTGCAAAAATGCCCTTTAAAGCCTTCTATATCAATTAGATTAAATGGTGACATTTCTTGACAGCCCTTAATAGTCTTATTTCCACTTGTGGTTGCTCATCCACAACACCACCATCCCTTTTATCTGTTCCTCAAACATCGTTTTTAGTGTTGAGGTTGTAGATTGCAACCTACTGACTAATCCTCCCATTTGTTCATTACAAAAATGGTCCTTAAAGCCCGCACTCTTCCTGGGGACTGTTAAATCATGGATGTGCAAAAGTCAAACACCATGGATGCTGATCTGATCCCATATTTCAATTTCTGCTTATAGATCCACCTAAATCCTTCAAACACTCGGTTCATTACATGTGAGGCTGGGGAATGTCTTCATGTTAAACAAATAAGACTAAACATTTAAAGTGCATATTTATGGTAAGGCAAGGCAAGCCAAGGCAAGTTTATTTATATAGCACTTTTCAACACAAGGCAATTCAAAGTGCTTTACAAAAAATGAAAGACATTAAGAAAATGGCATTTAAAATCAGTCATTAAAAAGAAAAAAAAAGAAAAAACTGGTGCTGTATTATTAAGAGTGGTAGCTAACAAGAACTTCAGCAACACACACACTGACTGTATAGTGATGTGATCCAGTAACCCGCACACCCCAGGTTACTGGAAAGTACATGTTCAACTTTTCCAAAAGTTGGAGAGATTTACAACAGGGGGTCACTGTCCACTCACCCGCTACCCAAATAATCCAAACAGCTGCATCCGCTGTTTATATACAAACCCTGTTGTTACACAGTACATCGAGTAACAGCAAAACAGAAGGGGCTCAAAGTTTGCCGCCTTTATGTCATAGACCATCGCTTTAATTCATCCAGGAAGATCCTCATGACCCGGATTAGCGCTTCTCTGTTGGGATCCTATACTTCCAAACAACTTTAGAGGACCTGAATCAAGCTTAGAATTTAAAGGTCACCTATTATGCAAAATCCACTTTTATACATAAATATGTGTCGCCAGTGTGTTAAGAGACTCGAAAAGTTTCAGGAAAAAAGATTCTCTCTCTTTTTGTTCTGATGAAAATTAGCTGATCAGATTTGGCAACATAGTGATGGCACAACAGTCTTTGTTGGGAAACCATTAGCCACTTACCAACTAAGGTAACACCCGTCCACCTTATCACCTGAATGTCCTCCTAGAGCACCATTGTGTTTTTTTAAACCAACACATCCACATAATCAGCACTTTTGAAACAGGGCTGATACAGAGGGGTTAATGGGATGCTACAATGTAAGATCTGTTTGGTATTTCGAGCCAAACAGTTTTGTATATATCTGAGACCTATAATATATTGTTGTAAAAGAGTTCGATAGGGGGCCTTTAATGTAATCTCTACAGGCCAAGGGAAGATTTACCCCAAAATAAAAAAACAACATTGATCTCTTACCTGTAGTGATTTCTTATCAATCTAGATTGGTTTGGTGTGAGTTGCAGTGATTTTGCTATGAATTGTCATTTGCAGTTTCACCCCCGAGCTAATGTTGTGTCGTCCTGACCTCACATACTTTCCTCAGGAATCAAAACAGAGGCTGGTTAGGCGCAGCTTCCCCTTTAGTGAACGGTCCAACTCTCTCTGCACAGGCCGACCTGCTGCTGCTGGAATGCGTTGCTCCTGCCAAGTGTAAAGAAATTATAGTTTACCGAACACTGATGTCAAAGAGATCATTTATGTCCAGTGGGTATTTTTGCATGCATGCAAAAGTATGGAATAAAACAAACAGTATGGAAGGGAAGCAGGCTGTTAGTGGCAATGTAATGTTGCCAATGTAACCAAATAAAAAAAACATCTCATATTCATCTAAGCAATTCCTGCGTAGCCGCAAAAGTAGTAGTTTAGAGATGGCACTCACACACAGTGTTACTCCAGCTTTGTTTGAGTGTGTCCTCACTAACTCTGCCTTGGCATGTTTACTATGCCTACAATTGGTGCTGGAGATAAAGATATAAAAGCTATGACCACTGACTCTGCCTCTGGGAGAATTAGGTTAACTCAAAGTGTGTTGATCTTATTTTCTTATGTAACACAGAATCAGTCATGCGGGTCATTCAAACAACACCATCTCTTTTGTACTGCAGAGCTAAATGCTTTTTCCCTGTTTCCAAATGATTTGCTGGATATTGGTTCAACATTAAAGAGCAACTATGCACATCTGATTGTCACTGTGTTGAAGATAATTTGTACTTAATCAGTTAGACATTGTGAACGCATGAATGAACAACCTTTAATGAATTACTAGTCTTGTGCCTTTGTCTTTTTTAGAACAGGTTGTAAGATACGATCTTCAATAATTTCACAGTCTTGTTTGTTTCACTTCTTCGAAAATGTGTCAGCTGACAGTCCCTATGGTTGTGAGACTTTCAATTGCTTTCTTTTAAACAGCACAATAGTTACTTTTTTTTTTTAATCATAGTTTACTTATTCTTTCAAGAATACCTGCATCAAAAGGGTTTAGAAATTCTGTCAACGGTGTAGACCAAGAGTGTACTCACATTTTGTAGACGTCCGGTTAGATTAATATTTGCCCTCAGGCACTCCCAGACCAAACAATGATTTAATGATGATATATCATTTACATTTACCCAGCCATCTTAGTCACTCAGTAACAACCATATCAACATCAAGACAAACCAGGACAGTCTTATCAAAGCTGTTACCATACCTTCAAAAACAAGATAATGAATATTGAATATACTGTAGACAGGCGGAGAAAAACCTCACATCAGAGGAGGAGCTGACGCACTTCTGGTGGTAAACTGACTTTACAGCCAAATAAAATTCACATTGTTTATCTGTCTGTTGACCTGTCTACTACAGGTGCAATAATGAATAATGTGGTATCAATTGTACCTGGGTGCTGGCTGTTGTGGAAAATTATTTTGGTTGCTGAAAGTTAGATGAGAAGATGCAATTTAGGTGCGGCATCTTCACTCTTCCTGGGGACTGTTAAATCATGGATGTGCAAAAGTCGATGCTGATCTGATCCCATATTTCAATTTCTGCTTATAGATCCACCTAAATCCTTCAAACACTCGGTTTATTACATGTGAGGCTGGAGAATGTGTCATGTTAAACAAATAAGACTAAACATTTAAAGTGCGTATTTATGGTGCTGTATTATTAAGAGTGGTAGCTAACAAGAACTTCAGCAACACACACACTGACTGTATAGTGATTTATCCGCACACCCCAGGTTACTGGAAAGTAAATGTTCAACTTTTCCAAAAGTTGGAAAGATTTACAACTGGGGGTCACTGTCAGAGCCACAACTTGAATGTTGTCATTGTTTTTACTAAAACACAATACAGGCTGGAACCTTTCTGCATTAGTCACCCATTTACATCATCCAACAGACCATTTACTACGTGACCTACAGACACATATCAAGTCATGTGCGTCTGAATCACAGTCTCCTGTTACAAGCCTGTTGCATTACTTGGGTTGTCATGACTTGTTGAAATTTTCAATTTGAAAATACCATTGTGCATTCTATTATTGTGCACAATACCATTGTGGATTCTATAAATAACTTGTACTTTTGATGTTTTAATTAGCCTACAGAATGCATTACTTGTATGCGTTTTTTATAGTGTGCTACTGTCACTTTTTCTTAAGTAAAACATCTTAATAATTCCTCCAACATTTTGTTTTTTCCACCTCATTGAATTGTACATCTAATTACAGAAGTAATATTTACAACAGTCCCTGAAGGCAGCATTACACACAATGAATAAGCCCTTGTGGTCATTACTTTGAACATGATTTGAAAAGTACTGGTGAGTTTACCTATACCTTTCAAGTTTGCTTGCATTTACTTTTCAACACAATAATCAATCAATGATAGCATAATCTCTACCATAATACATTTTGACTTTTATATGTCTTTAGTACAATTTTACTGATTTATCATAATAAAGAGGCTTATCATGAGGGGCATTTCAGTTTAGAAAAACGTTGATGGACCATTTAAATATGCCAATAATGCTTTACAATGTCATTCACTTTATAGCACGTTGTATAGTTTTGATGAAAAGTACAAATAATTGTTTTACGAGACCTTTGATTTACAACAGTACTGATTCAGATATCTGCTTTTGAAGAATGTGATATTTGTTTATCTTCACTATAAAGTTGATAAGGAATAATAAGCCTATCTGGGTCATAAATTAACTCCTCACTAACTATTAACAACAACTCAGACATTAAAGTAGGTCATGCAATATCACAGTGCTCCAACTTTTATACCAAAACCAATTGTGAATCATTGAAATTACACTACAGTGTTTTCTCCTTTTGGCAGAGCAGTATGGTTTAGCATGCATTAAGTTAATCAACTCTAACTTTCCCTTGGCCGTCAATTAATCCGTAACTTTGAGGACACACGGCCAGTCAAAACATCCTGCACACACGCAGTCGTACAAAAATCCCCTTTAAAGCCTTCTATATCAATTAGATTATATGGTGACATTTCTTGACAGCCCTTAATAGTCTTATTTCCACTTGTGGTTGCTCATCTACAACACCACCATCCCTTTTATCTGTTCCTCAAACATCGTTTTTAGTGTTGAGGTTGTAGATTGCAACCTACTGACTAATCCTCCCATTTGTTCATTACAAAAATGGTCCTTAAAGCCCAGCATTCTTCCTGGGGACTGTTAAATCATGGATGTGCAAAAGTCAAACACCATGGATGCTGATCTGATCCCATATTTCAATTTCTGCTTATAGATCCACCTAAATCCTTCAAACACTCGGTTCATTACATGTGAGGCTGGAGAATGTGTCATGTTAAACAAATAAGACTAAACATTTAAAGTGCGTATTTATGGTGCTGTATTATTAAGAGTGGTAGCTAACAAGAACTTCAGCAACACACACACTGAGTGATGTATCCGCACACCCCAGGTTACTGGAAAGTACATTTTCAACTTTTCCAAAAGTTGGAAAGATTTACAACAGGGGGTCACTGTCAGAGCCACAACTTGAATGTTGTCATTGTTTTCACTAAAACACAATACAGGCTGGAACCTTTCTGCATTAGTCACCCATTTACATCAGCCAACAGACCATTTACTACGTGACCTACAGACACATATCAAGTCATGTGCGTCTGAATCACAGTCTCCTGTTACAAGCCTGTTGCATTACTTGGGTTGTCATGACTTGTTGAAACTGCCTTACAGGAGGGCCACAAAAAGACTCTGGGATGGGTGTGGGTTTTGAAAAAAAGTTGAGGAACAAGTAGTTGGTAGGACACAGCCCAACATGTTGTTTAATTTAGCAGTAGTCATTAAAATGGGTGAGCTTTGACCCAGTGCTGATACTCTGTCATGTATTATCTGTTCTGTTTGCAGGGAACATTGTGGACACAAACTTGGAGATCAAACAAACTTCACCTGGGTGACCCCTGACTGGCAGAGAGCCAATACAGAGGGCAGGAGACAGCTTTAGTTAAGCTATTACTGGCTATGTCTTTACTGTATTCGAGGACGAGGCAGAAAGAAAAGAAAGAAAAGGAAACAAGTAAAGAAAACAGTATCCAATTTGCTCTTTTGTTTCTCAAATAAAAAAGTTATGCAATAGATGCATACGTTTTTCTGTTATGATAGGCCTTGCCTCCTGTGTCCTCACAGGACACCATCTAATGATTTATTTCACTTTACACAACACCTAGCTCCCAGAACTCACTGCCCATGATACCTAGAACTAATTTGTATAGCATTTTTTTAAACAAATTGATTAATGGGATGAAAATAAGAGGACACAATTACACTAAATCAATAGGAAGTTACAATTGATATAACAATAAGGGCATGCAATCACAAAAAAACCAATAAAGTAGTAATAAAATAGAATATAAAGAGGGAATAAATTAGAATACAATGAAAACATAGTTTCAAGCCAGACTAAACAAAAGTACAGGAGCTGTAGAGTATCAATTGCATAAAGACGTGATTACAGTCACAGTCCATGCTGAGTTATGATCTTATTTACTGTAATACGCAGCCAGTGGATCCTAAAAACCATGCAATCTGCCAGGTTAAAGTCCATTGGTTTATCAAGTATTGGGACACTGCAACCCACATGTGCTGAGCTAATTCTATCACAGTTGGATGGCCTGCAAATGCTATCTTTGTTTCACAATAATTGCTGTACAGGAGCTGCAGGGTCGGACGCACAAACCCATTCACACAGAGGTCACAATTAAGTGTTTTTATAAATGGCCAGATATGTAGACTATTTGATCTGACATTTTCCATCAATAGATTACAATGGTCTGCATTTTGCTTAGTGAATGACTGGGACATTTGCATGGTGGTTATATTTTCCCCCTCAAATGTGCCTATTGTCCGATGTGTTCCTATCCTGGGCCTCACATTACAAGCCCACAGAGCCACTATTGTATCTTGACAAGGACCTTTCACACACTCATTTCCAATACCAGCACTTATTGGCAGATCCACAGTGTAACAGTCAGCCTCTTGCAGGTGTGGACATGTCCACTGCACTGTGGCACATGTTAAGTAAATGAAACAAATGGATCTGGAGTCACAAACATCATGCTTAGATATGCTGAGGCTTGCTAAATACACACGTCACCACTCAGATTACATGCACTGTTAAATGGTGTCAGACCACAAAGTGGCCACTTAACACAGGTAATACTTCAGATTAGATATCTATTTGAAGTCACTTACTGAGGGAACTGTTTCAGATAACACATTATGCTTTCCCTCACAGTAACATATGTATAGCAGCTGCCTATGATGTGGTATTAATTATGACTTCTGTAGGATGAGATAACTCTTAGACCAAAGCAGTGTATGGTCAAGGAAATGTGGTTTGATCCAAGGGGAGGGAAGGGCTTTCCCTTTGTACAGACTTATCTCCACTTGGCCTGTTATCAAGGTTGCAGGCCTGGCTGCATTCCTAACCCCTCAGACTCATACAGCAAACAATGGCTCAACCCATCCTCAAAAATATCAGCTGTTTTTAACGTGGGAGTGTAAAATGAACCACCATGTTTTCTGGTAATCAGTAAGAGTGTGATACATTATAATTTACAGTAGTAGGCCTACAGTGATTTGGAAAAAAGACAAACATTATGTCCACACCCTTTCAGCTCATTGTGGAAAGGAGACCAGAATAATACCTAACCCAGAAATTAAACTATCAAATGTGTCCCATTAGAAAGGTGAAGTGATGTGTCAAAGCAAACATCAGCGTGAGAATATTGACAATTACACATCTCACGTTACATTTTGTCAGCAATCATTTTTAAAAACAGCGACCAAATTACATTGGAAACATTGCAAAAAGGGGGTGCTTAAAGGAACATAACAGGGCTCAAAACAGTCTTATACGTTGCTGCAGTTTGGTAACATTGTGAGAGTTTAAATCATTATGGAATCGATTGTTTTCGAGTATTTTTTTCGAGTCAGTGTCATCAGCTTCCTCATCGTGCATCCGCTGGAAAGAGCCACGCACGCTGCAATACCAGTCCCTCTGCTGCTGCCCAATGGAGAGAGCAGAGGGGAAAGTGGGCTGGGCTGCACCCCCCCAAGGCTTTATAAAATTCCCTCATACATCCGCCTTGGTCTGCACGTTATAAACAAAGCAACACTTCTGTAGCTGCAACACTTTGCGCAGTTTAAAAAGACAACAGAAAGTTGTTCGTGGACTTTTTACATCTCAGGAGTGATCATCCCCGGACAATCAGAAGTTTAATCCGCAGGTAGGTTTCGACACAAAACCATATTTACTGTTTTTTTCAATAGTTTATAAAGAACTGGGAGTTTACTTCCCGTTGTTTCTGAGTTTCGCAGCATGTCTGAGCACGTTGCAATTTCTGTTTGGCAGTGCAACTCTGAAATACCTTATTTTTTTCTCCAAATGTGACATTTTATTTGAGCTGAAGTAATATAACACGTTTACGCATATATCAAAAACGATTTCCACCCAAATCAGGATGTTTTTTCTTTATCTTAATGAAATGCAAAACACACGATTTCACGTGAGATACAGTATAGTTTTTTTGGCAGTCATTTAAAAAAAAAATTGTTATATATTTCTTACAATTTGTACAGATTGAATGTAAAGTAGAACACAGCATGTGGGCGGTTACAGGAACTTGATCATATCAACATGCTTTTCACGTTGCTTTTCATGTTTAAAGATCCCAAACCCACAAGTCAAGCAGTAAACTCAAATTTATGGCATATATTATGAAAGACACTATTGCGTAACAAATCCACTGCTTTCTAGCCTTGATAGAAGGAAATAAACAAAGACATGGGTGTTGGCAGGAGGAGTGTATAGTGCTGGCAGCTGGCCAAGTAAAAAAAAGGAAAAACATGGTAGTTTAAGGAAAATAGTTTAAATCTACCAAAAATAAAAAAGCTCATCCTCCATTGTTACCAATGGGTGCTAGTGGAGCCTCGCAGCGGCGATACCACACTAATTGGTCCGCATAAACGCATAGGTACGGCTCAGTTGCGGCTCCTCCCGCAAGATGAGGCCCCCTCCGCGAGGGGAGGCCCCACGCAGTCTGCATGATCGACCTGTAGGGAGGGACGGCCCTGCCTCCCCCCACCAGGACCCCCACCCACCAATTTACAGTACCAATGGAGACGTCCACATTTTGATATCTTTTACAATCTGAAAATGTAGGTCTGTTACAGCTTAGTCCGACAGGCCTGCTGCCGCCCTGCTGATATTTCAGAACCAGGGATTTTACAGATTAAGCGAGTTCCCAAAGATTAGGGAAGCAATCATTGTTTCTGCAGATGGAAGCCACGGGTTTGTGGATTTAAAACTAGAAGGCCATGGAGAAAGGATGGCTTGGCCTTGATTCTGGCTCCGTAATTTTGAGACTCGCTGTCCAAATCTAATCAGTACATATGTTTCTCTCCCCCAGAGTGGAGGACAAGTTTGAGCTCATGCTGTTTTGTAATTTAGATGTTTCTGGTTTAAAGTACTGTGTCATATCTCTGGATTCTCCGTGGAAAAACAAGCTCTAGTTTGTTATAGAGGTCCGCATCAGTGTTGTTATTTTTTCTCTAAGGCTCTGGCCAAGTTATCTCTGTCAAAAGTAAACATTAGATTTTTTTTAAAGGTCTGCTTTTCAGAAATGAACAAATATGACCTAATCATGAGAGTTATGTTTATTGTCAAAGCTTGAAAGCCGTATTGATTATCAATGCCTGAGAGCAGCTAATCATGTGAGAGTTTATTGTCACAGGACTTTCAGTCAAAACAATACCTTTAATTCCTGAAGCCAGTATTTCCCCGGAAATATTCAAAAAGTCTGTATTATTGTGTTATGCGGTTGATTTTGTGCTATTCATTTCTGATACTCCAGAGCCTATATCCTCCCACGGTTTCCTGTTCATGGTTGCATAACACAGTCTCACTTCTGCCAGGCTGAAGCTGTTATAGTGAATAGTTTGTTTTCTTCCTCACAGCGAAAAAACCCACAAGAATTTCAATAGGGAATATGCATGTACCGGTTTGTCTTGGTTAAAGATAAGGTGTAACCATTGTCAATCACTCTCAGCTGGCTTTGTTGTGAAGCCAGTTTAAAGAGAGCCCCCTGCTGCAGCCGCATACAATCCCTGTGAGAAAAAGATGCACTGCAAAACCTTCACATTGTTTTTTGGCAACTGGGAATCCTTGCTGATAATCTGAGACATGGCATACACATTTTTATCATTTGTATGTATGTTCATATAGCAGTTGACTTGATTTAACTACACATCTATGAGATTATTTTGAAACTCCTTACATAAGAAAGGTCAAAACGGCGACCCTCAAATCTCATTGCTTGGGATTAAGATACAGTGGGGTTATACAAAAAAAAAAACTCCTTCCCTCCCGCCCTTTCTAACTCCAGCCAGGTGAAACATTAGCTCAGCAAGGTGAACAATTGGGGGCCCACAGCTGGTGTAAACAGCAGGTGACCTAGTTGTCCCTGCTAACAGGTGGTGTCGGTGGCCAAATAAAGATGAGGTCGGCACTTTGTTTTCGTTGTTCATAAGCTCTTTAGTCTGCTATACATAGAAGTGTTTGCAAATAGACTCTAACATAGGCTTAGAGGATTCCCCCATGTTGATACTGCTTTCCCATCTGCATTTTCTAATGTGAAATTAAGTTGTTTAATTTCACATCAGTCATGAATGTGACTGATCTCACGTGGCTGTGGAATCTCAGTGGGAGTTGATCTCTTATCCTCTTCAACAAAGCTCCTGCAGTGTGATGGCGGCCATGTTTTTCAAGGCCTCTGCAGAAAAATGAACCTGTTGTTTGATACTCTTCTTTCTCAGAGCTTTTGTGAGATCCGGCTGGCTCCGGTCGCTGTTCTCCCAGTCAGAGGAGAATGTGTGTGTGTGTTTGTCCAGGGTGTGTTCTGCCAGATATTTCTACATCGATCGTGTAACTTCGACGGTCACACTGCAGTCCTGTAGGTCAATGTCGATTTGTTATCTGAAATGTCTGAATGGAAAACGAAATATGTAACTCGGTCGTTAACAATTCAACAAAATCCTTACTAGAGGATAGGTTAACTCAAACAGTTCAGCAATAATCTAACAGACACATTCCAAAAAGGGAGCCACAAGTGCTGACCACCACATCTTGTACAAGGAAAACATAAACACTGCTCACTAACTGCCAACTGGCATAATGGCACATGCTGCAAATCTCCTCAATCATTTATCTCCAGGCCATATCACCTGGGAGGAGCGTTACCTGAAGGGACACCATGACAGTGTGAGAAAAAGACACACGCAGCAAAGCGCATACCATGAACACAAACAGAGAACAAAACGAATAGAATGTGTCTGGAAAGGGCAAACATGGCAACCAAGCAGAAACCAAGACAAACAGAAAAAAAAGTGACAGGATACAAAGAGCCAGAACGCCAGGAGAGGGATGTTAAAGAGGCCAGGATGTGTTGATGGAAACCCGGGTGTCTGTTGTTTCCTGTGTGTGTGGGTCAGTGAAGGCCTTCAGCCGGGGGAGAGAGAGGAGGGCCGGCCCCTGGCTCTCAGGAGCCCCCTGTGCCCTGGACAAAGAGCCCTTTGACGGGCCGTTTGATTTGCATGCAGAGCCGCGGCCCATTTGCTCCCTTCCAACACAGCGTCATGACCCACAGCACAACCCCTCTGTACTTTCTTATGTTATTAAATGTGCATTTAACTGTCTCTTTCTGTTGGTCTACTCCAATCTTCTTTCTCTTTTGAAATATGCTTCCAATCTTGAAAATACTTGTTAGGAAGGGACTGCTTTAGTTTCAGTTCTGTGAGTCGTCGGTCTTTAAAAAGATTGTGATCGAAGATTAAAGCCACAGAGTGAGAGTTATTCAGAAATCTGATTTATTTGAACCCATTACTATATCACACTTCCCCTTGTCTGTGTGATACCAGTCTGCGTGGCTGTGTATCTTGTCTGCAAGGTAGTACTTAAGATGTACTGCGTGTCTGGATAACTGTTTGGGTGGTTCTAAGGTGTGGCATATTATTTGGTCAGCATGTTAGCGCAGATCACAGCGCCAGTCTCTGCATGTCTCTGTGACTGTACACCTTTGTGGGTGTGAGTGTACGTGCATGTGATATGGTCTGTAGTAGCCTTTTTTGTATGCGCTTTGTTAATACAAAACACACACCCACCCCAAAGTTCAAGCAATCTGTCATTTGATTGTGTGCAAGACAAGTTAGACCAAGCCTTTTTCCCACACACTATCCTGTATAACCTGATGCGTTTTCAATTTGGAAAAGCTCAGACAGAAGTTGAACCAGTCACTCACTAACTGCTCTTATCTCTCCGACGCCTATAGGCTCTGCTGCTCTTTGAAATGGATGACATCCAGGTTGTTGAGTCCAAAGCTCTGCTGGTCGACAAGGAACTGCCGGTATGTATTCTGAACAGAGCCAAGAACAACAGTGATTCACAATACTTTTCAGAAAACTGATCATCAATATCACTCAGCCTTGAATGATTCATATCTGACGAGATCCTTGTTTGGGTCATTAGTACATCTGTTGCTTCATATGAGAATGCACATTTCCATGAATAGCATTGAGGTGCACATTTTGAATCATTTACTCTATATGACTCTTTTAATTCCTGATAAAAAGCTGAGCCACTGAATTGTAAAAAACACATTTTGTTGCTTCATTATTCTGATGTGGAGAAATAGCTGTAATTGTTTGTTTTTTTAAAGGAGAAATAGTTTTTTATGCATTATTTGCAATAAACTGCAAACAGTGATATACACTGATCTTCTATGTGTGGAAGAGTTGTTTTGGTTTATCAAGTGCAGAAGTTCATTAGGAAATATAAATAAAGTTCATTGTCTTACAAATAGCCATTTATAATTGTGGATCTGGACAGACTCTGCAACATATTAAATATCACACTTACACATTAACATTTAAAGATAACAACTAAGATATTGCTATCACATGCTGATGTTTTTGCTTCAAATAAGCCAACCATTGTCCAGTTCTGAAGGCAGTTTGCTAACCTTTGTTCATAATGTTGAAATTATACGTGGTGCCTCATAAGACAGAGGTCATATAGATGTGCAAATACATTCAGTGACAGGATGGCGCCCTCAGGATATTAGATTATAGCATGTTGCAATGTAATCACATTAGTTTTGTATTTTCATTACTCTGTTCTTTCTCTTGCAGGGCCTGAGAGAGGCTGTGCAGCATCTCGTTGTCAAGGTATGTTTGCAAACATGAGAAATAAGATCCAGCATTTATTCTTCCCACCGGTTGTTAACCCAGCTTTATTATTTAAAGCCTGTGTGGAAAGGGGATTCAAATTACTGGTTGTATGTACAGATGTTTTTATACTATATCTTATAGATTTAGCTAGTTTGGTACCATCTAGTGGTGGATGAAATAAATACTCTGCCACACATCAACAGTTTTTGCCGTTGCTCATCCATCATGGTGCTGACCTTTCATCCGCCGTTTGAAGTACATATTCTTTCACTTTCAAGGGTTAACTTGCCCGTAAAGCTTTCTGACTGACTTTGGTGTCACACTCACAGGTAGGCTGACCTAAGTATACAGATGAAGCGTTGGTAATGGTTTAAAACGGTCTGGTTTTGGATTATTTGATGGTATTGATATTGTGGTATTGCCGCTGACCTCCATAGTAAATGCACGTACACGATCACATGATGTGTGCAGGATTATCTCGCCTATGTATAGAGGCGAGGCGGAGTTGTTGATGTTTACATGTAGTTTACGCCTCCTAGGGCAGATCCCATGCAGTCAAAACTGGTTTGAAAATCACTAAGTAGGTCATACGTGCAGTGCTTGAACTACAGGGACAATTTTATTTTTGGATTCATTTCGCACACAAACAGTTGGATATCCAAATTAGAATTATTTTAAATATTATGTAAAAGCATTTTTCTTCTATACCAACACTGACAAATTGACCAGTATATTTTCATGACAACAATATGTTTCAGACAGGACGTTTCAATCAATAATGTATATCTAATTTTAGAAAATCATTTTTAAAATACACACACAACTTGAGTATATACAGCATTCAAAGTTGTTTTTTTTTTATTGAGATGCATGTTATTGTGCTTCCGGTTATATAATGTCAGTCACTGGCTGTTTATGGGGTATATTTGTACAGTGATTAAAAGTCTCTGTTTAGCTCTTAGCCGCTGTCTTGAGTACCCCTCCCTCATTTGCTAAGCATGTTTTTCCCTCTCATCACACGCCCATCACGTTAACACTGTAGTCAATGCCCCTCTGTCTGACATTGGTTGATCCAATTTAGGGATCTTCATCTAGACTTAGCTTGTTTTGACCAGCCTGCAAGGCACCATGGGAGGCAGGGAGCTTAGGCCAACAGTGGGGTATAAAACACCGCTCTAAGAGGAGGGCTAAACAACTTTACAGGCTTACTAACATTTGGAGCTATAGCTCGGGGAGCCACTGCGACTACACCTTTTTCAGTATCAAGCAGCGTTAACGTCCTCTCCTGCCAACATGGTTTTGGATGATTCGGATGTGGAAATGATTCTTTCTGAGATTGAAGTCAGCGTAAGTAGACGAAAGGCTTTATTGAAACATTTGCAGTTTCCAGTAACATGTGGGATTATACTCCATGCTGGAATTGTGGAACAGGGGGCCGCAATGAAAGAGAATAGTTTTTATTATTGCAGCTTATTATTATTATTATTTGTTGCAGTTTGTTTGGAGAGTAGTTTTAATAATTGAAAGAAAAAGCATTACATTTTAATGGCTTTAAGATTATACAATTTAAGAAGGCAACAATGAAACATTTAGTAATTGTAAATATGTGGAGAATTGTTTTGTGCAATTTGCATTTAACATGCAATTTAATTACAAGGATAACCATGGTACAGGTATTTAGGTTTGCACCCATAATTGTTGGATTGTGGTGTCAAATACTTACATTTTTTTTTATTTTAAATCCAAATTCCTTGATATGTTTACTTGGAATGTTGTTAAAAGTGTTTCATTCACACATTGTATGCTGACTTTGGTTATTTATTTTGCATCCATAGGAGCACGATGTGGAGACTCCTTATGGAAGAGTCCGCTGTACGATGAAGGGCGTTCCCAAGGGTGAAAGACCAGTGATCCTCACCTTCCATGACATTGGACTGAATCGTAAGCCTGGCTTCTTATTCAGCTGGATCTACGTGAAACATATGTTGTGCCTCGGGGGTGTTTTGCATTACCAAACCATATGGGACCAGATTATGTTTAGCAACCTGACTCTATATTCTTAGTTGTTTTTTTAATTATTTTTTCACTGTTTTTGTCTTTTTGCTGCACACTCTTATTATATTTGTATAAATATTTCAATTTCATTTTCATTATTAAAAAAAAGAAAGTATTTTATTTACCTAATTTCCACAGTGTTAAAAAACGTTAACATTACAGTATCTAAACTCTTCCAAACTAACTGACATATTATTGTGATAGTGTCAAATATTGTTTATGATAAGGCTCTTGCATGTTGTACACAGATGATCACTTATTCTCACGTTACTTGAGGTGATTCCTGGTCAAGTATCACTTCCACCTCAACCTCCTTTTCCTTGTACTGTTTCCCAGACAAAACCTGCTGGGACACGCTCTACAACCACGAAGACATGGCAGAGATCACGCAGCACTTCGCTGTGTGTCACGTGGACGCCCCCGGGCAGCATGAGGGAGCTAACACCTTCTCGACTGGGTGAGCCATGGACACAGTCACAAAAACACACAAACACTTTATGTATGTCAAGTAGTGTGACTCCCCAGCTAGGTAGATCACTGCGGACGTGCTTAAGACGACCTAGTTTGTGGAATGTGTTGTAGTGACAGGTGTTTGTCTCGTTCAGCCTAATCTCTGCTTTGCTGATGGGACTTTGCTTCATGTTAGCTCCAACAAAACGGAGCACTAAACACCAGTGATTAGATAAAAGCTGTTAATAATTTCTTAACTCTTAATTTTTAAATGTTGTTTTCCAGATATGAGTACCCATCCATGGACCAGGTCGCTGAGACCCTCCCACTGGTGTTGAAGCACTTTGGGTAAGTTAAGCTCCAGTTTTCACACTGATTCTTTACCCTCATATTTAAGAGTTTTTCTAACCTGTTGTCCTAACAGTTCCCTGTTATGTTTGACGGCAGGCTGAAGAGTGTTGTTGGAATGGGCGTTGGAGCGGGGGCCTACATTCTGACCAGATTTGCTGTAAGTCCCCCCCTTTCCCTCTCAGTCAGGTTGAATCATTATTAAATTAATCATTTCAGGATTAACAGAGCCAGTTAATGTTTTTCTACTACTTGCTGATTTTGGCACCGTAACACTGCCTATTGCTCGAGCCTGTTGAACCATAAAAGCCTCAAGAATGTTCCAGATCAGTTCAACACCAACACAGTGCTCAGTAGGAAGTCTCACTCTGTTGACACAAAGCTGACTAAGATACAACTTTTAACTCCTTGCTGCTTGTTGCTCTACCTAAATCCAATATGCATCACTTTTACTTTTTTAAAGCATTGACTTATTTAAACATTTGTATTGAACAGACATTCACTTCAAAATCAGGGAGTAAGATCTGATGCAACCATGTAAACATGTTATCCTAAAATAAATTGGCAGAAAATGCTGTTTTCAGTCTGCATCAAACTGAATATCATTGGATTTCAGCCTGACAAACTTTTTTAAAGACCCCACCTTGGCCCTTTTTCTTTTTTCTTTTTTTACTCCTTTTTTGTCATTTAACAGACTAAACAAATGTACTTAAATACATTATTTAATAAAAATAATATATAAATCTAACATAAAACACTCCAATAACACATAGTAATCCAAACCATGCCCTGAAGAGGGTAAGGTAAAGTACGTTTATTTATATAGCACATTTTCAGACACATAGGCAATTCAAAGTGCATCATCATTAACACTTAATAAGAAGACAACAGGGTAACACATATTAAGATTTTTTTAAATACCACAAAACATTGGCAGCCTGATCCCAGAGCCCCCAGTTTTGCTTTACCTATGTATTAAGCTGAATGCAGCATTGTGGTTATTAATCATTACTGTTACTTTGTATTATAGCTGGACTACCCAAACATGGTAGAGGGGCTGATGCTCATCAACATCAACCCAAGTGCTGAGGGATGGATGGACTGGGCAGCACACAAGGTAACAGACATGAAGAACAGTTTAAATAACTATCTGAATCAGCTCCAGAGGCTAACTTGAAACCCTTACACAGTGCGTTAGCTAAATAGTTTTTATGTCTAAACTCAGATCAGTGGATGGACTCATGCCACGCCTGACGCGATCATCGGACACCTCTTTGGAAAGGTACAGATTTAAGTTATCTTTCTGTTGCGAGGTATATTTTTTACTAACCAGCTTTTTCTAGGTTTGCAGTCCTCAGTGAGTCTAACAGATTTTGTGTGTTTGTTTTTACCTCAGGAGGAGATCCACAACAACCACGACTTGATCGGAACATACCGCCACCACATCATGCACGACATGAACCAGTTCAACCTGCATCTCTTTGTCAAGTCCTACGAAAGGTATAGAACAACACAAAAAGTCAGCTTAACCTACTAAAGTTCATCCTTAGATTCAACATGTTCTATAACCTATGTCTGTCTCTGCAGCCGGAGGGATCTGGAAATTGAGAGGCCGATGCCTGGAGTCAAAGTCATAACCCTCAAGTAAGTTGTCAAGCATCAATCCGCAATATCACCTGCTGCTTAAATTTAAAACGTAATATTTCCCCAATGCTTATTTGTAATTGCGTGTTTCTTCCTTATCCAGGTGCCACTCACTGCTGGTTGTTGGCGACAGCTCTCCTGCCGTGGAAGCTGTGGTGAGTTGAGCAATCTTTTGTTAAATTAAAAACAAGGCTCCAGTGCTAATGATTAGACGAGTCACCACCGGGAAAACAACAAAACATGTTTTCCATTAACTGCAGTCACATGTGAAAACCAAAGAGATATGCAAGATTGCATTGTTAAGGAAACTAGTTTACCATGACTGAGGCAAGAGCAGAGTTGGGAAGGAAACAAAGTGACAGAGTAGTTTTAATCTGTTAAAGGTTTGAGATTGGTAATTAATGTTTTATTTCACATTGTTTTTGCATAGCAATGTCTTCATTAAACATACACATGTGATCCATAATAACATAAGATGCATAAGTGAACTTACCCTCTTTTATTTGTGCCTTTTAGGTTGAGTGCAATACCAAGCTGGACCCAACAAAGACCACCCTGCTGAAGGTAAACTGGCCTGTTAATCTCCCTCCCCTCCCTCAGCTTCATTCAGGTCTTAATAGCCTTGATGGAAATGCATCGGCTGATAAGATTCCATGGGCTCAGCATTTATCTGGTGACATATTAACCAGGGGTAGGAAAGCTGAAGAGGGGACGTGCGTTTGCATATCGCCTCCGACTACGCAATCTGCTGCAGCTGACCTACTTGTGTTGGCCCATGGCAACCTTTTAATGATCTACAATCTAAACCAAATGGCTGTTGGAGCTAAAATGGGCGCTATGTATTGGGGTTAACTGTTTATAGGTAGCAGGGAAAAGGTGTGTTGAACAGGGGACTGTTGAGTGTAATGAGGGTTAATGGTGTGTGTCCACTGCTGTGGGAATGTACGAGCTCCAACATGCTAAATGCTAATGACTTCTTTTGTGTTTTCCCTTCAGATGTCTGACTGCGGAGGCATGCCCCAGATTGACCAGGTGTGTTTTTGTGTAACAGAGAAAAGCTTTGTCAAACATGTTAATGTTGCTGAGCACAGGGTCGGATAATGGAGTGACGAGTGGATGACATAAGGAGGATACATTTAAGAGCATTAGCAAGTGGCAGATATGAAGCACAGGTTGTAATCCTGTGTAGCACCTGCTCACCGCAGCTGTCATATCTCCGAGCCTGAGCAGTAAGCTGCTGGATGAGAGATTGAGGGTGTCAATGTTATGAAAACAAGTGTGGTAATTAATGACAAGAGGACTAATTATCTCCCTACTTGTGCTTTTTCTCTCTGCAGCCTGCCAAACTGACAGAGGCTTTCAAGTACTTCATTCAGGGAATGGGATACAGTAAGTAATCAAGACATCACTCACTCACAATGACCCATATACACTGGGGTGTTACTTCAACTTAGTCTTGGATAGATAAAGAAGTATAAGTAAGAATTGTGCATTTGAAATTAAAGAGTTAAAGAAAAACATGTGGCTATATCACTATAATTCACTTAAAATATGGACGTATAAATGACCACTATCCCCAGATTGGATATTCATTTAATTTCAGATACACATTTTAAAGAGCATCTCAAATTTGGAATTAGTCGAAATTAAACTATTTCTAGCTTTTTTATATGCTGTTTGGTAGTTCATTTACTGTTTAACTATATTGTATTTGGTACGCTAATTATAGGCCTTTAAAATCTTAACATGCACAGTAACAAGCATTCAAATGTATGTAGTGGAGTTAAATGAACCACATTTTCCTTTCAAACTATGAAATGAATATAAAACTAAAGTAGAACTCCCTAAAAAATGTTCTTGACTGTGCAGTTTGTTAATCTCCCGCCTCCTCTTCCCTCAGTGCCCGCTGCCAGCATGACCCGCCTGGTCCGCTCCCGCACCGCCTCCGGCTCAAGCGTCGCCTCCTTCGAGGGAAACCGCTCCCGCTCCCACACCCATGAGGGGAATCGCTCCCGCTCACACACCAACGAGGGAAACCGCGGCCACAGCCACCTGGCCAACAGCAACGTGGACCAAGCTGTGCCCAAGTCCACCGAAGTGTCCTGCTAAGTGAACCATCGCTCTTCAGGCACCGAGACCTCTCAAGGTCCCTTCGGTTTGTGCTGCGCTGCTTGTAATTGACACACACACATTCCTACGCACTTACACACCCACGGAGAGGGCAGTAAGATAGCATGTGTTTTCGTAAAAAAAGCACAATGGACACTCACCTGCCGATTGTTCAGTGCAGGTGAGATGCCCCAATTTTAAAATAGAATGTCTTTTAAGTGAGAGCTCAGGGTCAACAGTAAGTCTGTTCTCAAACTCTGAGGTACTCAATTATTTTTTAAACAGAAATACTTCTGATCTTCTTGGTCAGATGAGTTTAAAGTTGGGGGCAGCGCAGCATTTTGGGACACCGAAGCAGAGAATGTGGAAGAAAGCTGTGGCTACTAGTACACCAGCCTGTACATTTATCCCTCATAACCCCACATATATATAAAAAATGTTTTAATTCCATTTTCTGCATTCCTGTATCCCGTTTTTATCCATTACTACCATATTGATACAGCTTTCTCAAATATACCTGACTGTAAATGACTGTTTTCTGTTCTCACTGTAATTGTTTTGACCATTTATTCTTATTTTTCTATGTCTGAAGAGTTGTTGTTTGTACGTAGGAGCAGATTTGTAGAAGTCGAGAGAGAATTGAAGGCACATAATAAATACAAATGGCTGTTTGCCTCACACATTTCTGTCATTTTGAAAAAGAACGGACAGACTTCTAGTTTAAACAGCTAATTATATTGTTTCATGCCAGTGTCCATTATCCTTGCGTTATTTTAACATCTGTTCATTGGTGAAATATTTTTAGGAATCAAACTATCATTTGTATTACATTCCAATGAGGCTGTATGCTTTGTCATGAATCAAAACACTCAGAAAATTCAAACTGTTTTACATCGTATGCTTTATTAATGGATCATGGCTTAAGACAACAAGGTTATTTTTTAGTTTTTTATGATGATTTCTATGCAATCAAGCACAATGGAACAAAGATGTGCCATGGATTTGTTATTTTTTTAGACGTGATGCTCCTATGTGGTTGTGGATTTTTGGGTGAGTGAAGTGATAGGTTAACATGAGGATAACCATAGATCTTACCTGATACCTTCTACTCCTGTATTTTACTCACACTACAGCTACATTTTGCTTTGTAGAACACAAACACAGCTTTGTAAAGATGCAATGCACAACTGTCTAATGCTGTAGAGAAGCATTAAAATGACATAACAGTTTGTATTTATTAAAAAAATGACAATAAAAAACTTGTAACTGAACTTCCCTGATCTTTTCATTGTTGCATTGGCTTTATCTTTGGCATATCAGTCCATATCTGTCTTTTTAAACAAGTATTATATCGTACATTTCTTAAAATATAAAAGAAAATATATATACAGTTACGCCTTATTAAAGTGTACATGTGAGTTTTAAGACAGACAATGTGTACTGCTCGTGAAAGCATCTCAAGAACATAGCATATGTTATGGCATATGCAAAAAGCAACATAAATAAATTAAGCATTCAATATTTCACACATCCACTGTCTGAATGTTTTCATTTGCAAAGCACTTCTTCAAATATTATATCTTATGCTTTATGAATCCAATCTAGAGACAGGTATATATATTTCATATTTACAGATTTTTCCAATAGGAAAAAAGAAAAACCATAAGAAAATCCCTTGCACATAATCCATCCGAATACAAAAACACTGCATAAGAGAAAGAAGCCAGACAAATTGAGAGAGGCAGGGAGCGCTGTTAGTTCATGACTTCTGGCTGACCGTAGTAACTCTCCAGCTCGGCGAAGATGTCGTTGGGGTTTTTGCAGCTGAGGTTGCAGAAGCAGGCCTGAATCCACAGCATCTTCCAGGTGAATCCCGTCCCGTTAGGACACTCGAACTCCACCTCGATGGTTTTGGACTTGTAGGGGATGCAGCAGCGCACGTCTGTGCAGACGCCGCAGTATTTGGGTCTGTACAGCTTCCTGCTGGTGCAGCCGGAGATAGTGAGGTTGGAGGGCAGCTCTTCCCTGTAGATGTTCAGACATTTCTTCCCCGGCTGATGGAGGAAGGGAGTAGAAATTAATTTTTTTACAACCTGTTTTTCTCTTGCGAATCATCATTTTGACGGCTTAATATATTAAGCAAAATTGATACCTTGATGTGTTTGGTGATGTCGACCGCACAGGGCCGCAGGTTGCAAAGGCGAGACTCTTTGACCAGCTCACACTGCTCGTTGGCGTTAGAGACCCTCAGGGACAGGCCGCGGTCGCACGACTTGGAGCAGGGGCTCCATGAGGTAGTCTGGGTAATGCAGTTCTTGTGCCAGCTCCTGGTCTCAGCTGGGGCAGCTGCATCAGCAACGAAAAGTGAGATAAATTGATTAATTATTTAAAAAACTGCTCCAGTAAACATTTGCTACACATTTAAATGTATGTTTTCTATTTGAATAATGTTAAGCTTGTATTATTTTACAAAGAGAAGCACATGGATATTACACAGTCTCTGTTTGAATCTAAACAGTTACATTTGTAATCTGGATCTGATTTGTATCCCTATGCAACACAAAGAGATCTTGTTCACATTGATCCCTCCTCAGCACTGCTGCAATAAATCCCTGGAAACTGGACATGACCCACAAACAGTGTGAGGGCTTCCACAGGAAAGGTTTGGTTTGTCCCTGCACACACCGTGCACACACACAAACCTTGTGATCCTCGTGGACTCACATAACTACAGATGTTTGTGCTACCAATTCAAACACAGCTGCTCCTACTTTCCAAATCCAATTGTATCCATCTGCTATTGGAAAACTGTATGATTTCTTCTACAAATATGTTCTTGTAAATTAGCAATAATCCTTTAGCAGAATTATCCAAACAGACACTATATGACATCAATAAGAGGCCATATGCATTGTTTATTAAAATACTTTGCATAGCCACCTCCAACCTTTTCTATAACATTATCCTCAAGATCAAATCCTTTTTTCCCCTAGTTTTTCCCGAGCATTACCTCGTTTTTGTGATCTCTCTGAGCATTCCAATTAATCTACTCGACATGAGAAGGAAATTCAGTTATGAGGAAAAAGTTTGCAAGTTAAAGTCCATCTTCGTAAAGCAATAGAATACATTTCCTACCCTCTATTGCGTGTCGCAGCGCCGTCTTGCGTCCTCTTTTGGGTTCATCACAAATCCACCGCTCACAGCATTCCCCCCGAACTTTAACCCGCCGTGGGGTTTGGCACCAGACCCTCGGAGGCTGGGACTCCGTGCACAGCCCCACACAGCCGATGGCCCCGTTCACACATACACACTGGTATTTACAGCTGGGCCTGAAGCTCTGCCCGTTACGGTAGATCACGCCATCATGCTCACAGCCTGTTCCCACCATATCTAGCAGGGAATAAAGACAGTCACATATTATAGGCATGCAAACAAACTGCAAACAAAACTAAGTTAATGTCATTGTATTTCAAATACACATAATTACGAATAAACATATTTCTAGAGGCAAAAATGTTTGACAACGTAGAATAAATTACTTTGTGTTGCAGGCTGATATCAACCGATTGCCTTGTTGTGACTGACGCTGGGAATGATCTATTCTACTACATTTAGCAAGCTACTTGTTGTAAAGAAAAAAATTGTGAAATATGAAACACATGTCGTTTCTAAAAGGCATATTTTTGGCTAAGGATGAGTCAAGTCTCTGGAAGTTCACATTTGACAAGGATATTATTAAAAGTAAACATTTTCTTTATGTATGTCCATGAGTTGGATATATTTCTCTGTGCAACCAGACCAAAACATATGAAAGTCTTTTCTAAAAGGATTTCAGTATGATTTATATCAGATTGTTGGACATGCAACAGCTGTCATTGTGTTTGAAGTGATTTACTATACATCAAACTGAGATATGCACATACATATATGCTGTACAAATGCAACTACTACTGAAATAACAAATATTAATAAGATGAGATGAACAATTGTCTTGCATGCTACTGAATCAGTATTCTGGTAAAGTGACACCTGGGTTGTTGCTATGACAACAGATGTAGATATGGCAGCAAACACCTGCTCTGCAGAAACACAATCTGGTCCGTGCTGTGGCTTGCACGGGGAATCTTAAATACATCAGAAAATGAACCTGCTGTGTAAAGTCTGTTGTTTGTCGGTTTTGCTGAGTGACACTTACATGCACACACTCCTTTTTCGTACCTAGGCTGGTCCGAGCTGTAGTCACAGTACAGTCCTTTGTGGTAGTCGCACGTGTCCGCCTCATTGCACACATCCCTCACCTGCCGGGCGCAGGCCTTGCAGCAGTCACAGCCGTCCATGAGGAGGCTCACGCCCAGCGGACAGGTGGGGGGGGCCTTGGGGCACTCGCAGGGCCACTTGCAGTACTGCGTGCGGTTATACGTGTCCACAGCTGCCGAGGTGACGGCAGGCGGCATGGCCGTGGAATTCTGGGAGTAGGCCTGGAAAGAGGAGAATGGATCATTTAGGGACAGGTTAAAGAACAACTTTCTTTAAGATAAATGCAATTTTACCGTCCGGTTTCACTTAAACATTATGTTTTTAATTCAGAGTATGACCAATTGCCTTCACATTATGAAATCAATTTACCTCTCATTAGTGAACATTCAAAGGAAATGTTAGCTTTGGTCACACAAAGTAATAGGCTTGAGCAGCTACACTTTCTGTTTGTGCATCATCAAAACAACTTTTTTTTACATAAAGTTATATGACCTCATGTGGTTAGGCAATATTGTTTAATATTTGTAATCCTGATTTATTAAAATACATTGTATTTGAGTAAGGTTGGCTTGGGAAGTCTGCTCCTAAGGCTCTCAAACACATAAGGTGGTGAACCGCCTTCCTACAGTGCGTCTGTTTCATGATGAGAATAAATCAATTAAGCCTATTAAAATGAATTAAACCCTCAGTGGATATAATCCTATTAAATCAATGGCATAGTCTCGTCTTGTGCGTACTTAGCACTCTGAAAGTGTTCCATCATCGTATTTAGAATCTGCAACTGACTGAGCAGTAACAAAACCCTGCCAATGAAACTCAATCAAAGCCCCCCCCCCCCCACAGTGTGTTTTCACTCTTACAAGCTGCTGTGTTAAGCCAAGATCACACAGTTAACAGCTCTAGCTTTTAAAAGCAGATGTTCTCACTGAAACGGGCCACCTGAGCCCCGTTAACAGCCTAGCACCTGGAGTTAGCATCGGACAGCGAGTCTCAGCAGAGGAAGCCTGTCTTCAGTCATTTAAAATGTGTTATTCAGACAACATATTAAATGTTTTACAGGCCAAATGTAGTTCTGCTTGTTTTGAGAACATGGTGTGCTTGAGAAAAAAGCCAGCACATCATAATTTAGTGAGTGAGAGAGACACTGAGATTTGTTTTGTAAAAAGTTGACACAAGTAAACATAATTTAAGCTCATACGAAAGTTGTTGGGCAATAATGCAGAGGCTCTCAATTTTCATACATACATGTATCACATGAAGCGATATTCGCAGTGTTTATGACTAAGACACCCTAGAGTTGAAGGTGACACCATGTTTATTATTATTGCCACAATGGACTAATCAGGGAGGCAAACACTACATTAGTGGTCCAATATTGTCTGCATTCTCATAAATCATAATTTATTCCATTTACTCAGAGCACTGCACCAGTAAAGAGCCACTGAACCATTAAAAAGACAAGCCTGTAAAACAAGACACACATTGGTGCATGCACACTTTATATGCAATTAACTGCGAGGAAACACGCTTAATCATCTAGTGCAGGCCGAATCATATGTCATATCCCTGAGCTTGTTTTGTGCACTTCAAAGGTATTATTGTCATTAATAACTGCTGTTCAAAGCGAATGCAGATACATGAGTTTTGATCACAGCAGTGCCACCGAGCCCTTCCTCAGAAGAGTTACTTAGCAGGCTTATTCAGAGAGGAGGGCAGAAAAAACTAAACACTCAGAAGCTGTCCATCACTCTAATAAGACAGGAGAGAATAGACGTGGGTGTTTGCTAAGCTCGTTATCAAAACATGGGGAAAGCCTAATGTAATCTTCTGCCAATATCATTTTTCCTAGGTTAAGCGTGATTTTATTTAAAAATAATTTGATAACTTTTGAGAATGGGCGCAGTAACAGAGCAGTAAATGGGAGAAACCAGTATTTAAGAAAACTTGAGCAAGACTACAATTAGCGAAAGATGCTAAAAATAACTAGCTGATCCCAATTTAACACATTTAGGTATACTTCACACAACCCTTTAAAACTGTCATCTCTTCAAATGTTTTCCGGTATGCGCTAGCTGCCATGTTTTACAGGTGGCAGCTAAAGATAATGGTAATTTATTTTCTCTGTTGTCAGAAGTGACAAGGGCTGATAACCCTCCTTCACCTGCTGGTTTGAGATGTGTCTTCCGGTCAGATCAGATGACCTCTGACCTGTGCACATAGTATGAACAAACCCATCTCTAAGGATGTGGGTAAACACTAAAAAAGGGACGGTTTTTCTAAAAAGGCCAGGGTGAATTAGACAAACTGACACAGTGGTACTGCTTTGCAAAATTTCTCTACAAAAGCTTGTGGTACTTCAAGGGAATACAGCATTTTCATAATTTAAATTATGTAATACAAATGTGAAAAACGACATTGTTTTTACTGTTATAAAATCCCATATTAAATAATGTATTATTATGATCCCTTTTTTTACCCATGTTTTCAAAAGTTGAAACAGGAAAACATTATTGGAGGCATTAAAAAAAGCTGTTTCCTATATAACCACGAGGGGGCAGTAAAATATAACAAACGATGAGACGTGAATCTGCTGAATGGAAACTGCCAGCACCTCACACTCCACGTTTAACCTCAGATGACAGATGATTGATGACAAAACCATCTCTATAGGGAAACATTTGCAGAGAATGGAGTCCAGGTTAGTCAGTCCATCCCATCTAGTCACAAGACAAGAACACTTTCCACAGGCTGCACTGACTTCTGTTTTGGGGCCACATCTACAGATCTACTGCCAATTTATTTGTTATGTCATTCCCTGAACTGATGTTGCCTTGAATAACAACGTGGTTACAAAAACCGACCAATTCAGCGGTACAAGCTGATACAAATACTTTAAGGAATAAACATATTTTAAAAGTCACAAAAACTTACTGTGAAGTATTAACACACTGTCAGCAGCTTGTGTTTTTTCCAGTAACACTGACACAACTTCATGGGCAACACATGCATGCTCAGTTCCACAATATCATTAACCACACTACTGATCTGCATACTGAAAGTGCGCTAAGTGTGCAGATTGATTTCATGTTTTCAATATTTTTGGGAATAGGCCTACTTAATAACAAATCAATCCTCCATCCCACCTGTTGAATCCCGGCTGCAGTGAGAATCCACAACAGGAGCCAACTCATCACTGGTGAGGATCAGCAAATGCATTGAATCCAGAATTAGTCCCGTTTTAAAGCCTCCACGCGCCGCCGGCCGCAGGTGTGCTGCATCCTCGTCCCATCGCCGACATCTCCGTGCACCGCAGTATGCGTTAAGAGTCCCGGCTGACGTAAGGTCTGAGAGGAGAGCCCCGCATACTTCAGACATCCAGGGGACGGGTTCTCCTCTTTCCCTCCGCTCCACTTTCACCCGATCCTCCTCCTCCTCAGCCCTGGTGTTTACAGGGCGTGTCTTGAAACCCAAAGACACTCAGGGCTAAGCTGAGGTCCCTTTGACACATGTGTTACCGCTGCTTCATTTTAAATTAAATGATAGGCCAAGATTTATTTCGAATCTATCTTATACACTTGCCAATACACATGAAAATAGTTTTGGTTGCTTTAATATTTTCTCATCCCCATGCTGACCATGAGAGATCTTTTCAAGACATGATTTCAGGGAACAGCAGAATCAGAAACAGGTTTATTGCCAAGAAAAAACAACCACAAAATAAAATAAAATAATAAAAACTATACGTTTAGATGTAGAAAAGGATTTACATGAAATCTGGATATACCAAAAACCGCAGTATAAAATAAAAGCATTTTATTCATTTTTCCAAAATAATCCACTTACTTATTCTGTGCAAACATTCAAAAAGCATTATTTTTCAGAATAGTGCTTAATTCCCCCTTCGCTCCACAATAATATTTCTAAATGTGTGGTACCCGGTAAGTGAGTGTTGCTTTAAGAGGGACCAGAATAAATTCAACACATCATTAAGACCACATTTGGCTTTATTGTGGATTGATGGTTTGCACATGTTTTACATTTTATTTAGATGCCGCTATGATATAACTGAGAAATCAGAAATCAGAATCAGAAACAGGTTTATTGCCAGGTAGGTTCGCACTAGGAATTTGACTTGATGTCATGGTGCATACATAAAATATAAAAAACAAGAAATCTAATATAAAACAAAAAATCTTTTACACCGTAATAAAATACAGTTAAATAGCAATACAAATTAAATAAAGCAGTAATTTACATGGGAATAGCATGCTATGATTGAATTTTAGAATATAAACTATGAAATGTGAAATAAGAATATGTGCAGAAAGGAGTATGAACATTATGTGCATGAATGTAATGCATATAGTCTATGATGTGGCAGAGGTAAAGTGTCAGTGGGGGGGCCGGGCCTTGTTTAAGAGGCCGGAAGCGGAGGGGAAAAAACTGTTCAGGTGGCGAGAGGTATTGGTCTTGATGGAGCGCAGCCTCCTGCCAGAGGGGAGGGGGGTGAACAGTTTGTGTCCAGGGTGGGAGGGGTCGGCCACTATCTTCCCTGCCCGCCTCAGGGTCCTGGAGGCATGCAGGTCGTGGAGGGATGGCAGATTGCAGCCGATCGCCTTATCTGCAGAGCGGATGACACGCTGCAGCCTGCCCTTATGCTTGGCTGTGACGTACCAGATGGTGATGTAGAAGTTATTCACAGCAGTTACTGGGGAGTCACACAGAGTGATGGGGCTGCGTTCATCCTGAAGTCCACGACCATCTCCACTGTTTTTAGGGCGTTGAGCTCCAGGTGGTTTTTCACACACCAGGTCACCAGATGGTCCATCTCCCACCTGTAGGCAGACTTGTCCCCACCAGAGATGAGTCCGATGAGGGTGGTGTCGTCTGAACTTCAGGAGCTTGACAGACTGGTGACTGGAGGTGCAGCTGTTGGTGTGCAGGGAGAAGAGCAGAGGTGAAAGAACGCAGCCTTGAGGGGAACCGGTGTTGATGGTCCGGGGGTCAGAGACGTGTTTCCCCAGCCTCACGTGCTGCTTCCTGTCAGACAGGAAGTCTGTGATCCACCTGCAGGTGGAGTCGGGCATGTGCAGCTGGGAGAGCTTGTCCTGCAGCAGAGCCGGGATGATGGTGTTGAAGGCAGAGCTGAAGTCCACAAACAGGATCCTGGCGTAGGTTCCTGCTGTGTCCAGGTGCTGGAGGAGGAAGTGAAGGGCCATGTTGACAGCGTCGTCCACAGACCTGTTGGCTCTGTAGGCGAACTGCAGGGGGTCCAGGAGTGGGTCTGTGATGGATTTTAGGTGGGACAGGACAAGGCGTTCAAAGGACTTCATAACCACAGAGATCAGGGCGACGGGTCTGTAGTCATTTAGTCCTGTGATCCTTGTTTTCTTGGGAACAGGGATGATGGTGGAGGTTTTGAAGCATGCTGGGACGTGGCATGTCTCCAGGGAGGTGTTAAAGATGTCAGTAAACACAGGAGACAGCTGATCAGCACAGAGCTTCAGGGTGGAGGGGGAGACATTGTCAGGGCCAGCCACTTTTCTGGTATTGAGTTTTCTGAATAGTCTGTTTACATCCCTTTCACTGATTGAGAAAAAAAAACAAAAAAACAAACAAAACAAGAAACACTTTGTAATATGAACTAATCTGAAATACAACTCTCTGCTGTATTGTGAATTGCAATCTACATATTGTTGCCTTAGAACTGTTACTCTCAAACAAGCCTCAATGTGTCACTGGCGTTTCGTTTTACAGTCTCATCTGATTGAAGCTCATCTGTAAGCACTCTAAAATGACTCAGGTGTGGCCAATGCAAGAATGATCTGCACACAAATTGTTGTGACAAAGCAAATAAATAAACCCTGGTTGCCTACCTCCTACCTACCCACTTCAAGGCTGGGTGCTGTGTCTGCCACACAGATGTTCAGTGTGAGTCAATGACATCAACTATCTCCAAGTACTTTCCTTTTCCATTTTCCTGGAAATTGTAAAATGGAATTTTGGAAAAAAAACAGTTTTCCACTTAGTTATCCTGGACCTTGAATGTCACTAGTTTGATGTTGAAAGTATCACTTGAAAAGATCTTAACCCAGGAGCAAAAGGGGATGGAAAGAGTGAGAAATGAGTGAGGTGCCCCAGGTCTGAACCCCTATTATTTACAGGCAGTCCTCTAATCCCTGTCAGCTTCGGGGCTGATCTGAGCAGCTCTCTCTCTCTCTCTCTCTCTCTCTCTCTCTCTCTCTCTCTCTCTCTCGTCTCTCTCTCTCTCTCCCTCTCTCTCTCTCTCTCTCTCTCTCTCTCTCTCTCTCTCTCAACGGGACGATCCGAACGCACTCCACCGTGCAATGTACCCACTCTCTCCATCTTTGGTGCTCTCTTTCTCTCTCTCACACTCATTTCTATACATTTTTACTTTTCAATCTCCATCCATTTTTATTGATCTCTTTCTTTCCCCAACTTCGATCCATTTCCATTCACCTCAGTGTTCAGTTCAATGGTATGTTTGTCAATGTGATCCCATGTAAATGTATTTAATTATTTTGTGTTTTGTTCATGATATGGTTTTTTCAAGATGTTGATATTATGTTACTTGAAATCCTGAAGTGAGAGTTTTTATTGCTATGATTTTACAAGTCTGCAAACTAGCACCACCCCAAGACTAAATATATTTCATAAAAACTCATGGATTAGTGTAAAGACGGCATCAGTTCAGATTCACATTTTATAATATTCTGTGCTGTCTGACAACTTTATAAACCCCATTTATTCAATTTAATTAAATAAACCTTTATTCAACATTTCCATTCTTCACTGAAACAATAGAGAGATAGGAAAGAAAAGTTTCAGACCCCATGTGGCATCATTCACGCTCATGTGAGCATCTGTCCTCCATTTTCTGAACCGATAGCAGTAATTAGTGTTAACTGCTTCACATGGACCTGCATTATGCACCATTAGCTGACGTTGATCAAAGCGCTGCTGCATGCAAACTCTTCTGTGATATTCATGTCTCAGTTGTGGTACTTTTGGCATAAATATTTTTTTAATGAAAGCCAGGTCTGAGGTGACTAGTGCTTCTCACATGAGGTGGATATAGAGCTCAGTTTGTCAGCTGACTTGAATTCATAGTGTTTAATGATTCAGTGGAAGGCTAAAGGGAAAGGCTGTTTAAGGGACAGGCTTAATAGGGAGGAGAGAGAGAAAAAAACATTAAGTAATCTAAAATATATTGACTTTACTGTAATAATGAAGCTAAAGCTAGCTGGCAATTAGCTTAGCTTAGCTTAGCTTAGCACAAAGACTGTAAACAGAAGGAAACAACTAACCTGGCTGTGGCCAAACAAGATCTACCTTCTGGTACCTCTTAAACTAACAAATGAACTCTGTATTTCTTGGTGTTTAATCCAAGATTAAATTGTTTGTTTGTTTACAGTCTTTATGCCAGGGGTGTCAAACTCAAGGCCCGGGGGCCACATTCGGCCCGCGACTTCATTTTATGTGGCCCCACAAGAGCTTGCAAAGAATATAATATGTTTATTATACGGTTACATGCTACAGAAGCATGTTGCCCATAAACTACATGTCCCACAATGCATCTCAAATATGACTTTTTTCTCAGAATTTGCCTTTTTTTCTTCAAAATATGCATTTTTTTCATAGAATTCCTTTTTCTCAGAATTAGATTTTTATTTCAAATTGTCACTTCTATTTCTTTTTTCTCCAGAATTTGGCTTTTCTTTTTAAACTATTTTGGGACATACGCACTGAAGAGACTTGCAATTATTTGCCCTAGACTTCTGCTTTCAGACGTAGTTAATTATGAAGTTATTACCCTATCCGATGATAATCCAATGCAGAGGCAATGATGTAATATAATATAATACATTATTTTATATATATGATATATTTATATATGTATTTCTATATAGTATTAAAGTTACAACCGGCCCTTTGAGTGCAACCATAATGCTGATGTGGCCCGCGATGAAATTGAGTTTGACACCCCTGCTTTATGCCAAGTATTCAAACCAACTGCGGTTGTAACTTCATATAGCATACAGTCTTATTGTACTCTTATTGACCTTTCATTCAACTATTTAGCAAGAAATCAAACAAACCTATTGTCCAAAATGTTTGGTTTAGTCTTCTCCACCTTCCTCAGGCCTGGAGGATATCCCAGGATGCATTAGGTGGAGAGCTGGCAACACTGTAGAGGCGTGTCTTCATACACAAACGGCATTGATCCTGAGGTCAACAGCTTAATCACTGCAGAACCCCCGAGCACTTTGCAGTATGGAAGTAAAGCAGCGAGAAAAGCACTGCAGGTATGAAAGTGTGATGGATGGCTTGATTACGGGAGCCGACCATCTATGACTCCGGTCCCCTCATTAAAATCCCCTCAACTCACAGAGAAGCCTTGAAGTGAAACTGTGTTTTGGAAATCTTTCAGCTTCAAAGTCAAGTGGAGTCGGTAATCTGCCCTAGAATGGGAGACTGAATTTACAACACCTTGAGGCGACCAAAAACTGCTGAGGTGACACGTAAAAAAAGTTCACAACACACCAGTAGTGTGGGAAAATCGGACTTTCCTTTTTCTATGCAGCTAGTGGCCTCATAATAGTTGGTAAACCTCTTAAAAACAGCAGTGTGTTTTCTGTGGAGAAAAAGCTCAACATCAGAACAATCAGTCTTGCAAGAAAATCTTTCTGACTGTTTATAAATGTAAAGACCATTTTTGAAAGTTAATTTAAGTGCAATGCATCAAAGTAATAATAATATCTCAAAACCTCAGCATGAATAGTAATTAATTAAAACAAGAACAATAGTAACATATCCAATAACTGCGATATAGACGGTTTAAAGAAATTGCCATTTGGTAAATATGATCATCTTTTTAACCTTAGTCTTAATAGAACTTGGTGAGCCATGTAGGCCTTTATGCTTAAACTATAGGAGTGTCTTGTTTTTGTGTGTGTATGTGTGACAGAGAAAGGGCATGGCAGACTAGTAGACCAGTCCGGTAATTATACCGTCTTTATATAGCTGTGGCCTGGCTGAGGACTGAGGAACATCTGCTGAGCTCCACAGATATGAGAGTCCTGCATGAACTTGAAGCGGTTTAATAGCCCGCTATTGCTCACTCTTGCTGTAGGTATTTATTTTGGTTATATGTATGATTCTTAATAGATGTCCCTACGTCAGTGAAGGCCTTCTAAAGCCAACAGCACACATGTACAGTTCAAACAAGGCTTAAAAAAAAAAAAGCCACTCAGTCACTAAACATCAGCCTCCATGAAATTATCGTAGCATGTTTTATATGTGTAAGGTTGGCTAAATAAATATATTAAGAATGTATGTATTATTCCTTTGACAGATTGCACAACTTTGTAAATGATTCTCCACCTTAGTAACAGTTCTTAGGAAGAAATGTTTATATAACTAAAGTTTCCACTCAAGCCAGTGTTCGTTGTTAAATGTTCTGCAAACAACAAGTCATGAAACTTCCAAAAACAACGTTTGTGTTGTGGTCCAATGCTATTGGCTCTGTATAAAAGGCTGCGAATGAAAAACATTCACATGTTTGTTATGCAAATGTGTGCAGACATTTCCACACACGCAGGGCTTTAAAGCTGAAAAATGATTTGCTTATGATTAAAATGAAGGCTTTCATGTCTTTAATTTTCCTCTGAGCAGCTGATTTTCCAATGGCTGACCCACCAAGGCAAGATAACTCTAGTGAAAAATGTCGGTCTGACATTTCCTTTTCCTTTCAAACGACTGCCTGTTTGTCTCCTCTTTAGACGTCTGCAGATACACATCTAGACAACAACAGATCAATCAGGATTGTACTGACCAAATGGAAATCAGAATATTAAAGAATGCAATCTTTTGTCCAATGATGTTAAACTTATTTATTTAAAACTAGTTTGTGTCAGCTGTGTTTGAAAACCCCCCCGTATATCATTACAAATCACAATTGTCCAGACATTATAACCACAGTAGAGGTAAGTCAAACATTTTCAAAGCTTTATATGAAATTAATTGAAATTGTGAATGTCTTTTTTAGATTATACCCAGGGACTCTGCGAAAAGCTAGATGTATTATTTGCCAACATGATGGTGTTCAAAAGAAAATGTCAGTGTTATTTTACCATAAATGTAACATCCGAGTGAATATAACTTTGGTGCCACGTTAGTTGAAATGAAATTCCTCACCTCATGTCAGCCTTGTTCTGATATTTAAGCCCAGGCTCAGACATGCCTCATGTGAGGCATGTACATGTACTGTACCAGCCTCTACAAACGTGTGCGTGTGCGTGCGTGTGTGTGTGTGTGTGTGTGTGTGTGTGTGTGTGTGTGGGAGACATCACGTGTGTGTATAAACACCATATATGCCTTCTGAACTTCTACAAAAGCTGTGGTTCATATCTCACGAATGAAGGGCCAGCTGTGAAACGGGGCCCTTGCCCTCTGCCTGCTTTGAGCGTGTGTGCTGCTTCCTTCACTTGTTTAGCTTTTGGCAGGGGAAAGGTGACATGTAGACAAAGCAAGGGTTTAAGATGATGTGAGATCCCAACTGCTGTCAACATCACAACTTTAAACAAAAGCTGCCGTGGAGCATCTGTGAGTGGGTCAACAATATATGGCATAGTGACGCGTATACATTTCAGCTCAATATGGCTTTGGCTGCAATTCAAACCAAACACTGCCTAAAGTTTTTTTTAACTTTGTGTAGACAATGACTTTAAAAAAACACAAACATTTGACTGTTTTAGAATATGTCTTCTTTGTAAATGGCTGATTTGTTTAATCATTTCTTGATTGCATGAACCGAGCCCAATGTAGGAAAGCCTTTTCTTAGATTGTTTACCCTGGATAATCTGCTCTGTCTAAAGACTTAGCCTTAGGTTGTGTGCTTTTCTAAAGCTTGCCATTTGCAGCCAAGAATCATCCAAAGGTGCTATCTGACTTGCAGATGGGTACACTGCAAAGAGGTCGTCTCCTTTGAGGCTTTGTTAGCAGCTGTTTATCCAACACAATCTCACAGTCTGCGTACAAATGACACGACTTTGCAAAGGCGTGCAATAGATACGCAGAAGTCCGATTTTGCGTGAATATGATACGCTGATATTGCACCTCAAACATTAAAACAAAGAGCTCTGTGGCTTCAGGCTTGATCGCCGTTCCAATGACAGTTTTAATGTTTGCGGTGCAATTAACGACACAGCAGCTTATTGGGTTATGGTTAGGGTTAGGGTTAAATAAATGGCAAAGATATGTAGAAAATAAACGCATTTGACATACATTCATAACAAACGTAACGTGGGAGTATCATATGCACGCAAAATCGGACTTCTGCGTATCTATTGCACGCCTTTACAAAGTCGTGTCATTTGTACGCAGACTGAAGAGAGTGGGCTGGTTTATCACAACCCCTCTGGTATTGATTGATTGATTGATTGAAAAGTTTATTAACAGCTTGTATATTGGGTACAGTACAGTACAGCTCAAAACATACAATTGTTAAGGGGATGCAGACCAGAGAAAGACTTTCGTCTTGTTTACATCAGGGTCCCCCATTTCCAATTCATCATATCATTTAAGACATATAAGACATATTTGACATACAGATGGCTTATTTACAATTTACATACAGGTGGTTTTTTACATACAGATTGCTTATTTACAATTTTCATTATAGATTTCGTTCTAATACATCCTAACCGGACATTTAAGACATACCAAGTCTACAGATATACAGTTAGTAACAGAGTCTAAAATGCGAGTATATACATAGATGGGGGGGGAAGCTGTCCATTGTACGACAGGTTGAGATTTGTACCATTACCGGGGCCAGTTTTGCAATGCTCTCCCCCGAAGGTGCTCTTTAAGAGAGGTTTTGAAGGTAAGTATAGTTTTACTTTCCTTTACAGTTGTGGGAAGAGCGTTCCACCTTGATGTGGCATAATTGCGAAACGTGTATTCCCCCTTTTTTGTGCCAAATCTGGGTTTCACATGATTTGTGGAGCTCCCTCTGGTGTTATGATCATGGTATTCCTTGACCTTTGGGAAGAATTTTGACATGTACATGGGTACCATAGAGGTGTAGTGGATCTTGTAGACCAGGCCCATTGCAAGTAGCTGTACTCTGTCGTCTACTCTAAGCCATCCTAGGTTGTCAAAGTGGGCAGAGGTGAGGTGGGTTCTAGATGAAAGGTCAAGCAGTAGTCTGACCAGTTTATTTTGCGATGTTTGAAGTTTTATTTTTAGCGCCTTGGAGGTGCTATGGTACCATGACGTGCAAGCATAGTCATAGTACCCTTGAATGAGTGCTCCTGCCAGAGTTTTCAGGGTGTTTTTGTTTACCAGAGAGGAGATCCGGTATAGGAATCTAGTTCTTTGATTGCATTTTTTTATTACATTGGATGCCATTTTGTCACAGGAGAGGTTTGCCTCAAGAATAGATCCTAGGTATGTAATTTACTTCTTACTTGTGACAATAATGTCACCCACTGCAACTGAGAAGTCGTCGGATTTGCTGAGATTATGTTTCGAACCGAAGAGAATGGACTCTGTTTTACCCAGGTGTAATGACAATTTATTATCGGCGAGCCAGGTGCAGATTCTGCCGAGCTCGGAGCTGAGGGTTTTTTCAACCTGCAATCTGCTCCTGTCAAAGATCAGCAGGGCTGAGTCGTCCGCGAACAGGAACAAGTTGCAGTCACATGCTGATGACATGTCATTTGCATAAATTAGGAACAGTAACGGACCTAATATGCTTCCTTGTGGAACACCAGAGCTCACTGGGAGGGGGTGGGGACAGAGTACCGTTTACCTCCACCATCTGTTCTCTCCCCTCCAGGTAGGATTGCATCCAGCTCACCGATAGTTTATCAAAACTAATTGCTTTTAGCTTGTCAATCAGAATGGGGTGATTGACAGTGTCGAAAGCCTTTTGTAGGTCCAGCATCACCATGCCGCAGTACTTGCCCTCGTCCACCTCTTGTTTGATGTGGTCGCTCAAATAAAGAAGGCATGTGTCAGTGGAGTGGGATGTTCTAAAGCCAGATTGAAATTCATAGATTAGTTTCTTTTCCGCGAGGTACTTTTCGACCTGTTCATATACTATTTTTTCCATGACTTTCGAGATGGAGGTAAGTATAGAAACAGGGCGGTAGTTGCCTGGGTCCAATTTGCTGCCCTTTTTGTGCAGGGGGGTTACTCTTGCAATTTTGAAGTCTTTGGGTACTTTTCCCTGTTTTATGGAGAGGTTAATTATGTGAGCTATGACTGGTGAGATGGCGGTTGCTGTGTCTCTGAGGAATTTGGAGGAGATATTGTCGTGGCCAGTGGCCTTGTTAGGTTGGAGGGCGCTCAGTTTAATGAGTACCTCTGCTGTTGTTACCCTTGCTAGACTGAAATCATCTTTGCGTATCCCCTAGGTTTTTGTAGTCATGATGTGGTATACTCCAAAAAGCCCTGAGTGGGAGGGTCATTTCTTTACAAGAGTTGTGGCTATGTTTGTGAAAAAAATGTTTAAGTACTTGGCCACATCCTGTTTGTCTGTGATGAGCCTGTTATCTGTCTTTATGTTTAAGTTCGAAAATCTCGTTTTGAGTTTTTTACTGCAGCCAAGCTGGTTATTGAGTAATTTCCAAAGTTCACGGTGTTTATTTTTGTTTTCCTCAGTTTTGACATTGATGACATTCTTTTTGGCAGTTTTGATCATGGAGCTTACGTCATTTCTTAGTCTGTTTCTTTCAATTTTTAGTTCAGTCACGTGGGCCTGGAGTTCACTGCTCGTGCTTTTGGAAAGCATTGACTGACTTTTATGAAACTCTGAGCATTTCAGAATGAGATCAATGGTAGTTTGTGTTGTTTCACATACCCGGGTGGGTTGGGTGATTAGCTGGCTGAAGCCGTGCAGATCACAAATCCTACCGAAGGACTTGAAGACGGACGTGTGTTTACGTTGCATATCCGTGTTCCAGTCTCCAACAATAATTGTCTCTACATCCCCCACATCAGCCAAACACCCATCTAATGTATCATAAAAGTCACTCTGTTCAGGTGGTCTATAGATTGTCCCGACTATTACAGATTTAGCATTGTCAAAAAGAATTTCAACCCACACAGATTCAATATTTTCATGATGCAGGTCAGTACGGTTTTTGAAATTGGTGTCTTTATGTATGTATCAATAGGCGCTTTCACACCGCAGTACTTTTCCCACAAAGGTTCATGAGAACTTAGTTCATGAGAACTTAGTTCATGAGAACTCTTTAGTCCCAGCAGCTTCTACTGAAGCCTTCCGAGTAAATCGCCAGAATGCCGACACCTCCTCATCTCCACCGCTCCCATGTTTTTTTTTGTGTTGCCATAAGTCTCTCTGCGTTTCTGCGCTGGGCTAATGCTAATGCTAATAATGCTAATGCGAGGATAATAAAATGGCGGCTTCACAAAACTTTTTGGGAGTTTTACGGGGCGTGGTTTGCAATCCGCCCAGCCAATCAGAAATATAGCTCTTTTCTCACAAGAGAGCCGCACGAAAGTCCCTGCTCTCTAGCAGGGACTTTCGTGGGGGTAAAAAGGTTCGCATGACCTACTTTTAGTACCGGCTCTTTTTGGTGTGAACGCGACAAAAGAGTTCTCATGAGGGACTTCCGGTTGGGCATGACGGAGTAGAGACGTGCGTAGTTCTGCTCCCGCAAACTTTTATGTTGTAACTTTTCTGAAGCCCGTAACTCTTCTCTAACTTACATTTAAGTGAACAATAATATTATTCCACTCACAACGCCACCGTAGTATGCCGTCCAAACCGGCGAAAAGCAACAAAAAAGAACAAAGCGCCAGGACCGATAGCCCCGAGCTAGCTAGCAACAATCTCAGCATGGAGGGCATAGCTGGCCTCCTTGAAGATCACCGTAGAGCTCTCTCTGCCGACTTTAAGTCTGCCATCTCAACTCTCGAAGCAAAACTAGACCGAATCCAAGCGACTGTGTCAGACCACGGGCAGACAATTGCTTCGCTCGAGTCCAATGCTAATTTGCAGGACGAACGCATGTTAGCCCTGGAGGCTACTTGTGCTACACTAACGGACAGCAATGTTAAACTGCTGGCCAAAGTCACTGATCTCGAGTCCCGCAGCCGGCGCAACAATATAAGAATCGTCGGTTTGCCAGAATCCATTGAGGGCCCTCATCCCTCGACATTCTTCCCGAAGCTGCTGATGGAGGTCTTTGGTGAGGGCGTCCTTGATTCGCCGCTGGAGTGCGACAGGGCCCACCGCTCACTCACCGACAAGCCCAAGCCGGGGCAAAGGCCACGGCCGGTCATCATCCGCGTCCACGGGTACCAGCAGAAGGAGACAATTATCTGCGAGGCCCGGGCCAGGAGAGGCAAGCTACAGTACCAAGGTACGCCCATCGCCATCTACGAGGACTACACACCTGAAGTGATGGAACAGCGCTACAAATACCGAGAGGTGATGGCGGAGCTTTACAACCTAGGGCTCAAGCCAGCCCTGCTGTTCCCTGCGAGGCTTTCCATCGTATCGAAGGAGGGAGGTAAGAAGAGATTCTCCTCGGTGGCAGAGGCTAAAGGCTACATAGCATCCATTCGTCCTGACGCTGACTAGCACTAACGGTGCCGATAACTATTGCGTCTGATGGGACGTTTAGTAAGAGACTATTACTTCTTTTTTTTCGGATTCTGCTTTCATGGACACTTTTTGTACATGCACCTTAGCCACTCTGGTATTTGCACTGATAGTTTGAGCCTAGTGCTGATATTGCAATGAACATGAATGCACCTGCTACTGTTTACACTACATGGGACCCAAGTACTTGGACTGTTCTGAATGCTGTTTGAACTGATTCCTTCTATGGGTTTTAACCCTTAAAGTGCAATTTTATTCTGTTTTACTTTATCTCTGGGCCTTATTTTTTTTGTATGTATGTTACTTGAGATCTATGTCAGTGCCTTATTGCCATCTGCTATGCTTATATTGGCTGGCTGTTTACCTATATATGGATGTTGTACTATTCTATGCATATAGATATACACTTGAGTTTTTGTTTTGTTTTGTTTGTTCACTTTAATACTATTCCGTGTTACAATGGGCTTCCCGCTTTTAGTATAGGGAACGGGACCCCGGAAGATAAGTTCAGCTGTTGAGCTTTGAGCTATAGCGCTCAGACAAGGTTTGTATTTGGGATGCTCCAGGTATGGTCACATTTGGGTTTATGGGTTGTGTTTTGTTTATGGTTTGTCTATTTTTTGCCTTGCTTGTTTTTGTTGTACGTTTTTTTTTGTTTTTTTTCTCTCCCCTTCCCCTGTCTTCTTCTTCCCCCCCACCACTCCTCTCCCCTCAGTCCTCGGGAAGCACAACGGTTTCAGACCACCTTCATTAGACTCCCCATATGACTAACAGTATGACGACTGCTGGCAGAAGTGTGCGTCTGATCTCCTGGAACACCAGAGGAATGAACAAAGCTATTAAAATTGGTAAGGTCTTGACTCGACTGCAACATCTTAAAGGGGACATTATATTTTTACAAGAAACACACCTTAAAACGTCTGACACCGTTTGCATCAAGCGGGCGTGGATGGGCCATTACTTCCACTCAAGATTTTCTAGTAGAGCCAGAGGTGCTTCCATTATTATTCACAAGAGTGTGATGTTCGTACCAACAAATACTATTCTCGACAATAATGGCCGCTACGTCATAGTTTCAGGTGTCTTGCAGGGCATGCCTGTAATTTTGGTTTCCGTTTACGCACCCAACTGGGATGATGACCAATTCTTTATGAACCTTTTTGCTAAAATCCCGAACGCAGACAATCACCGCATAATCATGGGTGGAGATTTTAACTTGATTCAAGATGTGCATCTCGACAGGTCATCCCTTAAGCTTGGCACTCTCTCAAAATCCGCTAATGTAGTCTCAAATTATGCAGCACAATTAGGAATCTCAGACCCTTGGAGATTTAAAAACCCTCAAAGTAAGGCTTTCTCTTTTTTCTCACACGTCCACCACACATTCTCGCGAATAGATTTTTTTCTGCTCGATGACAGCTTGCTACACCTTGCCAGCGCGTGTCAATACCATCCTATAGCCACCTCAGATCACGCCCCTGTATCAATTGACATCCACTTCCCTCTTAGTGTTACTCCCGCTAAGTTGTGGAGGTTTAGTTCCCACCTGCTGTCAGATGACAAGTTTAAGGACTTTGTTAATTCACAGATTCGTTTATATATCGAAATTAATGACACTGCTGATGTAAGTTGTGGAACAGTGTGGGAGGCTCTCAAAGCCTATGTTCGTGGGCAGGTTATTTCGTATGTTTCCAAACTAAGAAAGGATGAAAGGGTTCGGCTGTCTGCAATTTTGGAAGAACTTCTCCGAATTGATGAAACGTATTCCTCCTCCCCCTCACCGACCTTATATAAAAAACGCATATTATTACATTCGGAACATGACCTTTTAATGACGAGCGTAGTGGAGAGACAACTGAGGCAAACTAAGCAGCGCTTTTTTGAACAGGGGGACAAGGCTGGGAGGCTCCTGGCTCAACAGGCTCGGGCAATTAACGCCTCCAGATGAATCCCCAAAGTAAAGTCGCCCGAAGGCAATTTAGTCTCTGACCCGATTGAAATAAACAAGTCTTTCTTTGAATTTTATAATAATTTGTACACTTCTGAATGCCCCATAATTGGCACAATAAACCCAAAACCTCTTGACTCCTTAACTTTCCCCCAAATTGACGTAGTTAACACAGGCAGAATGGGGGACCCCATTTCCACTTTAGAGATACAGGAAGCCATCAAATCTATGCAAAATGGGAAATCCCCTGGTCCGGACGGCTTCACAGTCGAATTCTACAAGGCGTATTCGTTTCTTTTGGCCCCAATTCTAGCAAGGATGTATAATGATTCCCTTAAAGAAGGCAGATTACCTCAAACCCTATCCATGGCATCCATCTCTCTACTATTGAAGAAGGATAAAGATCCTACTCTTTGTGGCAGCTACAGACCAATTTCCCTCCTAAATGTTGATTGTAAAATACTGGCTAAGATTTTGTCCGTCCGCCTCCAACTCGTGATACCTTCTATAGTTCCGCTTGACCAAACAGGCTTTATGATAGGGAGACACTCTTTCTTCAATACCAGGAGGCTATTTAATGTTATTTTCTCGGCCCCGTCCAATGTCCCCGAAGTCATAGTTTCACTCGATGCGGAAAAAGCTTTTGATAGGGTTGAGTGGAGCTACTTGTTCTTCATTTTAGAAAAATTTGGCTTTGACTCCAAATTTATTTCTTGAATTAAACTTTTATACGCCTCCCCTTCTGCATCGGTAAACACAAATGGCATTCAATCGTCTGCCTTCCCTCTCCAACGTGGGACACGCCAGGGCTGCCCGCTTTCTCCCCTATTGTTTAATTTAGCCATCGAGCCTCTAGCTATATGGCTCAGAGGCCACAATGGGTTTGAGGGCATCACTCGCCATGGTATAGTTCACAAACTTTCCCTTTACGCGGATGACCTTCTCCTATACGTCTCCAATCCTGTGTCCTCTCTCCCTCCTATATTGTCAATCCTTGAGCAGTTTGGTCGTTTATCAGGCTACAAATTAAATCTCCAAAAGAGCGAACTATTTTTTGTAAACCAACTGGCGAAGACACTCCCCCCAACCGCTTTTCCCTTTAATATTGCATCAGACGGCTTCAGATACTTGGGGATATCCATCACCAGCTCCTTTAAAGATCTGTTTCCCAAACATTTTCACCCACTCTTAGCTAAATGCAAATCGGATCTATCTAGGTGGTCTTCCCTTCCCTTATCCCTTGTTGGCCGTGTCAATCTTATTAAAATGGTAATTCTGCCGAAGTTCTTATATCTCTTCCAGCATATCCCAATTTGCATCAATAAAGCTTTTTTCACCAGTCTTGATAGTCAACTAAATGCGTTCATTTGGGATGACAAACCCGCCCGTCTTAAAAAATCAATTCTTCAGCTCCCCAAGTCGGAGGGCGGCTTGGCACTCCCGAACTTCCGTCACTACTACTGGGCCTCTAATATTAACCGACTCATTTACTGGACTGGCCCCAAGACTCCTAACTCCAGCCCACCATGGGTTCACATGGAGATCTCCTCCTCCTCTAGCTCCTTACACTCTGTGATTTGCTCCCAACTTCCCGTAATGACGCACAAAATCTCAGTCAACCCAATTGTTACCAGTACTATTAAGATTTGGCTTCAATTCAGAAGGCAACATGGCTTACACAGAGCCTCAATCCAAGCTCCGATTTTACAAGTAAAAGTACTGCGGTGTGAATGCGCCTTATGCATATTAAAGCAAACAGATATTGTTCTAAACTGTATTAAAGTAAACAGGTATTATCTTGAACTGTATTGAAGTGAACATGTATTATTTGGGACTGTTTTTAAGTAATCGTATAAACCTTCTTACATACACTTTCCCAGACACCCTGACACACATACACTCCCTGACCAAGATACCAACACACACACACACACACACACACACACACACACACACACACACACACACACACACACACACACACACACACACACACACACACACACACACACACACACACACACACACACACACACACACACACACACACACACACACACACACACACACACACACACACACACACACACACACACACACACACACACACACACACACACACACACACACACACACACACACACACACACACACACACACACACACACACACACACACACACACACATACACTTTCCCTGACACCCTGACACACATACACTCCCTGACCAAGATACCAACACACACACACACACACACACACACACACACACACACACACACACACACACACACACACACACACACACACACACACACACACACACACCACACACACACACACACACACACACACACACACACACACACACACACACACACACACACACACACACACACACACACACACACACACACACACACACATACACTTTCTCTGACACCCTGACACACATACACTCCCTGTCCAAGATATCAACACACACACACATACACTTCCTCTTTACCAAACGCACACACATGTCCTTTTCAAGGTTCTTTTTGGGGCCAATACAATGTTTGATACTAATATATCTGTGTACAATGTTTGATTGTTTGAGAAAGAATAGTTTGTGTGAAACCTTCCCTGGGAAATTAATGGATTGTGTGAAACCTTCCCTGGGAAATTAAAGGAGTGAAGTCCGGTGGAAGATAAGCAGTGACTCTCCGCCCCAAAAAGGTCCATATATACTGTTGTTTATTCATGCACGGTGCCCCCTGTTGCTGACTGGCCGGTCCCGATACCTGTATTGCACGGCAGTGGAGCGGGGAGCCCGGAGTGCTCTGTTACAGGGCACTCTGTATTTTCGTATTGTGTTTTTTTACCATTAAAATCAGATTATTGTTATAACTTTTATGCCCGTGTTTTGAACTCCTTTTCTTATTAATCTGACCAGGCTCATCTAACGGACGGCGCGGAGCAGAGCTGGGCTTTAAGCCACCACAACTGTGTCTGCTCCTACAATATCCAAATCACTGACAGGGCTAAATGACTTTGAGGCATTTTCAGGCTTTAATGCCAGATCTTTTACATCGGTAACTAATCCCTTCACTCAACATTCGTGGAATCAGCCCTTGGCAGATTTGCAGGTATTTACCCTCATGCTGATACGACCCATTTGTTGGTTGAAAGTGACACATTTTGAAACGCTGTAAGAATAACATTCACACGGAAAATAGGAAAAACATATTTTGATCAGTTTGAAAGTCCTAGCTGCATTTTCTGCAACTTCTGTTGATATATTTGAAAGGGTAAGGGGAATCTGTGAGCCATCTGAGCTAAACAGAATGTCTCAAAGTCAAGTAAAGTCGTGAACAAGATTTAGAGAGAAGCACATCCCGAGAGAAACCGCTGCAGCAAAACCACATTTTAAACGTCTGTCTGTTGTATGCCATCTCAACTCTGCTCAAACCTGCAGGGACCAGTTGAAAGTGAGACAGTATGACAAGATATCATTTTTTGCCTTGGTAAATCTCTAAATACTTATATAAGAAGGCTGCAGAGCTGCCAGCATCATTCCAGATAGCTTCACTATTTTTCCTTTGACCTTTCCTGCTTTGTGAAGTTGGTAACGGGAGTGAACGAGGACCAATTACACACTGGGATGAAAAACAACCTGCACACAGAGAAAATCTCCCCGGTAGCGTCTACACTCGACCATGAAATATGCAAAAGCCAGACACTAAGTCAGTATATTGTTCTGACCCGAGGTCAGATTCTTTTCAAGGCATGCGGCTGCTGACAAGTGAAGTATGGCCTCAAGTGTTTCCTGTTTTATCAGTACAGATTGTTCCAGTCATGGACTCAGTCGGTGCTGCTGAAAACATGTCACAATTAATTGGTTCCACATTATAAAAGGTAAAAAATACAAATAATAATAATAATATAATAATTGTTCTTTTAATGCATCATCTTGGAGATTAAACTCAGTGATAAAGATGAGGTTAAAGTTGAGGAACATCACAGCAAATAAAAATAAAACCGCTTGCTGACAGCAGAAATGGCTATGTAATCACCATATAATGACTGTGGCCAGTTCTGGCTTGATGCCTTGAACACAGATGACAAGGTGAATTCCAAAGTTAAAAACATCAGGAATGTCAGGAACGAGGGAAATGACAGGAATCACGTTACACATATTCAGCTGTGCTTCTATTGGTGGAATGAACACCGTCAACCATATTCTCCCTCACATGAGTATAAAAATGAAATATTGTTATCATTTGTTGAATTAAATGTGTAAAACCAATAGAGTTTCAGTGTTTAAGCGATTAGATGGAATTTATCAATCCAGTTTTTTGTCATCTAATTATTTTATAAAACAGAGAATGACCACTCTACACTCTTCACTTGAGCTTGAAGGCTAATGAGCCTAACACAACATACTTGTCTTTCACTTTGTGGTCAGATCAGATTTTGTCATTACCCTTACATTAAGAAAGAGAGGGACAACTGCAATGTTTTTTTTTAGGTCAACTTAAAGACTGATATTCAAAGCAATAGCTATCGGTAAATAGTGGCCACTGTGGCCACAAGAGACAATTAAAGATAACAGAAAGGTCTAAACATTAGCTGACATTTGAAACCATTAGCTATTGCTCATACAAGACTAAGGTTGCAACCCTCTGAACTGTTGAATTAAACCGGCGTGGCTTTTGTTGCTTATTCATTCAACATTTAATTTGTAAAAGGAGGATTGTCTTGTTAATTCTTTCTAAAGTTATAGGCAAGAAAAGACAAAAATTAAATATGGTTTTGGATGTTAAACTGTAAGTACAAACTCAAAAAGGTACATTTATTTCACACAGAAATGGGCCTTACAGTCAGCTGCTCAGGATCAGCATGTAAATATGTTCTGCCACAAATCAAACACACAATTGGGAGACATTGGGCTTTCCTGCACAGATCAGCATCCATGAAAATATATGTATATTATACCCAGCTAGCAAGCATTGACAACCATGCTTTAACACCTAATGAACAGTGAATTTAGTGCATTTTGGAAATATATTCCCATAGTTCCATTGTGGATTGATTTTCCAGAAAGTAAAAATACAAATGATCTGCCTGGAGGGATAGCAGGAGCTGAAAGATTTCAAACACCAGCCAGTGGAAAATATGTTTAGAGAGTTTTCTTTGTTATGTAACAGTTGCTTGGATTTACTTTTACTGAAAAGGTACATACAAAGCTAGTGGGGGCCCAGCTAGTGAAATTGTTCAATGTGTTTTTGTTTATTGCATTTACTTTAATAACATTTTTTTTTAACTGAAGTTAATTAACTGAAAATATAACCAACTGTCAGTGAAATCAGCTATTATTACATTACAAGGTGTAACACACTGCATGTTTCCAGTCAGCATATGCTTACACCAAAACTAACAGAGTGTTTATCAGCTTTTTTAGGGATTTAAATGTCTTAAAAACAGCGGTGTGCCTGTATGTTTGAACGGGGGGGTGGATGTACTTTCACAGGTGCAAAGTGAAAACAAGCATCATGAAAATAGCTTGCTGGTGCATAATGACTGGGTAATAGAAGATGACGCAGCAACACACGCCAAACTCCCATCTGGATCGCTGCAGTGAGCGAGTGCATTTGCTGGTGCAGACGCTCATTATGGGCTCGGCAGGGCTGGCTGGCACAGTAACCGATAGTTACCCTGCCCTGGATGTGAAGGCTGGCATTATCCTGGATGTGTGTGTGTGAGTGTGCATGTGGAGGTGGAGGTGGAGGGCGGGACTGCCAGAATACACAGGTGGCCCGCATGAAGTCACTGATAACAGAGCCTGAAGGATGCCCTGACTTTAGGAACACTTTCTCTCTTTGCAGAGCACACCTTTGGGGATTTGCACTTGTTAGTTTAATGACACAATTAGTGAAGAGCTGCACCTCCTTCACTAATGTCTGCATGATGCCAAATCCAACCTGGAATAACCTCAGGAAACCTTACTTACTTTGAGAATTAAAGGGGCTTTCCACAGATTTCACACAACCAAAGTCAGTTTGCTCGTCATGTGGAGTACACATATGCAAGTGAAAACCCTCCCAAATATCTCCTGTATACTGAAGGGAGCTCTCTTATGAGAAAATAACCCAGGGAGCGAGGGTCTTACACAAATATGAAAATTATTGGCATTATGGGAAATGAAGGACCTGCTGTTAGGGAAAAAATCATAATCTCGATTATTTTGGTTAACAATTGATATCACGATTATTAAAAACGATTATCCATTTACTTTGAAAACATCAATTTATTGGAGAATTTTTTTTTTAACATTATGTTTTTAACAGTTGATTACCCTGAATTTTAAGTATAATTCAACTGAAAAACCAATAAAAATAAATAAGTAATAATAATAATAAAAAGATAATCGTTTTATTTCGATTACGTTGTTTTCGTAATCGTTGCAAGCCATAATCGTAATTGCGATTAAAATACGATATTGAGTAGCCCTACCCGCTGTGTATTTATACTTTATGATATCATGATATTTCCTCTACTGTATCAGTCTTGACACTTTTAAAAAGACAAGTTCATCTCACGTCCCTGTAACACTGGATTACAGAATGCATTGCTTCCTGTACAACCCTTATGCGTTTAAAGGCAATTTAAATCCAGTGTAGGAATGGCGGACTCCGCCACAAACAATAAAACTGCTATATACTGAGTTAATCACAGACCAAAATACATTAAATGGCCATGGCTGCAAAAAGGACGACCATAATAGCAACACAAATAGGTTTGATTGTCTGTCAGACCAGCATATACATGAGAAAGAAAAGTGGCATCACATTTTCAGTTTCTATGCCAAGATGGTCCACCCGCAGTTCTTTTCAAGTACCACCACTCAATAAGTGCCATCACAGAACTGGATTCCTTTAATGGTGGTCGCGGTTCACAGTAATGTCAATGATGTCATATTTTCCTCTACACAGCTGGGAAAAAAGCCATTAAGTCAGGTCTCATTATGGCAGCAGTCTGGAATGAATGTTTCAGGTCTGGGTTTTCAGGTTTAAAAGTTGTTGTTGTTGATTCACTGAGGAACTTTTGCTTCCTGAGGCTAAGAACCAAGGACAACTTTGCTGCTCTGTGCTCTCTCTCCCTCACAAACTCTGCTATAATGATGCAGTTGTTTGCAAGTTTAGGATCACAATTCTTAATGCAATCTCATCCGATTACGTTACCATCCAAAAAGCCCTGCGTAACTAACCCTAACCCTAGGATAAATGCTATGTTATTATGGTTAGTTTAAATCACAAAATCAGCAAAAAGCAGAGCTGTTGGAAATCATTTAAGGATTATTTCTGAGGAAATGTTGTGAACGCTGAAAGGAATGTATTAATGGAAATGATAAGCAGGGAGGGCTGATTTCTTGCACAGATGGTTATGAGGATAAGATGCTCCAGATGCCTGAATGACCCACATGCAGTGACCACATCACATTAATGATTACAGGCTAACTGGGGGAAGATGTTGGACTCTATGTGTATGTAATTGTGGCTCTAAGTTTGTGGCTAGATCTGCAGATACACACACATGCACATATAGCAACGCACCCCCCTGATCCTGTCAATCCTGTGGTTTTGAGTTCGGTTGGTTCAGCCTTGCTTCTGTATTTAGATACTGCTCATTAAAGTGAGTGAACACAGCAACCGCATACAGACTAACTACCGGTGTCCGAGCATGTGGAATGTGTATTGTTTTTAGCAAAAGAGGAACTGTGGAAGGATTGATTATAGAAACACTCACCTCCCCTGCTTCCCTCCCACTCCCTGCCAAAGAGCCATAAAGGCATATGAACACATCTTGATTTGGACTTCTAGAAAAAAAAATATGATGAGGGGAATTCCTCACAGTTAGTAATTTAGTAATTTCAGACAGAGGGCGTGGAACTCACTTCTCCTTGAAATGTTCAAACACATCCAGTCAGCTATACAGCAGCCACTGTGGCCAACGCCAAACACAGGCAGAGAGCATCTGTCTTTACGAGTGTTTCCCTAAAGAAGCGCTTACAAATCATTGACCGTCTTCAAAGTTATGGCTTTGACTTCCCGCAACACGTGTTATAAACGGGCAGTGAGACATCAATCATGCATGTCTTTCTCGCAATCATCCATACAAGGAGAGTGTCTGACAGCCAAATATCAGCTTTATTGTCAGCGTAACATCTGGAAACACCTGCTGCACTGCTTTTATGAGCATTTTATGAATAAAAACATTTGTTCCGAGTTTATTTTGGTATTCACGAGAGGATGTGGATTTAGAAAAAAGATAATGTTTTCATTGATATTTAAAGTCAACTTTATTGTCAATCTTTCAGTTTGTGTGTACAGACAGAGATCGAAATACCATTTCCCACAATCCCGAATACAAAAACAAATATGTATGAAAATATGTATATACACAATCAAAGACACGTTTATACATATGCACACATTAATACCTACATAAAAGCACAACAATCAATATATACAAAATAACAGTCACTTCAATATCTTTGAGAATGTACATTAGTGCAAGACCTGTAATGATTATGATGTATGGCAGATACATTTCCTCTCATTTCTTCTCTTTACTTAAACTTGCAGTGGCCTATACGATGTAATTCATGTCATTTGCCAAATAAACACCTGCCTAATCCAATTTTGGACAAACGTTTTCAATCGAGGCAATTAAGATGAATAAGTCTCAATCAATTACGTTTTCCATCCTGATGCAACAAAGGGTCCATTGACCTGGTTGGGTTTCACCTGCGTTCTGTCGGCTGGTGACGCATTCAGAGACACATGGCCCTGGCACTGTCCGTGACACAAGCCAGGACCTCAATAGCAAAACAGAAAATAAAAACTTGTAGTCAAGGAGGAAAATGTGAAGAGTGTGGTGAAAGCCTGGTATGCTTTGTATTTTATCTCAAATCGTTGGAAACCCTATTTACTGTGGCTTTTGTAATGTTATATTTATATATTTTGCCAATTGTATTCTGAATCCGTAATGTTTTATCATGCAATTGTGAAACGTACCTTAATAAATAAAGTACAAAGATTAAACGCATATCAGTGATTCGCCAAATTAGAAAATAGATATATATATAAGAATATGAGCTGTTGACATCACTTTGTGTCTTGAAGAAACAACTACAGTACACACCATGGAGGTGAGTGGGACAGTTTGCTTGTCATTTGTTTTATTGTTTTGAAGTGCGGGTGAACCAAACCCATCACAAAAAGCTTGTCTGCGGTAACACAAAATTGTGAAGAAATGCAAAGTAGATGGAAACATCTGCCGGTAACATTTCCACCAACAAACCAAATTAACTACAATCTACTTTTGAGCTTTCTAAAAATGAATATGAACTGGCCACAGGAAGTGTTGCTCTATTCACTGAGCTTTTTACACTGTCACCACACGAGCTACACGTTGACTATGTGTTTATTTTCATCTAAAGCCGATGAAGACTTCCTTCCTCTCTTGCAGCCACAACAGCTAGAGATCTGGCACCTGACACCAGGCACCACCCACCAAGCTACAGCAGCAGCTCTCTTTCTTTCAGACTTTTTGGTACAGCCTTGAAAAAAGAAACTTCCAAATCCTGTGTACTTTCTCTATAGAATATACTATCTGTCTCTTAGAACTGACTTTACTCTTCCAAATGCACACACACCCACACACACACTTCACACGCACACAGCAGGAAGAACTCAACAAGAGAAACTGCCTGCTCAGTGTTTAAAATGCCACAATGACGGCCATATGAAATAGGTTTACACGATACCCTCTTTTAACTCCTTTGAACAAAGATAAGTATACTTTAACAATGAGGCTGATCTCATGCTCTGCGTCTTTTTTTCCTTTTATTGCGTTACTGTCCTGCCGTCTGAAAGGAAAGGTGGCAGGAGAAAGAGGCCTAATCGTTTGAAGGTGACTAATCCAGATTTTAATATGGAAAACACATGAGCTAATGTCTTGAGAGAGTAGTATGGCATGAAAAAGGAATATTCTTATGTAGCCAGGAATTTGAGGCTTAAGATATACTCAATAAATCCTTGTATAAGTGTTACATTAAAACGCTTATTGCCTTCAGCCGAAAGGGTAACTATGAACATATTTATGGGTCTGAGATGAGAACTCAATGGGAGTGTTTGGTGTCAGGATGAACATCTTAATAGGTATGAATGAGTTATGATGATGAAGCAACGTAGAGTGAGACAGGGAGTTAAAAAGTCTGGATGAAACTTCAGACAGTTTTTTATCATGTATAGCCGCAAAGATAATTACCCCTGAACATTTCTGAAGTCAGACGCGGTTTGTCAGATAAATGTCCTGCCAAAAATTCCCTGACACTCAGAACATGAACATATACAGACAAACATTTTTCATAAAACTGTGAACAACTGTCTCAGAAGATGTGAAACTGATCGTTTTGGGTTCCCTAATTTGAAGCTTCTGCAGCGGCATTCTGGGATACTTTCAGACCTCAGATAAACACCACAGCTAAAGATAAGACACAATTGTAGTTTCCTCTCTCGAGATGGGTTCATGAGAGTTGGCATATGTTTTTGTTTCTATTGCAGGTCTCCCTTGAAAAAGAGATCTATGATCTCAATGGGACCAATCTGGTTAAATAAAGGTTTGAAATGAAATGAAATGAAAACAAACATAATTTTTAAGTTTATACGTATGAAGACATATTGCATACTAGTACATTTACTTATTTTCTGCTTTAGAATAAATATAATGGCATTTCTACGCAGATAACTACATGCACGATGTCACATAAAATCTCAGGCTGCTCTACCAAGCATGAAAACTGGCAAATGCTGACTTCCTCTGGGCCAAAGACTAAAGATAACTTTCCAGTAAATGCAAAACATATATATTTCATAACACTCAAAAATAAATACTTCTATATTTGATCTTGTGTTTGTTTCTGGGGGCTATTAAGAAAGAGGAATGCGTGGACGGGTGGGAGACTTCACACATATATTTTGGGACTGTCCAACCATTCAGGGCTTCTGGAAGGATGTTCAAAAGGAGATTAAACGGGTGCTGGGCATTACCTTTACTTTGGACCCAGCACTTTATATACTGGGTATACTGCCCAGTGATATGGACAGAAATGTAGCTTTCTTACTAAGAATTCTTCTTCTAATTGCGAAAAAAATTATAACGGTCTCGTGGCTGAACACAATATATAACATATAATATATATGTAATATAACATATATAATATATAATATAACATATAATATATAACCCAATATAGCCCCCCAATATAGTCCACTGGAGAAACAGGGTACAAAATGTTTATTTAATGGAGAAAATCACAGCTGAAAACTGACAAATTCGAATAAAAATGGTCCCCATTAATACAAGCAACACCAGATCTCTAGCAGCACCTCTTTACTTATTTATTTGTATTTCTTTCTTTTTCATTTATTTTATTCACTGCACTTGTACTTGTTTCATCTGGATGGTAAAGCACTGGCTCTTACTATCATAAGCATTCAAAGTTATGGCTTTAACTTCCCACAACACGTGTTATAAACGGGCAGTGAGACATCAATCATGCATGTCTCTCTCGCAATCATCCATACATCCTCTTACTATCATAAGCGTTCAGGTATTGTGCGATCATGTTTCCGATGAGGGGGAGTGATAATATCTGTAATATGTTGATAATGTTTGCACAATATAGAAATTGATAACACAAGGCAAGGCAAGACAAGGCAAGTTTATTTATATAGCACTTTTCAACACAAGGCAATTCAAAGTGCTTTACAAAAAATGAAAGACATTAAGAAAATGGCATTTAAAATCAGTCGTTAAAAAGAAAAGCTAGTAAAATAAACATTAAAAGAAAAAATACATGGATAAAAGTTACAGTGCAGTCTAAGATATGAATAGTTCAATTAAAAGCAGCGACAAAAAGAAAAGTCTTCAGCCTGGATTTAAGAAACTGTATGTCCTTTTGGTGCCCAAGGAGGGTATGTATGATTAATCCTGGTGTACAATAGCTGCAGTTATGTAAGCATCTCCATGTATGTTCTATTGATGTTATGAAAAAGAAATAAAAAGTTTAAAAAAAAGAAAATAAAGAGGAATGCATTTTTGAATGCTTAAGCACAGCCTAAATACAGGAGTTAAGGGCGGAGAAGTCTCTGAATTACTAACTAAACTAATGTACTGCAGTAACAATAGACTATTTTCATTTCGGATTAATCCAACATTTCTTTTTTATTTATTTATTGATTGCATTTGTTGAGAGAGTTAGATAGGTATAATGCTCTCACGATGTACCATGAATACAAAAGTACAGATGGAAAACAGTTAGCTTAGCACAAAGCCTGGAGACAAGGGAACATAGTAGGTGGTAGGTCCCAGTAGGAAGTCTTTATCGTCCAGTAAACAGTGTCTGCCTTGAGCCAGACAAGAAAGTGCATAGAACACCTTAAATCCAATTAAAATAATATTTTACACTTTTTTGTAAGGATTTAATAAACGAGATATAATTAATTAACACATTTAGCTACAAGATGAATCTCATTTCTGTTGGACAAAGCCCCCCAAAGAGAGTATTTATGCCTAGCCAATGGTGACTGACCATCCAAAATTAAAGATAGTCAATCGAATCCAACATAAAACAAAGAAGAGCCTTATTTGCCATGGAGAAGCTGGAACAAGGTAATGCTTGATAAAAAAACTCAAATGAATCAAACATTGATACATTTTCTGCCACTCTACTAGTTTGACTAATTTCAGCTTTAATGTATCTTAAAATAGTTCTATGCTACACATAAACACATAATTAGTCAGTAAATACTAATAGCTCATTGGACTGTATTAAAGCATTCATAAAATAAGGTTGATCTCTTTCGGAACATCAGAAGAAGAAGATAGAACTTTATTTGTCATTGTACAAGTACAACGAAATTACAACAGACTCAAGGTGCCAACACGCAACAACAAGACAATATAAAAACAACAAGACACTATAAAAACAATAAAAACAATAAATGGGACTTAAAAAAGGGAATATGTACATAAATAAATAATAGATAAATTAAATTGCACGATTCCCCTCGTATTGCACGGAAGGTTTATATAACTTAAATATTAGCAGCGTTTAGTGCACATATGGCCGGTATATCAGTAACATTACCAGCGTTTGTATGTTAACACGTTTTTTTAGCATACATTAAAGCCTTCGGTTGCTGTAAATAACTACATTTAAATAGGTGTTATGTGCACCCTCCCTTTCAGGAGTGAGTTTGTCAAAAATACTTGTGCGGGCCTTCTTCCTCATTTCATTACAGGAAGTGAGTGTGCAGTCAGATGCAGAGCTGTCGTCACACTCTGTGACAGGCCATTGCTGTAAGCTGTTATGAACATGATACTTCTGTAGTAGCGGTCTTGGCTGCTGCCACCATGGGTCATTATCTCTTTAAACACACTTGATGCCATCACAGCAGGCCATCTACAACTCCCACAGGTAGGTGTCTGCTATTTATACCGCCAGCTGCGTTCCATCTCGGCAGGTTGTTGACATTTCACATTATTTCTCCATATTGGCCAACACTGTGATGCAACCTAAGGGTATGGTCACAGGCAGGATCTGTTGAAATGCCACATGGTGTAATTTATGAAATGTGAATTGCATTTTAAAACAAGCGGACATGATTTTGCAATATGTTCATTCAATATCATTATTCATTGGTGTACACAGGGCTGGGTTTACCAATGGAACATTCTGACTGATAGCATCTAGCCCCAGCTTCCCTATTCTGAGTATGTTGTTTGAGATAGGTCAATGGTCAGCTTATAGGAAGTAAAAGCTGTGTGGAGTGGCAGCAGTAGAGAGAGGTTTAGTTTCATAACAGAAATACAGACACATGAGTGGAACATTTGTTTGTAGGTTCACAGTCGTTCTGTCCTTGTGCCCTGACTCCAGGCTGGAGGATGGGGAATATAATGCGAGGTGAGAGTGCCAAGGAGACGATCAACACAGACGGCTCTTTAAAAGGTAAGAACGCTTAAAGATGATTTTAAATAACATCATTTGAGTTGTATAAGAAACTGTTTGTCGCTGTGCCTACTCCAGTTTAGGGTAGCAATTAAGGGCTGTTGTCATTTTAAATTAATCTGCCTATCATTTCTTTTGTTTAATCAATACATGTTTTGGCCTATAAAAATGTCATGAATTACAAGTTTTTTCAAAATCAAGGGGACGTTTTTTAACGTTTGTTTTGATCATTTACACCTCCAAGAAATTCGGTTTAGATTGATAGCAAACAGAAAAAAGCAGGACATCTACTTTTTGGATTAATTTAACAAAAATATACTTTAACAATTCTTAAAATAGTTGCCGCTACATGAGTTATCCACTTTCTTCGAATGCACAGCCTGATTGTATCGGAGATGTCATGATCTTAAGCAAAACTCAATGACTTAAACAAAAGGAATTTCCGAGGTGTAGTCCCACACATCTCTGGACTTTTCTAAATCATGATGTCTTTGTATTTGCATTAGTAAATGTCAGCTGTACTCTGTTTGTAGAAAAGGCTGTAACTATTGTTCTCGGCAGGCCCGGAGGACGACATGGTGGTGGTGGTTCAGGACTACCCGTCGCCGGACATCAGCGAGCCGATCTACAGGATGGGGGAGAAGCTCAGACTCATAGCTCAGTACGTTCATGCATTAGCTTTCTTCATTTAAAACCATTTCAGTTTCTTCTGTCCCAGGCGTTAACTTGGTAGACGGAAGATCTCAAATCAAAATGAGGACAGTTGAATTAGTTACTTGATGCAGGATAGAGAAGTGTTCACACTAAAGGTCAATGTTTGATTCCTCTTTGCTTCTTCCTGGTCAGGGAGGCTTACTGGTGGAGAGTACGCTCCATCCAAACACAAAAGGAGAACTACATACCGAACAGCCATGTGGCAAAAGTGTACCATAGGTAAGTAGAACCATATTGAAACCATCCGCCAATATCGGCATCATTGATCTGTTTCAACATAACATCAAGAATATCAAATGCATCTTTGTCCACTACAACAATCTGAAGGAAGTTGCGGGAGATGTTATCAAATTAGTGTTGTACGTGTAGATTTTATGTTTTTTTGTTGTGTATGATAATGTTAATATATAATAAAATGAAGGGATTGATTCAGTTTAAAAACATAAAAGTCTAAAATGCAATGAGTATTTAATGTGATCGCTAACACATGACTTTTTTTGTCAGTTGGCTGTTTGAGGGGGTGGAGAGGCAGAAGGCCGAAGAGCTGCTCAGTTTACCCGGGAACAGAGTGGGCTCCTTCCTGGTGAGGGAGAGCGCCAGGGAGAGAGGTGAGTGCTTTCTGTACAATGTTTAAGAGTTTCTGCATCGGATATATTAAGACTGTTTACAAGTAAGCAAGTACTCTTTCAGATGTTAGGAGAAGTGAAAGGGTTTCACCTGATGGCTTTAAATAAAAGGAATTGAGGATTAGGGATGGAGCTATTGAAAGTTAACTTTTGACTTAATTAAAAAAAAAAAAATGTATGTTAGAATTTACAGAAAACTCAATGTTTTCTGTATGTAGAGGCACATTTCTAAAAATAAGTCATAACTACAAAAATAAGCTGAAGGAAAATACATTTTATGAAATACACTTATTCACTTTCTTGCCGAGCATTAGATAGATAATGCCAAGAAACGTAGTCAAAACAGCGTAGACAAAGAAATTGATACTTTTTCACTTTTGTTTCTTACTGATTAAACACATATTGCATTATTAATTATCATGGTTATTATACTTACAATGTGGCGATAAGCAGTTTTCTTTTACTTTTGCTAACAAATATTTGTTTAAGGAAACAAAATCTCCCCTAAAAAATTCTGTGCGGTCATCTGAAACTTTTCTTTACCAATGATACAAAAATACTCATTTCGAGAGGAAATGTACTACAGAACAGGATTGACATTCACTTCTGCTTTTACATTGTCCCAACCTTTGTTAGTATCGATTAAGAGTGGATCTATTGTTATTGATGTTTTTGGTTTCTTGTTGAAATGTGTGTTTCTACATCCTCAGGTCTGTACTCGCTCTCAGTGAAGCACAGGAGTGTACAGCACTATCGTATCTTAAGACTGGACAACAGCTGGTACTACATCTCCCCTCGCCTCACTTTCCAGTGCCTAGAAGATATGATCAACCACTACTGTGGTGAGTGTATGCACACACACTGAGATACGTAACTATGCACAGATAAGTATGTCTAAAAATAAACAAAATAAGCATCATGATAAGGAGAGCCGTACACACGCACATAAACATCATCAAATGTGATTAAGCACTGAAAATAGTACATCATGTTCTTAATATCAAACTGTTGCTCATCAGTGGTCGACTTTCAATATATATATCCTGCTTTTACAGAATATCTTTGTAACAAAACAGGAAATGACATACAATATGCATGCTAGATAGGGACGACTGTTGAGTTTGGTTTGAATGTTTGCCTGAGCGTGAAAGGAATAAATGCAAATCATTTATTCTGTTAGTTTGTTATCCTGTGAGAATGATTTAACTTCCCCTATTGATGCCTTTTCAGACACTTCAGATGGCCTCTGCTGTGCTTTAACCTCCCCCTGTCAGTCGAGCACCACCCCCTCGCCTGACTCAGCCCCTGCAGCTCCACCTGTAGTGATGAGACGCAACTTTGACTGGAAGAAAATAGACAGGTACAACTGAGGCGTGGTGATGATATTTACCAGCTTTAATCGGGCAGTGCTGTAACTGTTTTTATAAGGTGACACTGTAAATGCAGTATAAAACAGTTTTTTACTGCATTTCTAAATAGCAATGGTCAAATGTAAGATTGAATAATCTGCACATTACTTTTTCAAACAACAAATGAATGGTTTCACCAATGAAATGTTGGAAAACTGTGAAAATCAATCCCAAAATGGCTGATAATGAAATAGCTTGTTTTATCTGACCCACTGTCTGAAAATATTGAATGTACTATCTTCGAACTACAGCCATTTCTCATGACAAATGTCTGAAACAATTCAAATAAATTAAATAAATGTCTTTAAATTGACAAATTATTTATTCAACTTCTTGTTATTGAATTTAGTTGATCGATTAAATAAAGTAATGGCTTGAAATCAAGATGTGGATAAACATCAATGAAAGAGAAAATAAAAGCATTACGATTCTTAGTTTTCATTATTATTTCTGTAATTTCCTCTCTACAGCAAGCAGCTGGTGAGCACAGAGAGCTGCGGTGACAACATGGTGAGCTATGGAGTCAGGAACAGCATCGCGGCCTACCTGTCCTTTTCTGGGAAACGAGACCCTGCACAGATGAGAGCCGCCAGCAGGTGGAAAAAGAGTAAATCTATGTATGCTCTCCCTGAGAACAGCCACGGAACCATTGACTATGAGGACTTCTAGAGACAGCAGCGGGGTTCAAAGAATGAAATACCTTCAGGTTGAAGGCAGTAGAGGGCATCCTTCTCAGCAGCATCCCAAACCTTGAAGTGTGCTATAGCTTCTAATGTGAGCACTTGAAGTACTTTAACAATAACGCAAATTGCATGAGCGCTTACACTTTGACTCAGCTAATAAGATGGAACTTTATGGAGTTGAACTGGACGATGGTGCAATTGAACTGCGGTGTGTATTCTGGACGAGTCATGATCACAAACGGCCGGCATTAGGAGAGCGAAGAACAATGTTATGGGTATTGTTTGGTAATTATATTATGAGTATTTGTGTGTGTATATGAGTATGTGTGGCTTTCAAACTATTCCCAGTGTTCTTAATAAATGTGATATGGTTAAAAAGCAATATGTTGAACCCATAGATATCTCTTTTTGTTGCCACCACATATATTCATCTTATTATGTTGATTTAAAAAAATGGGCTAGCAAATAGTTGCTTTTTTGCAAATCAAGCAGACATGGAGCAACATTCACAATCATTTGGAGTTATGTTTATGTCCCCCTTGATAAGTCTGATGTTACTTATCCTTTTATCTCTGTTTTGGTCTCAACCCATTACTGAAGAAAATACGTGGCCCTTTGGTTGCTAAATGCTCCGCTCTGCTCACCAGCTAGTCGCTAAACTGGTTTATCAAAGCTTGGGAACTGCTGATTCTTATGACAGGTTTTAATTGTTTGTCACTACAAGCATACACTTTCACATTCAACAAAGTCATTTGATCCATCCTAAATATACTGTAGAAGGATTAAGAGAGAACCTTAAGTCTAACATATTCTGTGTGGAGGAAGTAGAAGAAATAACCATTTGGAAAATGATAAAACTTCCCTGATTGGTTCTCAAATAATTCACAAGAGGAACAAACTAAAATACATTGGTAAAGGTTACTGCATACATTACATTTCAATTCGATTCAGGTACTTGGGCGGATGTGGTGCTGCAAGATCTATGAATCTAATTCGATGGTCACTATTTTTTTATTCTGTCCATGTGTCAGTAATTATCTTGGGAAGCATTTGGAACTTATTAGTCATTTAAATTCGATCCGGTGATGACAATAGCAAAAAGCTCAGACAGTCGCTTTTTGAAATGTCCCTACCTAGACGGCCAACATATTTGTTCAACTTCCTCTGTCCAGCTGTGTCTTTTCTTCACAGTAGGATAGTCTCCATATTTGCACATGGTCAACATATGATAGGCTATTAATTATTTAATTAAATGATAAATAAAAGTGTATCTTTAATAAAGGAATGCAAACATTGAAAAGACTTATTTGTGCCAGAAAAACGTTTTACCAAGCTCCCCTCAACCCCTTTCGTATTCGTGCTTTAGCAACTTCCTCTTATGTTTTGAAGAGTTTGACCTGAACCACTAACCCAAAACAGCAACCTGTGAGATATGTGAGAACAGATCTGTGGGTCTAGCATGTTTTGTTATGTTTAGCTCTCTGCTTCTTGCTGGTGCCTCTGAGTCAGAAGAGAATGATACATGTGTCTGAGAACGTCAGTGAGGAAATGGGGGTCTACACACGTTTGTTAAATCAAACCATCTAGTAACTCAAATACATTCACACAGTATGGAGGGCTTTAAACTGGTTTTAACAGCGTGTGACATTAGTCAGTTAAAACGTTTTTGGCTGCTGTGTAATTTCAAAGACTTACAAAAAACCTGCTGTCTAAGACATATCCTCATCCTCCTTACACATCCTGAAAGTTGGCAACTCTGCCAATCAAAGTCAACTGAGTGTGACTAGTTAAGACGCGCTGAGCACTTTCATCTCAGTTAAAAGCAGGATCAAATACTTGTTTCCTGGTTTAAGGTGTGTGTGTGTGTGTGTGTGTGTGTGTTTAGTGGAATAATCAGCGATGTAGACACACACACAGCTGGTAGCCTACTGCTGTACCATACAGAGACTTCTGTCCAGTCAGCATTACTCAGTCCTCCAGACGACGTGTAACTAGTCTAAAAGAACACTAAAGCTCCTGCTCTGGGTGATTTTCCTGTTGTTCAATGTCTATTCATTGACAGTTCTAGTCAGAAAGTGCAACAGATATGGGGTGAAGCAAAGTTTGAGAGTTCATCTCTGAATCAGAATGAAGGCACACTTGTGGGAAACATGTTTTCATCAAAGGCTGCTTATACATTCAAAATAAACTCCCTTTGACTGATCTAGTATTCATCCATATTCACATCCCTGAACGTTCAACTAAAAACAACAACTCTTCCCTGAAATCACGTGAGCATTTCCTGTAAATACCCATGCAGATAAGAAAGACACTTCTCCGTCACCCCGCCAATCACCACACATCTGTGGGTTTACATGTTGGGGGAAAAAAGGCTCTCGGTGGGATGAAGAGCGGAAGAACTACAGCTCAAACTTAACAGAACCAGACAGAACGCATGTTGATTTACGAGAAAGAAACCCTGAGAGGTGTTCATGATGAGACAAAAGGGATTCCAAAGTTGAGTCCCTTGTTCCCAATGTTTGATTTACAGTGGATATAAGTACCAAAGAAAGCACTCAAACAATAAAGTCTTAGGTTTTTTTCCATGAACAAAAACAAGAGGAGGAAGGAGAGTTGAGGGCCGTTCATCTCTTAGTCTCAGGAGAAAGGAGTGGGATAAGTAAAGGAAATTAAGAGATGGAGGGAGATTCCTCTTCCTCGAGTCTGTTTTCTGTTAATCCTGCTCTTATAATCTCACTACATCCTCCCTTCCACCCCGAGGCCCAGCTGTCCAAACCTCTGACTTCATCACTTCTGCACTGGATGCACCCTTCAAAAATATCCAGATACATTTTTGCTTTGTTCCATCACAAACACATTCTGTCCTTGGCCCCCTTGTTAATGAAAACTGCTGTTTTCATTCTCCATGCTGTTGCTTTCAACCCATGAAACAGTCTTATTTTGTAAGGGGAGACTCTAGGGTTTTCAGGGTGACTATTATCGACATTAGTTTTCACTAGTTATTCTCTTGAACTCGATTTTCAGGAATGGTATATTTAGTTTGAGCGTTTCCTGTCAGAACACCTCACCACATGAGCTATAAGGTTCATTTGGTGTGAGAACTTGACATTTCACTCTAATTTAAAATCTGACCACTTCCTTCAGGTGTAAAATAGAAATAAGTTGAAGTCTTGTCATGGACTATCTCACTCTATAGCCCAAACATGGATACAGAGATGAACATGAAGTTTTATTGAGAAACAAATAAACAGTGATGGTTAAACTACCCTCAGAACATTAACTTTAGAGGGCATTTGACAATTTTCACCAAAGTTGTGAAATAACCTCTCCTTCAGAACACTGTCAACACTGAGTGTTCACTTCAGTTACAGCCCATGAGAACATCTCCTTTAATGTAGAAACAAGGGCTTCAGCCAAAGCACACAACCATGTCCAAGGCTGTCCAGAGAGCTGGGGGAAAACAAACAAAACCCGAACTCTCCAAAGGAAAAAAGGCACAACTGTCCACATATTTGTGTTCTTATGTGACCCGAGGAATCTCCCTAGTCTCATTCCTTTACCATTTCTGGTGCATGATTCTGCAGAATGAGTCGGTGATGTTCATGCTCATAAAAGGGCTTTAAAAAATATGTTCAACTCAGAGGAAACATACTGTACGTGTACTGTTGAAGTTGAAGGGTGGATATTTGGATCAAAGAAACAATCTGCTGCTACGCTTCAAGCAAACAAAAGAGGTGGAGAATTCGTCTTGGAGAAAAATTCCCTTTCCATGAGGAGATTTTCAAGATGTTTGCCACGTGGCTTCAGACAAATAACTACCACAAGCCCTGTGCTGTGCAGGCGCTTTCTAATTAGAAATTGTTGGTAAAGCTAAATAAGCCCACTTGGTGACTTAATGCATATATCCTTTTCAGCGTCTCATAAAAGAGTCTTGTTAAATGTTTACTGGCAAGAGAAAGCATGTGGTCTGAATCCAAGGCTGAAACCTGTTAATACCTGTAAATTATTCCACGTGTGTGCATGTGGATTTGGCATCTTACCTGTGCAGTGTGCATGTTCTTTCCATGGCCCTCAGCTCTTGTTGAACCCCATTCATCTCTGGAGGAGGACAAGCAGGATGACAGCTGAGGACAAACTAGTGTCAGGAATAAGTCTGAAGCCCCTCGAAGCCAGGTAGCATGAAAGAGGGAAATAAAGATTGATGGGCACCAAGTCAGAGAAGACAGAAAATAATATGTGATTGATGTAGCCAGATCTGATAGACTAGTGACTCTCAATTATTGGAACATACATTTTTCAACTGACATTAAAGTTATATATTTAAAATGCCGGCAGGCATTACAACAAACAAGTTCAGACCACTTCCTCTGGTCTTAATGTTAAAGTCAATGTTGAATGACGTAAGTGTCAGATAAAAACCTTGCCTCTCTCAAATGATAAAAATAAAAGGAACCAACAGAGACTTGTTTTGCCACCATGTGTTTTTGTCATGAGCATTTTGGCTTTAAGATGAGAGTCCTGTTCTGCTGCCAGGGACACATTATCCCTTTCTCTCACAAACAAATGCACTCAGACACATCATTTAAATCAGGGGTGTCAAACTCAATTTCATCCCGGGCCACATCAGCATTATTGTTGCACTCAAAGGGCCGGTTGTAATTTATATAAATATACATATGTAAATATATAATATTAAATAATGTGTTATATTACATTGTTGGCCCTGCATTGGATTATTATCAGATCTGGTAATATCTTCCGAAATAACTACGTCTGAAAGCAGAAGTCTAGGGCAAATAATTGAAAGTAAATATTCAACAATTACACCAATTGTATTGTATATTATTGCAAGCTCTTGCGGGCCACATCAAATTAGGTCGCGGGCCGGATTTGGCCCCCGGGCCTTGAGTTTGACACCCCTGATTTAAATCATGATAGCTTTATTTCCTTTATCAGAAGCAAATGTCTAAGCTACTGGCTCTGGTCATGCTCTCTGTCAATATGCCACTCATGCAAGCTACTGTCTCCTTAAATTATTCATACAGTTAATGTTTTATAAACTCAAACCTATCAGCAGAACAACGGACCAGCACGTTCAAGGAAGAATAACAACGCTTCTTGTTCCATGGTAATCATAAACCCAGTGTACATATACGTTGTTAAAAGTTGTGATCACTTGCTGAACATCCAATCTGATCTTTTCAGTTGTAATGCATTTGGATTGCTTTCAATGTAATGTCAACACTGTGTAGGGAAGCTGCAACGTGTCATGTACACGTGATAACATATGTTTGAACTAAAGGAGTCGTGAATTTGACTTACACACACACGGGCTATTGTCAGAGCCTCGGGGCCTCACTGCCTTTGGAGAGAGGCCAGCAATAACAGAAAAGCTATGACATGATTGATTGCACCTTTGGCCGCCGATTACCACAGAGAAAGCCAATAATAACCTGACATGGGACCAGAGTGACACCGCTCCTCTGCAGGCATGACATTTGAAAAACAGGATCTCCAAACACCAGATTCAGAGCAATGGTCAGGGATATGTTTTGGTGCTGATGCATGTTAGTACATTTGCTGACAGCAGAGTAGGAACTTTATGATTCCACGTTGAAGCTTTTTAGAGGAAGAGATCACCGTGAGACTGTACTTGTGAGTCAGTCAACCGGGGCGTTGACCAAACTCTTACTTAATTTGTTGCTGTGATACAGGAACACATTTAACAGCCCTTTAAAAGCACTACCCTGAAATGTAAGTTCCTCATTTGAAACCCACTTTACATACCAGTGAATAAACAAAGGGCTTAAATGTGCTTTCGGCAGCGAATAACTCAATCTGGTGAATGGCAAATGCAGGTGTGCGTGCCTCGTTGCTTTCCAGGAAACAGACTGGCAGCGTTTCTAACTGCAGCATAACTCTATTATTTCAGACATTTATGAAAAGAAGAGATACTGAATGCGAGCCTGGATTTCATGCAACACTGCTCACAAACGATGAAGTGCTGACAGTGTTACTGATAGCTTGTCTGCATGAACCACTTATGGAAAATAAATCCACTTCCTCACAATAATTCTCTCCATCTGCATTACAACACAGAAACATCTAATGTGTCTCTCTGGCGTTAGACAGCGCTAACTGTGTGCCACGAAGCAGGAAATCCTTGCTCTTCTGGCCTTGTATGAGTACAGTTCTAATGAAGCAAAACAACTGGTTTTCTAAAAGCCACGCAGGCACCCCCCTTGGTTTTCTCTTCCCTTATCAGGCTCTCCTGGCACTGAGGACCAGCTATGAAACAACGTTGGACAACTTCCATTGCAGAGAGAGACTGCTGGAGCCGTACTATCACAAACAGCAGGCCAGAGAGGAAGGTCTGCTCGCTGTAGCAGTAGCTGACGTGGAGTTACTCGTGAATCCTACACCCACACACACACACACACACACACACACGCACGCACACGCACACACAAGCATTTGCAGCTGGAGTAACTCGAGCTGACTGTTTGACAGCCAGCCAGTGAACCTTGAGGTCCAGTGCTGAAGACCAGGAGACGGAGCAATGTTTCTTTTCAACAATATGTAGTAAAGCCTTGGGAATGTACACAAACTGACATATACATGTGATAAACACAGATGCATACACTCTAGCAAAAATCCATGGAGTTCACCAGGACATACAAGACACTCTTCACTCACATATTTCAAAATGACAAATTGACAACAGCATCATGAACCCAAACAGAATCTATTGGACAGGATATTTACAGAGACATCTTAACTTTAGGTATAAAGTAACTTGTTAACTTGAACTTTTCTTAACCTGTTGCTCTCCTTGCAGCGACTGTATAACCTAAAGTGGGATTTTCTTTGGAAAAGGGTCACAGATTAAGCTGCTGATTTATATCAAGAAAGGTCTTGTGTAGGAAAAGCCTAAAGCAAGATTTGATATCTGAGACATTCCCTTCATGTCCACTCTTTCCATAATGGTTTTGCGTTTCATCTTTGAATTAATTGCAGACCATGACCTACCACAGAGAGAGGAGTAATGGAAAAATTATGATGAGTCTTCACAGAAACACTTTCCAATTCTCGGTAGTGGGGAGTAGATGAATGGAAAACTCATCCTGCCCCCAAATATCAGCTGAATCTCTCACTCCTGCGCTCTCCTCTAAAACTATTTAACCAAGATGAGGTCATCATTGCATAATCATCCTCGTGCCAATGCCAGTCCCCTCCATATTGTGCGCATGGAGCCAGATATGTTTGGTATGTGATTGGTCTGGACTGGGTCAGAGGGGCTATTTCAAAAATCCAGGGAGGGTAACAGTCCCTCATTCCTGCATCCATTCAGACCCTCTTCATTACACAAACCACTCAGATACAGATACTTAAAATGTCTATGCACTATCTGTGAGAATCAATAGCCAAGAGGGAAAAAAATGACACGTATCAGAGTATGGTATGTTGCAGTGGATCACAGACACTGTGAGATGGCATAAATGGTCTACACATTTAAAACATGCATATTAATCAAATATGAATATTTTAAACTGGAGGAATTACTTATTTATTTTTACATATATGTGCCAGCATCATGCAGAGTATTTGCTTTTAAATAAACGTTGGTGTCCTCTGAGTTTGAATGTGTAGAGTTGAATGCAGTTGCTAGCAGTAGTCTGACATCTAGTGGTCGATGCTAAAGACTGCTTTCATTATATGTCTAGGGTGGTATGACCCTGCCAAACAAAGTGCAACACATATGCTTTGGGCATGCATTGACCTCTTTAGTTTTAATTTATTAACACATATTTGTTTAAGCACGATTTTAACACAGTATGTAACACGTATTAATGCAAGATCAACCCTAAGGTCGTTATCATTTGAGGTCACAATGTTGTTTAATGTTGAGAAATGACCACAACTCAAGGGACCCACAATAAATGGGTTTTCTGGGCCTCTAAATCTCCAGAGTCATGTAAAGGACTGGGAAAAACAATGACAAATCACACACCATACCAACCTGACTCAAGTGACAATGTCAATCAGAAAAACATTTCACAACTGTTTATTAAAGCAGAAGTTTTTATAAAAGTTTTAAAGAAAATCAACATGAGAAAAAAAGTGCATGCCTACCTTTCCAGGTCTTTTGGCAGATGAGAAAAGTCTTCAGATGCACAGAAGTCTGATGTGAAGACGACAGTAGATCGAGATTCAGGTCCAGTTTGGATTAACGAAATTATTCAATTGTTTACATAACCAGTATCTCCATGCTTCCATTTTCAAAAGTACCAGTGATGCTGTGATGAAAATGTACTTTGTGAATTGTAATTTTCTAAAGTGTCAAATTGACCTCCCAAATTCCCAAAACCCTAGCTTCTCCGGAACCTTTTCGCTCAAAAAACGTCGGACTTCTTCGGCGACGGACCACTTGGTGTCACACAATTAGTTGTCCGTCAAGCATAGTAGTTGAGAAACATAGGTATTGGTGTAAATTAAGTATTATTTTCTTACTAATACCTGTATTGTGAATCGTTTTGATGGACTGCTTGGAGCAGAAAGATACTGAAGCGACGGCGCCGTCAGTTATCGACCGATATTACACACGCTGGTACAGAGCAGGTAAATATAAATGTTACAGTTAGCCATGCGGTGGCTAACTGAGCTAACGTTAGTTGGACTTCAAACCTCAGGCAGAGTAAACATGTTTTTGATTATATTACCAATATTTACAAGTTAAATGTGTTGTTGTTTTATTTAGATATGAAGGGGAACCCGTGTGAGGACCATTGCATCCTACAGCATTCAAACAGGTAAGGTAACAGGGGTATCATGGCTGACTTATAATTGGTTTCATTACCTTTTATGTTAAGACACGAGGAATTAGCTTTGGTGTAAATGGTACAAACATAAACACAAAAAGAACACTTTTTATTTTTAAAGGATAAAAAAATAGCACTAATATAAAAAATATTGTTCATTGTTAAAATACAGTCAATAATTAACACACACATACATATGCAAAACACTGAGCAAAGTGAAATATAATTTAAAGTGGAGAGCTGTGCAGGTTTAAAAAGAGGTAGTGTGAAACAGAAATGTGCACCAAAAGGTTTACAGTCTTAAAGGTCCCATGTCATGGCCATTTCTACTGATCATAATTCCATTGTTGAGGTATACTAAAATAGATTTATATTGTACAATTTTCGAAAATCTCATTGGTTTCTCATACAGCATCTCTGTATAGTATGTGTATTCACTAGTGCTGGGGGGAAACGATTATTTCGAAAACGATTAATCGGGCGATTATTTGATCGATTAGTCGACTAATCTAACGATTATTTTTCTGTTGTTCAATTCATAAAAAACGTCATGTAAACATTTTTTTTTTTCACAATACTGTGTCTCAGGGGATCTTAATATTTAACAAACTATTAATGTGTTATACCAGATTAACGGAAATAATCTCAGCTAACTGCCGATACAAACCATGTTTACCAAAACAAAACACAAGTCTCATAAAAAGCATCTAAATGACCCATGAGCGGAAAATGCTAACGGACATTGGCACAGAACTCAAGATAAAAGTACCCTTATTACTCATCGTAGCTGCACATACAAGATATCCGATTAAAGCTGAGACTCCACAGATTATGTAGGTATATAGTATCATCACTGAGTGATCCGGACTCGCGACAGGGGAAGCAAATACAGTCATCACAACACGTACCTTTACAGAGCTTCTAGGGAGATCGTCTCACCACGTAGCTGTCAATCTGATCAAAAGACGTGTTCAATGGCATTAAAATGAGAAAAAACGCGGCTGAATCGGTTAATCCATAGGTTTTTAACGTCTATGTATAAAAAAATGATTGAATTTATAATCCATAATTCCATTTTTATGTAAAAATCGGAGAGCAAATGCTAGCTGCTAATGGTAGCCACCACAGCTAGCTGCCGCTTTAAATGTTCCAACATAGCCGTTGTGCTTGTGTGATATGCCAACTCCATTTGGCAAAGACTGCAAATGACAATATCTTTGCGTTTTGGACTAACTTTAAAATATTCCCATGCTTTTGAAGACCTAGGGCGAGATGTTTTCGTTTGAGGGCTTCGTGCGCAATCCTGTGAGGAGGTGGTAGCCGTTTCAGTCTCCATTGTGTTTGAAGTGCGATTGCGAACTGCTTGTTGCTTTGTTTACACACCCACGTGTGTGTAGCGACGCGTCGACGCGGAAATATGTCGTTGACGATATTTTGAAGTCGTCGACGCGTCGCTCCAGCACTAGTATTCACTCTGTCCTAAACGGCTTGTTGGAGCTCCGAAGCTCTGGAGCCCCCCCCCCCCCTCCCTGTGAGCCCAGTGGCCGCCTGCGAGACCCGGCCCGAACACACACACACACACACACACACACACACACACACACACACACACACACACACACACACACACACACACACACACCACACACACACACACACACACACACACACACACACACACACACACACACACACACACACACACACACACACACACACACACACACACACACACACACACACACACACCTGTAGGAGTTTGTGTGCTCACACCGACTCACAGCCTCCACCCGCCGTCTCAGGGAGGAGAAATCGGCGGAGCTGCATCTGAGAAAAGATTGAGTGTGTGTGTGAGGAATTTGGGTATGGGCACATCACTGTACCCAGGAAGAAAACAATGGAAAAAGAAAAATCTCCAACGAGTTGTTTTGGGGCAGCATAGACAGGTCTTTTCTGTGTTAGAGTTTTACTCCCTACTAGGGATGGGTATCGTTAAGGTTTTAATGGTACTACTACTTTTATCGATACCGCTTATCGATCCGGTCTTTTAACGGTACTCTTTTCGGTTCTTTTGGAGAAAAAAACAAGGTAAATTAACTTAACAAATTGTGAACTAAACTAACATTGCTTTTTATTTAAATTGAATACATAATATTTCACATCAAAAAGAAACAACAATGTTTTTAACAAATCGTATTAAATAATCTGAAAGAACTGTAGACAGAATAGCTGAAACTTTAACAAAATAAATAACTCAGTTACCTCTAATCATTAACCCATTATTGTATAATGTAGTTAACTCTGTGTGTTGCTGCTAGCATACATAACATACCTGAGGTGGAAAAACTACACGTGGATGGGGCTACAGAGCTGCTAGAAAGACAGTCGAACCCGGTGCATTCCTCCGTCTGAATGTGGTGCACTTTTGCGAGATGTTTCGACAAATTGCTCGTGTTACCGCCCTTACATGCTAAACTCTTATTGCACTATTGGTAACGAGTATTGTCCACATCGAGATAAGTAAAGTTTAACCACACCTCGGAGCGCGTTTTCTCCACCATCGTGTGTGTGTGTGTGTTGCCCCGCCCCCTCGCAAGCAGGCAGGGGAGAGAGATCTCGTCTGTATTGGAAAGATCGAAAATACTAAAAATAATCATAGACGCATTTTGCAGTCTTTTTGCATATTAGAAACGGAGTTGGCGACACTAAAACTGCAATATAATGTGTAGAAATAATACATATATTTTTGACATGTCCCCAGTACCGATAAATAGACCGATAACGTCGGAGCTTAACGGTACCACGGTCTTTAATAATTCAGCCCCGGGGCCCGTTTAATACCGGGGCTCGGTACCCATCCCTACTCGCTACAGGAGAGGTTTCTCAATACTCAAATTTCCCCTCCTCGACTCCTATCCTCGACTCCCCTCCTCAAGAGTTGGTGCCGCCCACAGGAGATGCGAGCGGAGGACTGAGGAGGGGAACCGAGGAGAGAGGAGTGGAAGCAGCAGGCGGTTAGAGAAATGAGAACTCCTCTCCCCTGAGCGGTCATTTTAAGGAGACGTCATCATGAACACATCTGTCTGATGGACAGATGTGTTCATGATGACTTATATATTTACTTTGAATTCATTCACAGTGCGGTATAATGAGACAATAACAGGCTACAGATGCGGACATATACACACACATATATTTATATAAATATATACAATTTCAGAATCAAACAAGTATGAGAGCACTCTCATAATAACGTAACACAATCAGAGACTGGATATATATCCCCCCCCCCCCCCCCTCTCTGGTCGCTGAAATGGGGAATTTAAATTACGGGCCAAAAGTTGTACAAGTATTAAAAGTAACCATAGGACACCAAACCAACTGAGACCCGTCTGTCCGCCGCATCTACGCACTGTACCACACACACACCTACACACTGTACCACACACACACCTACACACTGTACCACACACACCTACAGCTCCTAAAGCATAATCAGGCTACAGCCGTTGTGTATTTTATTATGTGAAGCACTAAATGGTCTTTGTTTGTAGATATCTACTAAACTACAGCATACAAATACAGAGAGTAATGTAGGCCTGTTATACTGAGTGATATATATTTTACACACTGCTCTGCTTTCTGCACGGACCTCACAGCTGTTCTCAATGTAAACATCGCGTTGCGATGAAAGCAGTTACTAATATAATACCCAAGGGATGCATGCAGAGCTGTCATTGGCTGAGATAAGTCTGGCCGTGTGTCACGCCTCCAACGTTCCCGGAAATGCATCCGTGGAGGAGCCGTGGAGGATGCATCAGTGTCTCCTCGGTTAGAGCTCCTCCAGAGAGCCTCCTCGACGCTTGATGCTCGGTCCTCGAAGTGCATTTAGAGAAATAAGATGTCCTTCAACATGGCGCGCTGAAATTCATTTCCGGGTCACTACCGGAGGAGTCGAGGAGGGGAAATTTGAGTATTGAGAAACCTCTAGGGTGTACTTTGAAGGTTTGTGACTCTGCAGACCGTTTACATGTGTAAAAACCTTAATAACACACAGGGGACAATAACCGGAAAAGCATGACATGGGACCTTTAAGAAGAATAATATATTGTTTTCATGATATTGCATAGTGTTTTTATGGGGTGGTGTTGTTGTGAAATCCACACATGGTGGAGATAATTGCAAAACAAGTAATAATAATACACTTAAAATCCTAGGAAAAACACGACTTAATTGTTCATTTTTTTGAAGAGACTATGTTTTATTGTATCAATGTGGCGTGAGCCTTTTTGTGTTGGAATTCAATTATTTGAGGAGTTTCCTCAAATATTGTTTTATGGGGGACTTCAACACCAGAAACAACTTCTATAAATATCCATTAATGGCACACCAAATAAACATCAACAACATGAAAGGTTTCCAAATAGTGAAGTCCTCCAAAAATATAAGGGTTTTAACAGTTCTAGTCGTCCACTATTATGAGCTGTTGCAACAAACTCATACCATATCCTGTCTCAAACTATCTTCAACTGTATTCACTCATACTTATTAAAAATGACTTACATTCAATAATATTGTTAACTTGTGTTTCTTCTCTGCAGACTGTGTGTTATCACGTTAGCCGAGACTCACCCAATCCTTCAGGATGGGCGGTCAATCAAAAGCATCAACTACCAGATCAGTGACGGCTGCAGTCGGCTGAACAATAAAGTGTCTGGGAAGTCCAAGCGGGTACATTCAAAAATACTTTATAAAGCTACAGATGATTTGGATTTACATGCATTTATTTCTGCTTGTGTAGCTAACCCTCAACATTGTTCAGCTTGGCCTTAAATGCCTCCTAATCTTTTTTTCCCATCATAGGGGGGTCAGTTCGTTACTGATTTTGCACCTTTGTGTAGAATAACATGCACAGATGAAACTGAATACACAATCTACAGGTAAGATAATAGTTTGTTTTTCTAGGCATATATTTCACATGCATTTCATGATAAGTCACACAAATCATCATCTTTTTAGCTGCATCCGAGGCCGTCTTCTGGAGGTCAACGAGAGTATTTTAAAAACACCCTCTCTCTTGCTGAAAAAGGTAAATATACATTTGTAACTGTAAAATCATCTCATGTGCATATCTGGATACCATGTTTATTGTCCAGTCTAATTGTGTATTTGCCCTCTTGAATTACACAATGTCAAAAAATACATTATGAATATTTAGTTTTCTCTGTCTATATTGTTAATGACTGCAAAATAATAGTTCCTCTTCCACAATCTTTGAAGTTTCATTTTATCTTATCAAACAAATGTTTATAAATGCTTTGTCTGTCCAACGTGAACAGCCCTTCACTGATGGATACATCGCTGTCATCTTGCCAAAGTTTGACGAGAGCAAGACCATCACAGAGAATCTTCTGAGCAGAGAGGAGTTCGAGAGCATCGTCTCCAAACGTTCTGTTGCCGAATCTCCACCATCATGAAAGAGTTCTACTTATTTAAGTTAAACCGCTCTGTCAGTGTTGCCGGGTTGGGTAAAGACTGAGGGGGAAGCCTGGAAAGAGACTCGCATGTGGTCAAAAGGAGTACTGCATTTAATGCAAGCTTCGCACTGTGCCTCTTTACTCTTATTGTTTTCTTATGTTTCAGAAGGCACTCTGTGTTTAACTTGTTTTTTTCAAGTTTGAAAAGATAAGAGGAAAGCATGACAAAGTACTTGAATTCTGTTTGTATAATACCAGAAACATATATACTTGGGTTTAATTATTTTTCTAGAATGTCATTAAACAAAAAACAACAGTAATTTAAGAAAAATATTGTTTATTTTTGTATGTGTCACTTTTATTAACCTTTCAATTGTCAAAAGAATAAATGGTCCAAAACTAGATTTCTTCACATCTGTAGCTGTACTACAATACCCAGCATCCTTAGCTGCTCTCACACCGTACAAAGCATCTAAAGCTTATTGTATGTTATTCATCTCTGTCATTATCACACCATCACCTTATACCAAAGTCATTAACTTAGGATACATACTGTGTATATATATATATATATATACATATCTATGCTTCATGTACCATATTATACATACCATTTACCATTTAATACATATTGGCCAACCAGGCAGCTTCACAATAGTCTTCATAACAAGTACACTTCAAGGCTCCATTTGACACAGGTGCCAGTTCTAATGATCTTTCTTTTCTTTAGTGAGAAAAACAATGTCTGACTATACTAATGATAGGATTTCATAAAAGGACAGTGTAAAGTAAGATCCTGACATCCCCAAAGCATCTTATTGATGAACTTTATCTTCATCTGATTTGGAGAAGCCAGGACCAAATCAAATAGTTCTCCAGTGATGAACACTGAGGTGTAAGAGCTTTATATTTCACACTAGTAGCAAGCTGTAGATCACAGCGTCTTTATGAGGACACTCATATTTGGCATTAAAGACTGATTTTGTTGCTAACGTTCCATGGCAAACTGTATGGAAATAAACCTTTAATCATACGGTGTGGTTGACTTCAAAATATGCATTAATCCAAGTGAGATGAGTAGAATGCCAGTGTTCAAAGACAAATGTATCACTGTTTCATACTACACAAGTGTTAACATTAAAAAGCTTTAACACATAGACCATAAGAGACTCAAACACAAGGGTTTGGTGGCGTCATGCACGATGGGTTTTACGCATAGGTTTTAAGCTGGTAACTTTTTTTGTTTTTTTACCCTCAATTTGGCTAACATGTGCAACACGTTTACAGTACACCACTAAGCAAATAGGCTTGTTACACAGAGGCACATAGTGAAGACAGATGTATGGCTGAGCATTAAGAGGAGCTCTTTTTCTGATTTTTGATCAGTTTATCACCTCAATATTCAGAGAAGTGATAAAAGTGACTCAAAAATCAGGTTGTGTCAGAATTCTCTCTCTTGAAGGAGGCTCGCTGCAAAAGTCATAGCTGATTGTCTCCATCTTGTGGACTGGGGTGGAACTGATCTTCTGGTTAAAACTGCCCCTGAGCACATTGAGCTTGAATCTGCCTTCCACTTCATCATCCAGACAGCAAATGCAAGCTGCTGAGCCGAGGCTACCATCTTCACACGCTGCTTTAACCCACTCTTTAGGGGTGCATGAAGATGAGGGGAGTGAAGTAATTTTCTGGATCACCTGTTCTCCAGAAAGATGATGTTCGCTATGTGCTGCTCCAATGGAGGATAGTGAACAAAGGATTATTTGCTCTCCAGGATGTTTAAACCGGCAATGTGCTGCTCCAAACATTTGACACCAAAGCTATTGCTGTTCTTGATGTGGAGAGCCCCCTCCTCTTTGACAGGTGTGGATGCATCCTGCCTTTCTCTCCAGTCCTGCGGGGAACCCAGGCTACTCCTCTCTGACTTGTACTGCAAACAGACAACATCGAGAGGAAATAGTAAAAAAACGTAGGAACTTGCAATCTTTTAAAAGTGTTAACCTTATATTTTCCTTATCTGATGTTATGCTGTTTTTCGACAAGTGCAAAAATGTAAGCAGACACTTTGAGCTATTAAACTAAATCTTCTTAAGGGTAATATTTACAGAATTCAGAGCATATCTATGATTAAGGGATTGCCTCCACACATCTCTCAACACGGCGATGGCTGAGCTGGCAGCTGGCAGCTAACGGTGCCATCATCACTTACAGTGCTAACATTGCTGACAAAGCTAACATTGCTATCTTGAGGGTGAGCCGGGGGTCTGATATAAGCTTCAATCATCTAATGTGCGGCTGGCTTTGTAAACAAAGCACAGAGAAACTTGGATTACAACACAGAGGGAGTATGACTTTAATCTCTTTTTAGGAGGATATTACTCAACTTTTTCTTTACTTAGCAAATGCCGTTTTTTATAAACTTTCAAGCCACTAATGATTCATTATATGTCCACGTTATGTTCACAGTTTGTTTCCTCTGCCCCGAAGAGGCCAATAAAAGTGTAATCATATGTTTTGCTTCATAAATGTGAACTTGCCAAAACACTACAAGTGCCAGTTATTCAGTTACGGAGTCCTGTTTAATCACCTTTTTGTTGAGCTTGTTGCAGAATGGGAGGAGATAAAGCACCACGGTCAAGATACCTCTGGTTGCCTGAATGGATGAGTCCACCTATCGACAAAAAAAGAAAATATTAAAATATATAAAATATAAAGAACTAGAATGGACATGCATTGAAAACAAATGCACAAGAGCGTACACACAGCAGTCTATCAACCACACACACTTTTCTGATCAGTGCTCTCAGACAGACAGACAGACAGGCAGGCAGGCAGGCAGGCAGGCAGGCAGGCAGGCAGACAGACGCTCTCCCATTAGTGACAAATTATAAAGTGAACATCAGGAGGGAGAGACAGAGAAATGGGAGTCAATACATATCAAAGAGACGCTCATTAATCAGCAGAGGACACGCTATTCTTCATCCCATCCTTTTGATTCAGACCTTTATTGCAAGGTGACCTGAGTTGGCTCATCCCTGCCCAAGATGCTCATTAATTTTCGCAGACACTCATTAATCCAGTGCTCTGTGTTCGATAATGGTGTTACTTGCAGATCACTCAAATATTAAGCCGTAGCCAGTAATGAAGTAACGCAGTTAGTCATGCCCTATTGTGTGCTCACTCAGTGCTTCATTGATACCGTTCTATTGTCCGGGATTTAGTTTTGATGCTTTTTGAAGCTAATTATCCCTTTAAGTAAAAAAACTAGCGCCTGCTCTGGACTTTGTGTGATGTTAGTAATTTGATGTATACTTAACAAAACAGACTCACAGGCAAAAACAAGCCATTAATTCATTTTTTCTAAAAAAGCTTTCACAGAAACAAACAAGACAAGATGGAGACACACAAGGTAGTATGAGTACCTTCTGGAAGGTGGCAGTCTTGCCCTGTTCAGGAGTCTTGCCCCCCATCTGCAGTTGTTGGCAGAAAGCCACCACTTTCTCCATCTCTGTCATCACCACAGACTTTTCCTCATCAACCAGCTGGAACGGGAGAAACACAGGGAAAAGGAAGAGATTTATTTCGTGACAGCAAAGATGGTTTATGATGGTTTATCCAGGGACATTGGGTTAATACGTGCAGCCATTTATAGACCTACTGGACTGGATTTACAGTGCTGTTGTTCAACCAAGCATCAGAAAAGGAGGGTGTAATAAATGTTAATTTAGTGTAGCTGGATATAATCCATCAGCAACAGCCAGGTCATGATCTACTGCTTAAGTCTGTGATCCAGCTGGGTTAATCCCTTGATTTTAGTCACGGGGGCATCAATCTACTTCACTTACTCTTTATTATTAGGGTGTACCAAGAAGTCAGTCAAGTCGCTTCAGCTGATTCAAAATGCTGCGGCTCGTGTACTGACCAGAGTTAGGAAAAGGGACCACATTACTCCTGTTCTGGCTGCCTTACACTGGCTCCCTATAGAACACAGGATAGAATTTAAAATTCTTCTTCTCGCCTACAAAGCCCTTAATGGGCAGGCGCCATCTTACCTTAAAGAACTCATTATACCCTACTGTCCTACTAGGGCATTGCGTTCCAAGAATGCAGGGTTGTTGGTTGTTCCTAGAGTCTCTAAAAGTACAATGGGAGCCAGAGCCTTTTCTTTTCAAGCTCCACATTTGTGGAATCAGCTTCCAGTTTGTGTTCGGGCGGCAGACACCCTATCCGTTTTTTAAGAGTGCGCTTAAGACCTTCCTTTTTGATAAAGCTTATAGTGATAAAATAAAAATAATCTAATAAGGGTGCATTGACGTAGATACATTGTGCCTCTTCACCTATACATTCTAGTTCTTACTCTTTCACTTAAATCCTAAAAACTTAGATCTTATATTTAAAACTTTATCCAAAACCTTTCCCCTCTCTGACCTCTCGAGGTTCTATTAGAGGGTAACAGGTTGCAGAGAAGGCCTAGCCCGGCCGGGGAGTGTGGAACGTACTACTTCCCTGATGGCTCCCACAAGATTGCTGACATCCTCGTGGATTCATCTTCTTATTATAGACACATGCATTTCCAAACATTTGGACAACCTATGTTGTAAATGTATTATCTTTTCGATTTACACACGGCATCTATTGCACGTCTGTCCGTCCTGGGAGAGGGATCCCTCCTCTGTTGCTCTCCCTGAGGTTTCTCCCATTTTTCCCTTTAAACTGTGGGTTTTCTCCGGAAGTTTTTCCTTGTACGATGTGAGGGTCTAAGGACAGAGGGTCTAAGGATAGAGGGTGTCGTATTGTCATACTGATATTCTGTACACACTGTGAAGACCACTGAGACAAATGTAACATTTGTGATATTGGGCTATATAAATAAACATTGATTAATTGATTGATTGACTTACATGCCACTAGCGACCTAAAAGCAGAAGCTCTTTCATTCAGTGTAGCACTACTCATGACTGACAAAAGTATATAAAACCTCAATTACAAATGCTCGAGCTAATTTGCATAAATAGCCTCATCATTTCAATCAGGGCATCGCAGGTGTGCTACAACAGTGCATAGCGCCAAAGAAGTGAGACAAAAAGGGTGAGACTGAGGGACTCCATTAGCACCAGTGTGTTTGATGTAATTAATCAGAAAGCGTGAGGCAAGTTGAAAAGCTGGGCCTCCTCATTATGAATTAGTCCTGGGCGGTGACAGTAAACCCCCCCACCCTCGCCCCCTCCAAACATGCACAAACATACAACCCCGCCAACGCAGCAGTGACAAATGGCAGTCGTTAATGGCTGTCAATAAGAAGCGTTTAATTACGCTTGGAGGACCTGGGGAAGTAGTTGGTGGAGGGCAGGAGGAAGGAAGACAACGAGGCGACATTTGTTTGTTTGATCGCGACTCAGAGAGGGAAAGGGGACGGTGAAAGTGTGTGACAGACTTCATTTCCTGCTCTCGCTGTGTGATTTATAAGGCGGACCTGGCACCGTGGCATGCTAGAATTGGTGATAGGAGTGTGTATGTGTGTGAGAGGGGCGTAACAAGGGGTGGGGGCCCAGGTGCTAGTGTGCGTGCGCGTGCGTGTGTGTGTGTGACTGCATACAGATGCAGTTTTCCCTATACAAAGGTTGTTTTTCCTGTTACTTGTTTATAAACCCATTTCTATAGCTTCTTATTAAGAGACTATTGTCAGATTCCATTAGAGAAGCAAGAACACAAGGTGTCCAGAAATATATATTTAATTATGTTTAATATAGTCAACTGTACTCAACAGATAACTGTCCGCTTTTTAAGTAGGACATATTGAAATGACTTTTTGTAGAGGGCTTATATTGCAAAATAATTTGTGTGTGTGTGTGTGTGTGTGTGTGTGTGTGTGTGTGTGTGTGTTCAAGAGAAACAGAGAGATGTATGCATTGATGTGTATATACCTGAGTGGAAAAAGTGCGGAAAGATGAGCACAGCTGGAGTCCCTCTTCTGAGAGTACCTTTAAAAGGAATCAGAAAAAATACAAAAATCAAAAAAACGTACACAGAGTGAAACTTTATTTAATTTAAATTCCACCAGAAAGGAACTCTTGATAGTAAAACAAAACAAAAGCACAGTAAATATTATGACTTTGTCCTGCTGTTGCAGCCCGTCTCTTTCCCCTCTTATCTCCTTAGCTTTCCACAGATGGAATAAATCTTGCTGACATTTTGGGCCCTGATTCTACAAATTACTGAACATTATCAGCAATAATCCTAATGTAATGGATACTATCCTCCATGCACCGTTTGTTATCATGAGCACACAGCACCCTCTTTCCATCAGAATGATAAGTCCGACTAGTCATGCCCTATCAGACACAAGGGGCAAGGGAATGAAATGATAATGGCATTTACTAATCTATTGATCTTCCAGCCACAGTATGTCTTCTGTTTAATAAAACAACAGATGCATTCATTTGCAACATCGACACAACGGGAAGAAAAAAAAATCAGAAGGAGAGATATGCACGCACATACCTCAGCTTGATGAAAAAGATCGAGTGTTGTTTTCAGCAGCCCCTCCCCTCTGAGGAATCAATATGGGAAACACAGAAAATGAGGAAAGGAACAATGCATTAGAGAGATGGATGTGGACAAAATACATCCAAACAATCATGAATTGCAACCATTGGGAATGAATCATAGTCACGTCAACTGTGTCAGCACCTCTAGCTATGACTGGTAAATATCAATAGCTAAGCGCTTGGGAATCTCATTAACAGTAAGCCTCTAAAGAGATTCATGTGGATGCTTAAGAGGCTTTTCAGTATTGAGCTTTGAAATGTATGTAACAGTTTAATAGGAACGTGTGCGTGTCTGCGAGATGTGTAGAGCTGATGTGTCACCTGGTGAACAAGTACATGGTGTAGGCCATGCTAGCCAAGCTCTGGCTCTGTCGGACGATGTCGTGCTCCTGCTCCTCCCACTTCTCCACCTCTGTTTCCACGTCTGATGACAGCAGACGGAGCTCCAGACCCAGCTTGGCCATGCTGCTCTGCTCCTGAAAGCACACAAAATAATTCAATATAGGAAAGTCTGAAAGTCTGAAATATGATTTGTATTGGTAAAGAGGGTTCTTTTCATTTGTTAACACCATAACAAGTTCTATAATCAGCATAATCCCGCTTCCTGGTGTGGTACAGCATGTGAGAAACTGCCAACCCAGCAACATCGCAGCCTATTAGCATTAGAACACCATCAATCTCTCAAGCGAGTGACACAACGTTTCCTGGAGATCAATATACTGCTGTCAGAACAGGAAACAGGACGTGTCATGATGTATTGTCCTGAAATCCAGAGGAGTGTATGATGTATGCTACCTCTGCATCCAACTTGACAGCCTTGGCAGTCTTCAAGTTAGCTGTGTGTTTCTGTGTGAAAAGAGAGTGGCATTAATCAGGGGATTACTAACCATTTGATGATTGGAATATTCATGAGGATGGCTGTGTGAGAAACTCACCCCGGCTCTGGGAAGTGACAAATAAGATCTTTTTTCTGTAAAAAAAGAAACATAAAGCAAAAATAATCACATGTTATTTCTCTTTGAAATTGCTTTTAACACTATCCATCCTTGGCACATCTTTCATCACAAAAAAAGAGCAGCATGGTTCATTTTAACCGACTACAAGGACGATAAACGGATGTTCACGGGGAAGTTCATGAGAGAGCAATAAAACCCAATCTCTCTACTGTCAATACAACACTTTCACATACTATTTAGGCTTTACAGGACTATCCTTTCAACCTGCTGAGCTGCACTTCCAAATGTTTTCTGCGTTTTATGTGAAAGTCACATTCCAGGTCTTGGAAATATGCCAAAAACATCTTTCCCCCGTCTTTGAGATTTCTCAGGCTTACAGTGTGTGAAAGCACAAGGTTGATACGAACACACATTTTTGTGTGCAAGGACAAATGTAAAGTAGATGCAAATAAACACACAGGTGTCAGTAAGGATAACATCTGAGAGGCCATTCATGATTTGAACACTTTGGGTAACTATAAATATTGAATGGAGAGAGGGAGAACAGAAGAAGAACGAATGCATGGGTGTTTAATGGCGTTTCACAAAATTCTTCACACAGTCAATGATGGTACATTTTTATAAGATATGTGCTTGCATGTGCTGCTCGCTGCTTTAACTCGCTATTTAAAATGTTCAAATTCTGCGTGTGCAAAATTATTCACCCAGGCTTTTATCTGAGACTTTCCTTCTTTCAGGCTAAAATGCCATTGACAGCACATTTGGCCTTCCCCTTTTCAGTCTTCCTGAAAGACTCTAAGTCTTATGTATATGCTGACCCTCCTAAACGCACACATTAATAGAAAGCGCACCTCGCCTGCCTTCAAAGACGTCGTTGATCTCTCTCAGCAGCAGGGCCATGTCACAGAGCTGAGACTCCCACGCCTCGCAGAACACCTCCAGGTTCTCCTTAGCGATCTTACTGGACGGGTGGAGGGCCAGCGTCTGGGCTGCAGAGATGATCTGAGAGGGAGCGGGAAGAACGAAGCATGAGAACATTTTAAAAGTTGATTTGTATGGCAGCGTAAAATATGCAGGCACAGTAAGAGACAGAGAATCTAGAACAAGGAAACTCACTGTGGTGATTTTCGATTTAATAAGCCGTTGATTTTTATCTAAAAGTGAATCAAAGGGTTGCTCTGAGGTTGAACACAAGGTTGGAAGCAATCCCTTTCAAACTTACTGAGGAAAAAGAGGAACTAGACCACAACTAAGGCAAGCCATCAATATGTCTAATATGAATGTTTTACCAATGCTAAAAGCTTTGTAAGTTTTTTTTCTTGGTGGGTTGCATTCTCAAACTTCTCTTGGCTGTGGGTATAAGTTGGCTACACTTCTCTTCGAATCCTCGTTCATTCAGACCGGAATAATGGATGCTAGATTAAACCACCGTCTTCACTCTCTCTGGCTTCACATCAGAGCCTTCGTTCTACTGCTACACCCATTACATTGAATACTGTTATACTAGAAACTGCCCCCCCAAAACATGGGCAGGTAGGAAATAACCTTACCCAGAAGAAGCAACTTAAATACTGTACATATAACAATAATATTAGTACTTCCTACATATTGCTGTCAATATAATAAAGAGTAACTTCTCTAATGCCAAAAATAATGTCAGTGAAATAAGCCAGACTAAAAATATATAAATAACCATAGCAACTCATCATACAGCTTTATAACACACAATTCAATCAGATGTTCACTAAAAAAGTTAGATGCTATCGATCAGCATATCTTTATTGCATGACGCATTATATGCTTTTCTGAACTCCAGCTTGCGTCATGATTTAAAAACACATGAAACACTATTATATCGGCAAACAAGTCTGGTTTAAAACTACAGCGACTGCACACACTTGCATGTACACACACACAGTGTAGTATTTAATAGCCAATTACCCTCTGGACCACCCCTCCATTACTCTGGGCAGGCAGAGACGTATCATCGCCGCCGCCTCACACTGCAGCGTTATTGATTGGTTGACCTTTGAACTTAGGTGTGGAGCCATCACTGCAGGGTCACAGGGGGCCTGACATTCGCACCGCAGGACGAGAACATTCTACATTGCTGGATAATTACTGGCAGGGATGGTTTCCAAGAGCAAACATAATTAGATTTAGCAGAGCGAGGACGGACGAGGTGGACAGCCTGTTCTCAGGTGGAGGAGACGGGAGATCATTTGTCTATTCTCTCTCCCCTCTATGTGTAAGTAGGATATTGCTCAGGTGTGGTTTCACTCCCAGACCCCTGTGTAACCAGTTTGATTTGATTGATATGCAATTAAAGTGTTGAATGATATTAAGTTAAATTAAGGTAGACCTGTATAATAGGGTCGATTTCAAACTAACTAAGGTGTGGTGTTTTAAACAGATATTTGGGGTCAAATTCACACACATACAAAAACTAAATGTTACCTGTGGGCCAATGACATGGAAGGTCTCCTCAGCGTGTATACAGGTGATCTCCAGGGGCTCTGTCCCCGACACATGGCACAGCAGCCGACATGTCTGAAGTAAGAGACACAGAGGAACCAATTTGTGACCAAAAGGTTTGAAGACACTTATAAATGTTTACATTTGCTGTATATTCTACTTTACAACAAATCTAAACGCAAAACACAAACATGGGTGATCTCACCTAAGTGGGTGAATTATATATATTTAGCTGTATGCAGTAACCTAACGACTGCATCGTCATAAATGTAGGTGGATTGAGGTCATCTACACAAAAACCCTTCAATATGTATGATTTAAAGAAGCATAAAAGAAAGCCACACTTTAATGGTGGTTTAGCTTTCAATAGTGAGTGAATCTTTAGTCTGCATTGTTAAGTTTCAGACTGAAAAAAAAACCTTTTGTATACCTTTTTATGAAACTAATCTTCTAGAATAATCTAAAAAGAAATGTTATTTCAAATGTTCACATTACACAATGTCCCTTTTCAAACTATACTGTGCATTCAGTTTGTCAGAGCCACAAACAAAGACATGGCAAAGCCTGCATGGCATTTTCCTGCTCAGTGTTTGCACAACAAAGCCTCATGTTGACTTTCATTCGGTTGATGATTAGAAGTGTAGTCCAAGAAACTGTGTGTGTAGCAACTTTGCAACTCATGGAGAAACTAGCTTTCTCTAAAGACATATTTGTTTATCCTACGAAGATAAATTGATGAAATAACTCAAATATAAACTTCACTGTTCTTTCTCTTTTTCCAATTTCAATACCTCAACTAGGCCCTCCCTACTGTTAAACTTCTCCCGACCTCCCTGATTCCTTTCCTCTGGCCTAAGTACCTCCACCAGCTGCTCCTTCTGCTCGGTGAGGGTTCGGGAATACTCGGCCACTGCCTCCAGGTTTCCTTCGGCTCCTGCTGCTTTGAGAGCCCGCAGAGGCAAATGTTCCCCGTGAACTTTGAGCAAGTCAGTGGTACGACAGACAGTCACCTTATGGAGCTGGAGGAGGAATGAGAGATCAGCATAAGAATAAGAAGAATGGGGAGTAATGGAGAAGAGAATGAAAGTTGAGTGAGAGACATAAACAAGAGTGGATTTTGAAAAGGCTGAGTTAAAAGAAGAGAAGCACAGATGACACAATGACACGAGTTGATAGAGAAACGTCGGGGAAGCTGAAAAGCATAACTTCTAGTGAAGAAATGTCATATCTGTGTCTCACTCTACAGGAGACAGAGGAAAGCTCACCTCACGTCTGAGGTCATTGAGGCTCTGACATGTCTTCAGGATGGCCACCTCCATGCCCTCTGTGGCTTCTTTGGCATGGACAGACTGCTGCTCCGGTGAGACAAGGAGAGGAGCAGGGAAATAAAACATGAGACCCAATATGGTTTTACAGTCCCACACACACATCTACATTATTAACTGGAAGAGTGTGGTAATAGAAAAAGAGTGGTGTGGAATTCAATTTATTGATTTTGTTCGGAATATGCAAAAGGAGCCAGACATTTCAACATGTAGGTTTGGGTAATGAAACAAGTAACTATATCAATACAATATTATACAACCATTTTAGACCGATAGCTCCAATGGGAATAAAAGCTATAATTTTTACTGAACTTTCCACAAGCATCTAGGCCACAAATTGGACTGTGCAGAACACACAAGAGTATTTACACATTCAGATGTGTGTGCAATTTCAAAAATATTTAGTGGATGGTCTTTTCTGTTCTCAAATGAACCTTTAATTGCACAGGCTAGATGAGGCACAACTGTACAATTATGTGGCAGCAGTCGACAATGTTGACAATGAGAAACTGTGGCATAATATTTCATGTTCTTCAAGGACAAGGAGACTGTGCTGAATGGCAGCAAGATATAGAAACACTATGTGATGTTTGTCCCTCGGCTGAGTGAGCCTTCATAAAAACGTTATTCAGTTGGGTTAATGTGCTCTGTTCCACGAGGGATGTATGAAAAGAACGTGAGTAGGTAAAAAGAATAACTGGGTTAGCTGGGGAAGAAGTCTGGGTCAGTGTATAATGCTGTGTGTGTTAAACAGACATTGACATGTGCCTACAAGACACACACAAGATATTAAATATTTCCTTTTAGTTTATCACCAACTCCCCATCATTCCTGCCAGCAATTGTTGACAACAATAATCCATTTAACATCTCTTCTTCTTTGCTTGGATAACTCTATTTTACATCTTATTATCATACTTCTTTTACAAGTGTCCTACAGATGAGGTACTTATTATTTTTCTCCATATGGTAGCATATGTTTTTATGAATAATCCTGTAGGTGTATGTGTCTCTCTGCCAGCGTGTCTGCTCTGGCCAACGTACCGCCTCCACCCAGGCGTGCACCAGCTGCTGAGTGTCCTGCCGGGCCAGCTGGCACAGACCCAGGATGGCCTGCCGCTGCTCGTGGCTGGTGTAGGCCGAGTCAGTGAAGTCCTCGGTCCGCTCCACCAGCGCCTCCAGCTGGCCGCCCATGCTCTGAGGGGACAGGGTGTAAAGGTTCTCCCGCAGGCCCTCCACGTTGGACTGCAGGAGGAGAGATGGGAATTAGGGATGTGAGTTGAAGAAGGCAAGGCAAGGCAAGTTTATTCATAGCACCTTTCAATACAAGGCAATTCAAAGTGTTCAAAATGGCATTTAAAAACACTCATTAAAAACCAAAGATAATAAAATAAACATTACAAAAAAAGACATGAATAAAAGTTACAGTGCAGCGTAAGATATGAATAGTTGGTACCACTTTACAATAAGACTACCCTTATAAAAGAGTCATAAAGGGTTTTATAATTAGGTTATGAATTAGGTTGTAAACACTTTATTAATCATTAAGAACCATTTATAAACCAGTTCTAACATTTTCATACATCAACACAGGCTCACTATTTGGCAAGATGACTAAGCCTTATATTGGCTACTTAGCGAGAATCAACTCTGTGAACAACAGATACCAAGGATGCTGGCTGATGAAGAAGACGAAGTCAGCTAAGTAGCCAATATAAGGCTTAGCAGTACAGATAAATGTGGGCTCACTATTTGGCAAGCAACCGGTCACAGTTGCCCTGTTTATCTCATGTCTTATAAAAGCTTATTAATGATTTATAAAGTGTTCTCAACCTAATTAATAAATGAATTACAAACTATTAGTAAACCCTTTATAAGGGTAGTCTTATTGTAAAGTGGTACCGAATAGTTCAATTAAAATCAGAAAAGTCTTCAGCTTGGATTTAAAAGTATTAAGAGTTGCAGCAGACCTGCAGGTTCCAGATATTTGGAGCATAATAACTGAAAGATGCTTCTCCATGTTTAGTTCTGACTCAGAAAGTAGACCAGTCCCTGAATACCTGAGAGTACATAATTTAGCAGGAGATCAGAAATGTATTTTGGCCCTAGACCATTCAAAGCTTTATAAACCAGCAGCAGTATCTTGAAATAAATTATTTGACACACAGGAAGCCAGTGTAAAGACTTCAGAACTGGAGCGATGTGATCCGCTTTCTTAGCGTTAGTGAGGACGCGATGAAGCATTTTAAGGATTGCTTGAAAGATTAATGTAGTTAGTTTTACTAAACAATGACCTCAAGAGAAAAAACGAATATATTACCTCATCACCAGTTTTGCACTTGACCTTGTCATTAAATAACAAGGATTGTGGGATGTGTGTTGAGTCTAAAAGGCACCTTGGGCCATCAAAGGTGCCTAATAAATTCTGCAAGCAGAATCTCAAGTGCACAAAGATGAGAGCTAATGCATTTTTGTCTGTTTCATCCTTATCTTTTCAACAAAGAAGTGTCTTTTAAAGAGCTATCTGTCTCTGCTTATGTGTCCTCAGAAGACAGGTTTACATAAGCTTTTAGTTAAACTCTGCCATTAAGAGCTACGAAGCCATTTATTAAAAGCAGTATGCATCTCTGCGCCCTTTCATTAACATACTTTCTTCTGCTTTCATCTCACTGGCAACACTTTTTGTTGTTTTTCTTTCATTTGCCACTGCACAGGGAGGAGGGAGAACATTAGTCATAGTGACGTTGATTTTTGGTCACTCACCAAACCCTATTACTAAATGATAAAATAGGTAAGTCTGGTGCTACAGTACATATTGATTCTCTGAGTTACATTTGAAGCTGTTGCAACACGGTGATGCTAGCAAGTTAATGATGCAACCACACACCAACCCTCTCACAGAGCCACTATAGTATACTTGTTTAAAACCATGGTATTTCTTTTTATAGATATGAATTGAATCGGTCTCTGCCGTTCTTGATACTGATTTGTAAACAGAACGTAGTGTGAGCATTGGGGTGAGAGTGCATGTGTTTGAGCATGCACAGGCTGTTCTGAAGTTGTTGTGAGAGAGAATTGAAAGTAATAAATGGAGACGGTGTTTGTGAGGCTCCACAAGTACAAAGTCCCTGAGTTTTCGTCACACAGAATTATCTTTGAAGCCCTAACACCTCGGACGCTACAGGAGCATTAAGCCACAAGAGAATCATTTCTGAACTTCACAAATACCTCTAATACTGAATCCAGTTCCTGATCCTACCTTGAAGTCCTTGATGCCGTTGTAGATACTGGCAGGGAGGATCTTGTTCTCCCCGCAGCTCCGAGCCTCTGTGACTATCTCGATGACTTGCTCCAAGGCACAGCGCATCCGCTGGAACACGGCGTCCTTGTTGATCCGCGCCGACTCGCAATCTGGGTGCCTCAGGCAAGTCTTGGAAAGGAATTCCAAGTGAAATATCAAAAGTTCGTTCCCTCTCTTACTCTTTTGAACTCCTACTCTTTTCATGCCTTACAACCACCATTATTCACTCTCTTTTTTTTGAATGATTACTTGACTTAGAGTATTACCATAGATCGCGGCATTTGAGAAGCCTTGAAATGAAATAAACTTGAGAAGGCCATCTTTTAAGCTGGACATAATCCATAACCCTTGCCCAAAGATTCAGTGTTGGAGTTTACCTTGGAGGCTGTGAGGAGCATCATGGTGCATTTCTCCAGCACTGCTCTGGCCGCCGCCATCCGTGCTTTCTTCTTCTCATCCTTTAAGTCCTACAGCACAAACACACACACAAACACACACACAAACACACACCAGATGGTAATGGGTGGCTTTTCCTTTAGCTGAAACTTCTAAGACCTCTCTGGGTGTCTGATGGACATGAAGCATCAAAAGCATGTGACACATCTCTTTCATGCTGGTATAAAGGGACACACAGATGTGACATATATTCCTCTCCAAGTTTACACACAGATGAAGCTTCCCAAGTGAATTATCTCCTAATAAAAAGAGACGCTTCCAGAATATGAAAGAAGATGTGTGTGTGACCTGCAGCACCCCCCTCCATGTATCCCAATCAGAAATAGACAGCTCCAATTAGGTATTTGGGGATTTGGAAAAGGCAGCTGAATCAACTCCTCTCCCATTACTATGCCATAGATTGCAAAGATGATGTGATTATCTGTCATTATTTTTGCCTCCGTGCTCGTCTGGCTTCAATAGACGAAGATGGTGGATTTTCTAAAGGGCTGTGTGCTTGCGCATGTATAAAGGTACATGAGTGGGAGTGAATATGAGAACAAATGACAAAGAAAACCAGGTGGCAAATGAGTAAAGGGAGCATTAGCTGTGTTGCGTTGGGGAGAAACGTGATGTGTGTTTCAAAACACGTGCTGTGAACACATTCAAAAAGACGGATGGTCGATCCTCTCCCTGTCTAGATATCGCAGACGGTGCATTTCACATCAGCTTCTGCAGGCAAAGCGCTTTAGCTGCAGAGGCTCAATGTATGCATCAAAGAAGGATTAGCAGTCTTTGACAGAACAAAGATAAAAACCCTTAGTTGGTCTGTTTTCCTCAAACTTTAAGCAAAAGTTTTGTTTTGCATATGCGCTATTCCCAAAGCTGATATTTGCAGACAGAATGCATCTCTGAAAGCATCGGTCAGTTTACATCAATAATGAATTATGATGTAAACAGTGTTTGAGCAGTATGAGTCATAACTGACCTGCACATTTCCCTTGTATGAACTGAGACACGGATAAGGAAAAAAACAATAGATACCCAAAGAAAGAACAAATGTTTTGAGAAGAAGCTTCGTGAGTTCTTTATTTTGTGGTAAGAGTAAATATTTGATGCCTGAATTATTGATTTCTTAAGTGCAGCAGGTTTCACAGTCAAGTCAAAACCACTGTAGAGTACATCTACATGAGTGAGCAAAATGTACTTGGAATTGATTGAATTAAAGTCACATCACCCAATGTTTATAAACTAGACGATATCCATATGTAAGACCACAAATACATTTCGTTTATTGAATAAAACGTTATAATGTGCTGACAATTTAGACACTTTAAACCAACAAGTGTTGGTTTCTTCACTTGCTACTCACGTTCTGTCTGTCTCCAGTGAGGTGGGCAAACTCCACCATCTCGTTGCCAAACTGGCTGAAAATCTGTACAAATTCCTGGAAGGTGCTGACTCTTTCCAGATGGTCGAGGGTAACAAGGACCTAAGAAGAATGGAAGATCAGAGTAGTAAGGTGAAAGCCCCCTTATGGTTGTGTTCTTGAAGTCTTCGCACACTCAAACAACCTATTTCTGTTATTGCAAGATATCAGCAGGAGGGACAAAAACAACCCCGAAGCCTTTCCTCACAACAGAACCAAGAGTAAAAGTCATATATCAATATTTTAGATTTGTTTGCATTGCATTTGGGTTACTCCTGTGTGACTATTTAAGTGTTCTCCCAAAATAAATCAGCAGATGAAGTCGTTCCAAACCTGCATTTTAGTTAATAGCAGTCTATGTAGATGCTAATTTAGCTGCAGAGGGCTAGCTGGCAGCGCTAACGCAGTATCTTGTATCCCCACCAGACAAAGAGGAGGAAGAGATGTAATTGTGTTTGCCGGTAATGGAGGACAGGGGGCTGTCGACTGTCTGTCCAAACGAGACTAACCAGTCCCGATAAGGCCCCCTGTTTCCATTCTTGGCTCAGTCTACAGCTACATCCGTATCACACTGTCTGGATAAGAGCATAGCCAGGTACGATGGAGGGAGAAAGTCTCTTGCTCTACGTTTTTATGTGATCACTAAATGTAGTGTTCCCTCCAATTACCTCCAGAGTACTCCTTAAGAGAGCCAGTGCTTATCTATAGGAAATAAAAGGATCCAGGATGGTATTTGCGTAGCTGCCTGAGTGTTTTATGTAATGGCTAACTTGTTGTGTGTAGCCTATGTGTGTGCAAGAGACTAAGCAATAGAGCTTATCTATATCATTTTAAGGAGGTAGTTAGTCTCACCTTGTTGCGTGATGTGATTATCTGTTTGATGACGATGCGGTCAGCCAGGACCAGGACTTTAGTGACTGAAGAAAGGAGTAAGCGTGCAGCCTTCACCATCCCGGTCCTGTCATTGAACAATGTGCCACATCCTTCTGACTGGGATGGAAAGGGTGATCCCGCGTCTGTCAGCTGGGCTATGGCATCACCTAAATGAGGAGAGAAGGGAAGTGTTTGGTTCAGCAACAGAGATAGACTGATATACTGGCCGGGTTGATATATTGTATTTCAGTACGGGGATGCAACAATCGATTCAATGGATATCTGCATTGTACCGATCCCGAACTAGTGCGCTTTTTCTGTATAAGGCTTCCCCTCTGCATTGAAATAACTAGGAGCAAACATAACTTCAAACATGACAGCTCAAAAATATATTTTTAACTCTAAGTGGACATACATCGAAGATTTTTTTTAGGCTTGTGCTTGTTTTGATTACATTGAGTTTGACAGTTCATGAGACTTTTGGTTGGACTGAGAGCTTCTGTCTGTCAGATGATTCAGGAAGAGTCCAGTTGAGGAGGGCGACTCAGAACACGCCGGAGGGTTTACAGTTCCCATCTGGCCTGAGAGCGCCCAAAGGTTCCCTCTGAAGAGCTGGAGGATGTGGCGGCTAGCCAGAAAGACCTTTAGGCGACTTTGCTTTGCCTGCTGCCACTGAGATCTGGACCCTGACAAGAGGCAGAATATGATAGGATGGGTGGACAAATGATAATTTCCTAAAGGCCCTCAGTCAGACAACACAGCAGCATGATGTCCTTCCAATCTGCCACTCTTCACCTCAGGGAGAACATATCGTCCTAGGCAAGATGAAACACAACGGTACTATATTCAGCACAATGTTGTGACAGCTATGCAAGCCTGACCGAACACTAATGGCATGCTTTCTGTGTGACATGACACAACTAAGACCCTCACAATTTATACATGGACAAAACATGCAAATGCGAAATATTCGTTGAGCATCAGACTTTTCGTTTTCTCTCTAAACATGAAATCCCTTCACCAAAATAGTCCCTAACAAGAAGAAAATGTCCAGAGTTCAGGGTAAGAGGGAGGAGAGAAAGTCTCTCAGAAAAGAGGGGGAAGGGTATACAGCTAGGTCGCTATCGGGTCATACAGCTTGGCAGTCTTTTCGGTTTGGCTGTTTTTTTTAAAGAAAGCAACGCTGACAAACTGATTGCATCCGACAGGCTGCTTTTTTGGTGCCAGCTCCGCTAACCAGTTAAAACATCTAGGCCTGGCTGGCAAAGGATGCTCAACCCCCATGACACGAGCATGGGGGAAGATGGAGCCAACTTTACCCTTCAAATCCAAGAATATGAATGGTTTGGACTGGGGGATGGATTTGCATGAGCTTATATGTAAAACAGAGAGCTGGTACCTTAGTTTTCATTAATACTAGAGACCTTTGTAACTCTCTAGAAGCATCTGTTCCCTGTAAAAAAACATCTTGTTCCTACATTGAAAATCATGCTTCATGTGTAATGAATTCTCTTTCTTTCTGTTTGACATAATGATAGATTGTATTCATCAGTGAAAAGGCTGACCCTGGATGTGTTGGTGCAGCGCTTGTAGGCAGTAAATCTTGCATTTCTCAATTGAGGGCAATGTCTGTCCGCATGTTAGTCGATTGCATTAAAACTTGAGAAAGATCTTTAAGCCCCCACAGGATTACTTTGTTGATTCATTCACTTTTAATCTAGAGCTATAACCAGCTGAACTTTTTGATTTGTCAAATACTTTGGTTTATAACGAAATACCTTCAAAACTAATCCTACTCTGAGTTTATTGCTAATTAGCCAACACTAGCATGCTGACAATGCTAAACTAAGATGGTGAACATGGTGAACAGTGAGTGTTTCTCAATGTCGAGTACGCGTGCTTGGTAGGACATATCTTCCGAGTCACTTGCTTCAGAAGCGAGGCAAGAATACTTCCTGGCATTCGGAAAACGAAGAGTGGAACAGGCGAGCAAGTGTGCAGGTGTGCGTCATATGAGAGGCCCCTCCTTACATTTTCCGCCACAGATTTGGGGAAATTGGTCCGTGCGCAAAGCATTGTGGGGATTTGAAGACCGCGGAGTCTACACATGTGCAGCTTCGAAATTTCTCGCTACGAATTACACAGAGCTCGGTAGAATTACAAGTATGCTGGACATTGGAACAGTCCTTCGGCGGCACTCGATGACGTAATATGCTTGAAATAGTGGCTCTGGAGCAGCTTTACTCGAGATTGAGAAACACCCAGTATCTCTGCTACACATAAGCAAAAGAGTTTAGCTCAAAGTATTACAAAAGTGTTTTTCTGTAGTTTATACATCATTCATGAGTGAAAGCTCAACAAGGTAAATACTTGTGTGTTGGAAAAGTGTTAAGAAGTAATCTTATTCCCATGTTTTACCAATTGATTGCCTAAACATGTAGTCCAGTATTAAAAATACTGATGAGCTATGGCTTTATTTTGATTCTTCTTACAGTCATATCTTGAATCTTAAGATATGAGGAGAAAGATGAAGTGAGACAGCAGTTTGTGAATGTGAGAATGACACTGAGAGACTGAGTGAAAGAGACAGAGACAGAGATCCAACACAGATTGTCTCCACTGCCCTGCCTCATTGGATCTGTTCACCGCTCTGATGACGGGCGGCATCTAATTAAAGAGTGCTTTCAGCCTGCCTTTATTTCATTCATTATAGCGCACAAGGCTGAAGCCTGCCTGATTAAACTCTCCCTGCAGCTAGGTATTAGAGAATGTCAATCCATCACTAGCCCTTCTCTCTCCTGGACACTAACAGTTATTTTTCATCTCTAAAAATGTCTCTATCATTATATGAAATGATCAGAGAGACAGCAAGTGTTGGCTTTCTTCTAAATCAGTGAACTGTGTAAGGAATGCAAGGCAAAACTGTGAAAACTAGTGAGAACTAGAATAAATGAGTCGCAGCGGGTACACACATCCAGACAATTGCAAATGCACACACACACAGGCTTCACTAGGCCTCACCTATACACACATTCACACACACATCTTCTCATCAGTCTTCTCTCCCCCTCCCACCAGCACTTCTTTGTCAGAGTTTAAGCGTCTTTACAAATCAACGCTGTGTGAGGATTAAATGCTCTGCTATACAAGCTGGTTCCCCCAACATAAACCTATTATCACGATGTTGTGACTAAATTCTTATCCAGTGTGATTTTGTTTCCGCTGTGCTCTGCCTGATAAGAACTACGTTTCACAAGCAAGTGATACCAACTATCTAAACAAGAAAGTGTAAGAAAACTTAGAAAGACACCAAGATACAGGGTTGACGTGTGCCTTGGGTGTTCTTTTGATTAAATGTTAATTAGCTAAAGCTTGTAGGAAAGTGTAGAAACAAAACCATCACCTCTTCTGTCTCGGGTTCAATAAAAGCTGACAGTCCCATAAGAACGATCCACACATTCTTGTTCCTTCACACTGGTTGTCACTGTTTCCACCCCTCCCACAACCCTCTGAACCTCTTTGTCTCTCTCAGTTGTTTACTGTTTTGCACTCCAAATATCCATCCATGACATGTCTGACAGCACACATTGGGCGAGAGGCAGACCTCACCCTGGATAGTTTGGAAGTCTATCACCTAACCTGCATGTTTTAGAATTGGAAGGAAACTGCAGAAAATCAGATGTGGGGAGAAACATAAGCCACACACAGACGGGCCCAGACAGCAGATTTAAACCCTGGGAAAGAAATGAGGGGTCTGACCTCAGGTGGAGAAAAGTTCTCCACGTAAATCTGAAGAAATCTATAAGGCAGTGAACATCGGGAAAACTAAAACTTTCAATTTTGCCAACAGCCTGCCGCATAAAGTTTCTAAAAGTGTTTTTTAAGAACTTATTATGCAGTGCCTTTTCAAGCCAGTGCAGACACATTTGCTCCCTCTTTCTAAACAGCACCCTTGGGTGAAGAAGCCCTTTTTGCAGCCTTTACTTCCAACCTAATAACAACAATGTCTTTAGAACACTCTGGAGGTCCTCGGGTGTAATAGTGTCAGTCAGCCACGCTGTCCAGACAAACCTGCTTAAATTTGATAACACTTTGAAGCCCCAAGCTGATGCCTGATGCTTTATGAAACTGTCAGTTTATATTAACAAATAAACACCGATAAGTCTTATTCGCTGACCAGCTAGAACAACCTTAATGGACATTTATGAACACCCTAAAGCCATGGCAATGTATGAGGCAAAAGATACAGTGTTTATGAACAAGACTTTAGAATTTCAGTTTAAAAACACAGATGTGACCACAAAACAAGGGCTGTTTCTATCTACCCCTCACAAAGTGATTCAGCCAAAGAAACCCACCTGCCCTGCGAGCCTCGAAGCAGGCTTGCCCCATCTCATCCTTCAGCTCTTGGTTCTCTGAGGCGATGGCCTCCCCAACGGCGACAAAACGTCCCACAGCCACGCTCACTGCCTGGCCCACCCTGTGTATGGCTGCTAGGGTGCGCTCAGACTTATTTGGCTTGTCTTTATGGTTGATCAGAGTTGTGATCTATGTGGAGAAAGAAAAAAGGAAGAATGTTGACACTATTTATGTAGGAAGACATCTCAAAACCTGGAGGAAGTTAAATAAATACACTATTTTAATGGCTGCATAATGCCTCTGTAGAATCATTCATTCTTAAAATATGCTGCGATAAAAACTGAAGACTATCTTTGATAATAGAACATGTTTAGACCATTTGCTTATCAGGAGAGAGGAGTTTCCAGCATCCACCGCTACAAGTGGAGATAAGGTTTTAGAAACGGCACGTGGATAACCTACGATGCGTGTCAGAAGGAGGGTAAGCAGTGTGCGAAATACCCGTCAATAATCGGGGGGGGGGGGGGTCCCCATCTCCCGTTTATTGCGCAATATACCGGTCGAAGATAGATTTCTCAATATGCAGTAGGCCTATACAATATTTCATGGATGCAAGCCAAGACAATCAGTAGTCTATAGCAGCGTTTCTCAACCGGGGCGCCGTGTGGCGTCTTCAGAGGTGCCGTCAAATAATTCTATATTCTGACGTTCATATGAATGAATGAATATGCGACCGTTAAAGAGCCGCTTAAAAACATTTTAGTGACCATTGCAAGTGACAAATACATATCATAATTTGAGACCCCCCTGTCATTTTGCTGTTGAGGCTTTCAGGGGGGCTCAGGTGCTAATCAGGGGGGGTTGAGCTCCCCCGGACCCCCCCCGTATTTTGCACACTGAGGGTAAGCATGTCAACAGCACACACGCATCCAATCTCCAAAACTTCTTACACAACATTTTATAGCAATTCCAAAATGAGAAGCAACAAACACAGCAGATGGGACACACGCGCACTTCTTCTGTGACATACAAAGGACAGTCCACCTCTGAATACAACAACACACACGCAGTAAAAACTCAGATGGGGCCTCTTAGTGATAATTGAGGGTATGCATTATGAATGGAAACAGTCAAACATCATCAATTATTCATTGATTGCTTTCACTCTCTCTAACTGTTATCATTGTGGGTGTCAGTGTGTGTATGTGTGTCAAACCATGTGGGTCAGGGAGTGGTGGGTTGGGATTTTAATTGGTCCACAGCTGCAGGTGGTCAAAGTGGGGAGTCTTTAGCAGAAAAGCCTTTGAACACGTGCTGGTTCTGTTACGCTCAGATGGCTCTTTCAACACGCCGCGTCTTGACACAGGACTTTTTTTCCCACAGAAGTGAATGAAATGCTTTGAAATGTGTTCAGATATGTTTGACAGTGTATAACACAATATCCCTGAAAGGAAAGTGGAAAGGGTTTTTTGTGACAGGTAACACACACACACACACACACACACACACACACACACACACACACACACACACACACACACACACACACACACACACACACACACACACACACACACACACACACACACACACACACACACACAGTTAAGTAGGACGATTGTTAGTCTTTTAGTACCACAGTCAGCCCAACAATACATGCAACAACCAAAAGAGGCTTTTTGTAATTATTTTCTCAATTTCTTCATTGTTATTTTCAATCGATTGATTGTTAGCTCAATAAACATCAGATAACAGTGAAAGAAGACCAACAAAAGCATAGACTTGTTATATTTGAGAACCTTAGCCCTCGAATGCGTTTCATTTTGGCTTGAAGGATGTGAACAATAATTGTGTTTATTTTGATCGACTTGTGATTTAAAAATGATTAAAAACAACACAATGAAAAAGCGATTAAAAAGAAAATAGAGTACACCAAATAAAGCTGATGCTCCCTCGTTCTTCCTCTTCTATAACTGCCCCTTTTTAGTACCATCTCTGTCACCAAATGTTTGAAGAAAAACTGTAGATGATAGAGGAAGTAAAACGGCTTTCTCCAGAGGTATGTCTTGTACTTTTAACTGCTGTACCAAATTTTAAAAAATCCAACAAAGATCCCGACCCTGAACAGGATAATAAAGCAGCTCATTTGGCCCATCACTCTCCACTTTATCATCATTTATCTTTATCTTGGTGTTAGAGCTTCCTTCCCTGTGAGCCCAAACAGAGCAGGACACTCCGGAGAAAACATAGACACCGGCTGGATTGATGCAGCCTAAAATAAGGGCTCAGTGCCACATGATTCAGAGCTATGTCATAAACAGACTGTCGTAGAACGTCATGTGGCATTTATGTTATACAAGAGACATTTCTGTGACGTAGAAATGATCCAAGGATCTGTCTATTCTTGAAGACTGTGTCTTTTTGCACAAATGAAGTGCGTATGCATGGTATTTTTATGTCTGCAGGATCCATGCATATCTGAATGCAGAGAAGGGCATGGTTGTTTTCCCAGATGACTTGTACAAGCAAATGGTGACACTCATGAACACTGAGGCTGGTACTGATCCAGTAACCAGTGTTAAAGGACAGGGAAAGCATGAGGGAGGAACTTAAGTCTGTGCATGTGTGAAGGTAAACACACAGCAGCACCTGAGGCTCAGACAGAGAGAGAGAGCAGAGGGGAGGCAGCAAAAGAAAACCTGATTACAGATCTTCCTGCGCTTCTTCTACAGGCAGCAGGTGAACTGGGGGTGAAGTAAGTTATACAAGTTTAACGCATCGTGTCTGTGAAAGACAAACAGAGAGAAAAAGTAAGTAGGTTAAAAAGTTAGGCAGGGAGAGAGAGCGGAGAGCAACGACCACTTTGGATTTCCTCCATGTACTAGGTGGGTACGTTTTCTGGGCTGTGCAAACAGGAACAGAGCAGGGTGGGGAGAACATAATATTGATACAGTGCCATAGCAGCAGAGAGGCCATTGTGTGTGTGTGTGTGTGTGTGTGTGTGTGTGTGTGTGTGTGTGTGTGTGTGTGTGTGTGTGTGTGTGTGTGTGTGTGTGTGTGTGTGTGTGTGTGTGTGTGTGTGTGTGTGTGTGTGTGTGTGTATCAGAGGAACTTGTGTCATTTTTCACAGACAGAGAAAAGAGAACACTCATTCTACATTTGTTAAATAACCCTAAAAAAGAGGATTACATTTCAAGTTAAAAAAACAGGTTATTACTGCTGGGTATCAAGTGAAACCTTTGGATATCATAGTAACCAAGACTACATAGAGGGCCAGACATTACATTTCAACTTTCAGCAACTTTAGTTGATATTTTGATACTCGAGACTTGCATTGGTTGATAACAGCTTCACCCCGTACAGACACCTGTTGAATCATTAAAGCTGCCTTGAGGCAAAATGCTGGAAGTTTACTGTATATGTCACTGCAGCCCATCAATTAAAAACCTCTCCTCTCCATTCATTCTTCATCTCTCTGTTTCACACACACCCTCACTGCACCATGCTGCTGTGCTCTGCTGCACTCCAGCAGTGTTTGAATGCCAATGAGCTCCACCAACCAGGCAGCATCCGGCCCAAAGCCTCCACAACTCCACTGAGGATTTGCAGGATTTGAAATATGTGGCACATAAGCAGCAATGTTGTTTTAGATGCAAAGTCAGACCTCGGTCAGGTTTGTTTATTGAGAGGGATAACTGGTTATGTCCCCGGTGTAATATCTGCTTGCAAAAAAAAAAAGTTTTAATCTACTTTTTAATGTGATAAATGTGGTGGGCAAATTCGAATCCAAAGACCAACCCCTTATTTCTCCCCGGTACACATTCAGTCAATTCCCAACCGACCACCTTTCACCTCTTTGTTATCCGTAATTAGGAGGACAATTACAAGGCCAATAAAAACAAAATCAACAGCTTACTCTGAGTAACACAATACACCAACAGAGCCCAAACATTTGGTTAGCGGGAAATCTAGACTGACACTTCAAGGCCACAGTGAGCGACTATAAATCAGAGGGTAACAAAAGCTGGAAACATTTGTGGCTGCCTCCCATGGCGACTGAATGAGCTCCATTGAATGGTCATGCTGGGAGAAAGTTTGCTGTTATCCGAGTCATTCCTTCACTCGGCCTGCATGGCTTTTTATCGTTGTCATTCTTGGATAATGCAATAGTATAAATGGCAGTGCTTATGAAAGAAAAATCCAGTTTACTCAAAACAGATCAATTGAAAGCCTCTCTCCCCGAGGCAAATGTGCGACATTTCTGGCATTCAAAAACAGCAACAAATCTCTCACAAACAAAGGCAGCAAGATAAAAGTGAGTGTGAACAAGCTGGAGGCCTGACGAGGCTTTTATTGAACACTCATTGTAGCCATTGATCACAATAGCTGCTTTCCTGGCAAGTGATATATTGGCATGCTTATTCGTTTGAATAGTATATCTGATTCCTTTAAGCTAAATGTACTTGGCCTGTTGACAAGAGTAGCTAACTCAAACTTACATTTTAATCCAGATCAAAAAGATGAAATGAAAAGTTAAGCAAATCCTAGCAAATCAGCCATTAGCAGGACAACTCAATATGATTTCCACATGTGGGGGTGTGGATCAAAGAAGGAACATTATCCATCCGTATATAGTGATAGCACAGTTATTTTGTTTAGTAAAGCTGTGTGGGTGTGGGCTGTGGATACAAGTTACTTTACTGCCGTACTGCTCTATGTACAGTAGCGCTGCATACTTGTTATGTGTATAGACAGGAAGTAATTGGACAGTAGCTTGTGTGAAGAGAAGGAGACAAGGAGGAAGCAAAGATGGAGGTTTCGGTCATGTTTGTGTTCTGACATTTTAGTTAAGTGAGTTTCCCTGTTTGTCCTTGTTTATGTGAAACATCATTTCTCCATTTGTGCTAACTTTGGAAGCTTTCTATTTCCATACACTTCAGATTGTCGGTCCAATTACACAAACTCTACAGCATATGAACACTTTGTTAAAGTAAACAGGAAAAGGAATACTTCCAGGTCTCATTTCAGCACATTACAGCACAAAGGGATCATTGTCGCAGGGAGAGCTGTACCTAAAAAGGACAAGGACAGGGTTTGTCTTTTCCATGATGATAATGCCTGGAGGCTTCCAAACTTGTTGTCTTTCACAGTATCAGCTCTTAAAAAAGCCAGGGTTTTTCTGGGCAAGCGGAGACGTGGCTGTGTTTTCACAGGGGACCGTCAAGAGAATGAAAAAACATAAGAGAAAAGGATGAAAGTTGTACTGAACTTGCACTTTAATGGGTTAGCAAATTCCTTCCAAATTGGCTGTGAGTGTGAGCAGACGGGAATTCAACGCTGGTCCACAGCCAGACTGGAGAAGCGATACAGGGAGAAGAAAGGAGAGACAAGAGAGCTAGGAGGAGAGTGCATATAGATATATAAGGAGAGGGAGCAAGGGAATAAAGAGAAGGACATAGGCATCACACTTTATTATGACTTTTTCCATCCTCACTATATCTGACACTTTTCTTCAATCTTTTTTAATTCCCTTCCTTCTCTCAACACATGTATCTCTCCTCTAGAAGTTGTCTGTGTGCAGTACTGTAAAGGAGTCAAATCTGTCTCTAGAGCATGGCGGCTGCAGTACAGTGCAGTGTGATACGGTACAGTAACAGCTCGTGGTTTTTTAAGCTGCATCCTTTGGGGTATTGTGAAACCATGCGCAAAGAACAGCAGAAATAGTAGAGCTGCTGCACCGTCCAATTCTTACACTGCAAAATCTGATGAATCAGAAAACATATGCCCTTTCATCCCCCAATGAAACAAGTTCATTTCTATAGGCCTAATTTCAAGCACACAATGCACAATCATTTGACAAATTGGTCCAAACTAGTATGCCAAGTTTTCTGGAAGCAGTTGGTCATTACTGAAGAAAAACATTAGTGCAACTTACCAGGCTAGCCAAATTACACCCATATTCTGCAGCAATGAGTCATGCCCTCATCTGGCAATTGTAAGCTGCACTTTTGTATGCTTTCAGCTCCCTACGGACGCTGGTTAGAGTTACAGAGCTGCTGGGAGCAAAACACAACTTTTTTTGGTGTAGGTTGATAAATTACAAGCCACAAGGCAGCACATTAATCAAGCCTAGAAGCTGAGCTGAACCTCATCCATATGTAGTCCTGACAGGTCATGCAATTTTAGGAATATGATTTAATATGAGGGGCTTTTTTTCAACGGGTACTACCATACACACACCACAAGTCTGTTTAAGTGGCCAGTTTTAAGTGAAAGTTCAATCTTTGTACAGATTCTAAGAACCTACAGTATAGGCATTGATATCATGCCAAAATCACATCTGCATTTGGGAGGAATAACAGAAACAAGCAGAAACTCAATTATTCTGGTGTTAAAGAGATTAAAGAACCCCAGGCATCTGTATTTCTTTTCTGCCTAAGAAAGATAAGTCTAAATTGGGGTCTCTTTTACGGCTCCCTAAACCAGTGATAGTGACCTGACATTATGAGGCTGCATCCAAGTAGTGAAACCCACGTTCACCATCTACCTTTTCACCCTGCATAAACACACATCTAGCTGAAGTACTAGTTAAAGAGATAACTGAAGTTATAGAGATGACAATGGAGAGTGCAGTGGTTTGGCAGTAGTAGCTGCAGCCCTTTAGGATAATTGAACACAGATGGGTTTAGCCTGCAAGACAGATAATTCCAAAGAAAAGATAGAGAAATTGCTGCATGCCTATACAACAGCAAGATGACGGGGATAATACCAGCTGATTGCCAAAGAGAGAGGCGGAGGGGGGGGGGCACATCGGGGATGATGGATGTGGGAAAACCGCAGAGGCCAACAGAGGGGCAAGCTGACAGCCATGTAGTATAACCAACAAACAAATTATCATTCCTGTGTATTAAATCCCCAAAGGACCACCATGTCTTTGTGCTTATTTATTTGTGACACTGTAAGACTTTCATTTATTGAGTTTTTAAATCGCAGTTGCATGGGAAACACGGATATGTCATTTTCAGATGTCTCTTTTTCGCCATAATTCTCACATCATTAGTTGTATATCACTACTTGCTGACAGAAAAATGACCAATGTTGTATCGTGTAAATCGGATAATCAAGTTGAAGATCTATTCATTTAAAAGGAGAATATGTTGCAGTTGTGTTTATAGCTTGTTTCTGAAAAACTGGTACTGCTTTAAAAACACATTTATTAGGACAATTATATGGATTTAATGGGTTATGATATTGCATTTCTGCTATGATTTCTGCCCATAGCAATGAATTATTCACATTTACAAATGCTATTGGAGGAATTTTGCTAGATAGTCGAGATTTGTTTTCTTTATGCCTCGGGTCATTTTCGATATAGCATTACTCATGGTTAGGAACTCTTCCTAATGAGCAGTAAAAGTTTGTGTTATGTTTTATTTTCATTGTCATGTATTAATGTTGTACATTTTTCACAGCTGGTAATCATGGAATGGGTTAAGCCAGTTTTCACTTTGTTTGACCAAAGTCTGGGCAGTGGATAGGCTAAACATGGTGGGGAGGAAAGCGGGGGACATGTGACAAAGGTCAGTAATCAGCCGGCGAGCATGTGACATGAACCTCAGCCCACTCGCACATGACACGTAGCCAACGAGACAGACAAGCAGACGGACACTAATGGAGGTAGACACAGAGAAGTGGGGGTGTACTGAGGTTAGCAGATACAGAAAAAAAGGTCTGAAGGACAGTGACGAAAAACGAGTTGAATGAGATTGTATGTTTTTCAGATTGTGGCCCATTGGAGTTGTATGAGAGACAGGCACTGACTGGCTTTCAAACTTTGGCTCAGCAATTAGAGCTGACATTTGAATATGTGGACAGGCAGATTGAATCCACAGCAAACATCAGCAAAAAGGTTATCACAGATTAATAACAACTAGCTGTATCCCAGTGTGTGTAAACTGACTACTCAAGAGGGAGAATGACCACCATTAGAGTATCATGACTGTAGTGAGTCTGAATGACACATAGTGGGTCTGTTATGGATGCACTTGTGAGGCCTTTTATTCAAGAACTGAACACAACGGATATACCGTACTTTTCAGACTATAAACCGCGACTTTTCCCCCCATTCTTTTTGTACAGCTAACGGCCACTAGGGAACCTCCTAAATCTATGGATTTTACAGGTAAAATTAACCACCTTTAACCCTATGGGCTCTATGACCGGTCCGCGCCCGCCACCTTTAAGCGGCGGGCTCCAGCAGGAAAAGCTGGAGGCCGGAAAAGAGTGAGACAGGTAGCGCGCCAAAGTAAAAGTGGAACCGAGAGACAGAACGAGAGCAAGACAGACGGACAATTTAGCTGCTGCGGCTTATATGCAGGTGCGCTTTATGGTCCGAAAAGTACGGTAGTCAAAATCATAAACATAAAATAGTACATTTGAACTTTTTATTTTCTCAGAATTTACCTGATCAAATAATATGTAAATGACACATGATTAATAATCTGTCTGGGCATTTGATGCTTGCTTACTTTTATTTATTTGAGGTGTTTTTTTGCATTACAGGCATATTTCATCCTGTACTAAAAAAGTATTAATCTCGATTGCTAGTGCATGTTATTCACATTTCCGGCCTTAAGAGACCTGCCTGCACATTGCAAGTAGTGTAAACACATACATTAAATTGTTATCTTTGTTTGAAAAAATTGCGTGTAGAAATATTATAATGGAAACAAGTTTTTAGCAGAAAGTGATACCACTGATCTCAACTAAGCAAGCTATTTGAGTGTTGCATGTGAGGTTACACAAATGGAAAGATGGTACATGTGACGCTTGCTAAAACAGGTACCTTTGTCCTCTGACCACTGAGGTATGCCTGCATAGTTTCATAACATAGCTCTGGAGTAGAGACAGCCAATGAAACACACACACACACACACACACACACACACACACACACACACACACACACACACACACACACACACAACACACACCACACACACACACACACACACACACACACACACACACACACACACACACACACACACACACACACACACACACACACACACACACACACACACACACACACACACACAGCTTGCATTCAGCAGAGCACAATACCTCTTTTCATTCCTTCTTGCACACGTAATTCTCAGGATAGTAAGTGGGAGGGAGGGAGAGAGCGTCGGAGCCAGACAAAGAGAAAGTCAGGGACGGGTCAAGCAAGGAGAGGAGAGATGTGCCCTGAAAAACAACGTGGGTCAAACTCCCTCTGGCTGCCTCAATGTTCACCTGGCCCTTCTCGGGTGTACCTGGGGATAATGTGAGGGTCAGCTTCAGATACAGAGCAGCCCGAGGCGGTGGATCACCTGGGATCTGAGACCTACATGCACCGAGCTGTTCATACGGTAACTCCTCTGTGCCACAACCATTTACTTACTTTACTGAGGAAACTCACTGACTGGTGCATGTTAAATATTATTTCTTTTTTTTGGCAGTCACGACTAGAGCTGGGTAACAATTTTAAACTTGTGTCAATACAGTACTCAAACAAGAGTACCTTAGTCAGGGGAATATAAGCATGCTGTATGATTGGTTAACATTCATACAACACACGGATATCAGTATCAATCCTCTCATTCAACAACTCCCGACAAGAAAGTAAATAGGAAAAATGTTGAACTGTTCATGTAACATAAGCAACAGCAAGGGAACTCAAGCTAGGTTAAATATAAAGTCAGAGTCTAAAATTAGCAGTGGTAAAAAGAACATATCAAATTCAAGGATGAATAAAAAAAGATGTATGGAGAATCTAGCAATGCTTTCGATTCCAGCTTTCAATATTTGGGAGGTTTTCAACGACTCAAATATTAACGCAGGACATTTCTACTAAATACTGAACACGGCTCTTCATATTATTACTACTCACTGTTCTAGAAAAAAACTGAGGTTTGAGCTGCTTTTTTATTTTCATGGTCAAAGGCATAACATGATTTGCTAACTAAACTGTCATCTCCGTTTTCTTTTCCGCTAAATCTCTGCAGGTGACCGTGACTTTCCCATTAGAGCTGAGCTGACATCTAACCCCGAGTAGCAAATGTTTGCTCCAGGCTCCTCGTATGACTCATAGCGCGGCAACGTGTCAAACACTATACTTTTTCTCCCCAGCTTTTGTCGCACCACGGCACAACAGCAAGTGCTGCTGCAGTGTGCATCATCATTTTTGTTTTTATGTAAGGAATTCAAGCCCTGTCAGATTAGCTGACTCACCAATAGGCCTTGGAATATAATGAAAATGCAGATATGTTTTACTGAATGAATCACTTAAACCAATTTCCCAATGAGTATATCAATCAAAGATATGTCTAATGCTGACAAAGCAGACTTGCTTTTAAATCTCTTTTTTTGATCGTCCTTTAAACCAATGACAAAGGGAGATTACTTTGAAGGGAATATAAATCGTAAAATGTAACAAAAAGTTGAATGTTGGTTGTGTTACTTAACTTCTGCAACTATGGTTAAAGTGAAGGGCAGTTGGCTCTATATTACAACAATCAGACAGTCAACTTGCTTGGTCTGTGAAGGTGTTTGCAAAGAAGCCAAGACAAAGCAACATAATTGATTGTCAGGTTGGCACACAGCAGACAAAGGCAATAAACTAAACTCATATTTTCCCAGGGACCATTCCCTGTCAAATAAACAACAAATATAATCCCACTTATTGCCTGGTATTACAACTTGGCATCGATCCTCGGTGCTCTGCCATGTTTCAAGTGTTCTTAGCCTCTCTGAAACCTCTCAGAGACGGATTTCCAAATAGAGGAATGGAAACATGGCCCTGGACCATCAGACTAAATATTTGTGATTGTTTCACATGAAGAGAAGTATTCATCTGCAGGGCTTGGCAGCGGATGGCACATTCATGTGCCATAGAGGGGTAGTGTTTCCGCTCGGGAAGTAAAATCTAAGAGGAAAGCAGAACAGGCTGTGTGCTGCCTGGTATTCCATCATGGCTGTCTAACAATAATAGGAAATCTATCAAGTCTTAAGTGGACCCACTGAGGGTGTAGAGCGGAGAGTCACTCTGACCTGAGCTAGTTGTTGTCACCGTGCGACAATCTTTGACAAGCAAAATGAAATCAGTCTTTATTAAAACAGTCATTCCCATAATACACGTTTATTCAAATGCTTGGTTCCCACGTGCATAAAGCCATACTTTATGTTTGAGCCGATGTATAACTAATTGAAGTAAAATATGTATAATGATACCCTGCTGACCTGGTTTGTTGTGCCATGACAGTAACACGTAATCTCTTTTGAAAGCAGAGCATTGCTACAGTGTAATCAGTCAGGCTGATATGAGGTGCAGGAAGTCTGGAGAAACCAGCAGCAGCTGATAAGAGAGAATGATAAACCTGGGAGAAAAACAGATGGACAGCTGTGATGGAGGGATAGATAGAGAATGGCAGAGGGCATACAGTAAATAAGGGAAGAGGGTGGACAGCTAAGACGAAGAAAAACAGAAGGAAGGAGCGACAGTGGAAACAAAGCAAAATAAGTCTGGACCGACTCACTCTACTGTATCCAAAAACCTTTTTAAGAAATTGCTCTCTTTTAGTCGAGTGACACTTCAGACAGACGAGATTACACAGTATGACCTCTGAGTCCATGATCCTTGCTGGGGGGTAGACAAACACGACATGGCTGCGGATTAATTTTTGCTCTGTTAACCACGAACCAAGGTTAACTAAGACAGGAAAGTGGAGCAGATGGAATCGATCTCCTCTGTTTGCAGAGCACCAAACCATGACACAAACTACTGTTGTGGTTCATCGACCTTGTTTCTCTTTAAAACAAGGTCGTGGGAGAATAGTAAAATAGAAAATCTGATTACAACTAATGTAATAACAATATTGAATTAAACAGTGCACCAAGAGGTTTTTCATGAGCATGAATGACAAGCTGCATTTTATAAAGCCTCAGACTGATGTGCACATATAGCAATGCCAGTCAAATTACCTGTCTATTAAAAATAAAATAATGCATCTCTTACCATTAACGAGCTACTGTTATACATTTGGGGAAATACATTTTATGAACATTGGTGAGATGGAGATTGATTTTCCTATTATTGCACTGTCTGATAAATATTAATAAAGCCAGCAGCCGGTGGACATCCATCCATCCATCTTCTCCCGCTTATCCGTGGTCGGGTCGCGGGGGTAGCAGTTCCAACAGAGAGCCCCAAACTTTCTTTTACCTGGCGACATCAACCAGCTCTGACTGGGGGATCCCAAGGCGCTCCCAGGTCAGCGAAGAGATATAATCCCTCCACCTGGTTCTAGGTCTACCCCTTGGTCTCTTCCCAGCTGGACGGGCCTGGAACACCTCCCTAGGGAGGCGCCCAGGTGGCATCCTTACTAGGTGCCCGAACCACCTCAACTGGCTCCTTTTGACGCGAAGGAGGAGCGGTTTAACTCCGAGTCCCTCCCGGATGACTGAACTTCTCACCTTATCCCTAAGGGAGACACCAGCCACCCTGCGGAGAAAACCCATCTCGACCGCTTGTATCCGCGATCTCCTTCTTTCGGTCATGACCCATCCTTCATGAGCATAGGTGAGGGTAGGAACGAAAATGGCCCGGTAGACAGAGAGCTTTGCCTTCTGGCTCAGCTCTCTTTTCGTCACAACGGTGCGGTAAAGCGACTGCAGTACCGCTCCCGCTGCTCCGATTCTCCGGCCCATCTCACGCTCCATTGTTCCCTCACTCGAGAACAAAACCCTGAGATACTTGAACTCCTTCACTTGGGGTAAGGACTCATTCCCTACTTGGAGTGGACAGTCCATCGGTTTCCTGCTGAGAACCATGGCCTCAGATTTGGAGGTGCTGATCCTCATCCCAGCCGCTTCACACTCGGTTGCGAACCGATCCAGTGAGTGCTGAAGGTCGCAGACCGATGAAGCCATCAGAACCACATCATCTGCAAAAAGCAGTTGTGCAATCCTTAGTCCACCGAACTGCAGACCCCCTCCCTCACGACTACGCCTCGAAATCCGATCCATGTATATTACAAACAGGATTGGTGACAAAGCGCAGCCCTGGCGGAGGCCAACCCTCACCGGAAATGGGTCCGACTTGCTGCAGAGGACCCGGACACAGCTCTCGCTTTGGGAGTACAGAGATTGGATGGCCCTGAGTAGAGACCCCCTCACCCCATACTCCTGCAGCACCTCCCACAGTAACTCCCTGGGAACTCGGTCATACGCCTTCTCCAAGTCTACAAAACCCATGTAGACCGGATAAGCGTACTCCCAGGCCCCCTCCAGGATCCTTGCGAGAGTAAAAAGCTGATCCGTCGTTCCACGACCAGGACGGAATCCGCATTGTTCCTCCTAAATCTGAGGTTCGACAATCGGCCTGATCCTCCTTTCGAGTACCTTGGAGTAAACTTTCCCGGGGAGGCTGAGTAGTGTGATGCCTCTGTAATTGGTACACACCCTCTGATCCCCCTTTTTAAAAAGGGGAACCACCACCCCGGTCTGCCACTCCATCGGTACTGTTTCCGACTTCCACGCAACGTTGATGAGACGTGTCAACCATGACAGTCCCTCAACATTCAGAGCCTTCAGCATTTCTGGACGGATCTCATCCACCCCCGGGGCTTTGCCACTGTGGAGTTGTTTGACGACCTCAGTGACCTCCCCCCCGGGAGATTGGTGTTGATCCCCCGTCATACTCCAGCTCTGCCTCTAACATAGAGGGCGGAGTTGTCGGGTTCAGGAGTTCCTCAAGTGTTCCTTCCAACGCTCTAACACTCCATCAGTTGAGGTCAACAGCGTCCCATCCTTACTGTACACAGCTTGGATGGTTCCCTGCTTCCCCCTCCTGAGGTGTCGGACAGTTTTACAGAACAACTTTGGTGCCGTCCGAAAGTCCTTTTCCATGTCTTCTCCGAACGTCTCCCACATCCGCTGCTTTGCCTCGGCCACGGCTGAGGCTGCTGCCCTTCGGGCCTGTCGGTACCTTGCAACTGCCTCGGGAGTCCCCCGGGATAACAAATCCCTGAAGGCCTCCTTTTTCAGTCGGACGGCTTCTCTGACCACCGGTGTCCACCAGGAGGTTCGAGGGTTACCACCCCTTGAGGCACCAAGGACCTTGGGACCACAGCTCCCCGCCGTGGCTTCGGCAATAGAGGCTTTGAACACCGACAGGTGGACATAAAGACTGTAAATAGGACTAAACAGCTGGCCTGGCTCCGTCCTAATCTAATTTAATTCACATACCAGCACTTGTTCTAAATCTCACTTATTAAAACATGTAATTTCATTGGTTTATCCAGACTCAATACATAAGGTTTTACATGGGGTTATGATGTACATTTCTTGGCTAGATGCAGTGATTGAAAATGTTTTTATGGATTAAACAAGCAAAATAATCCATCATTTTATTTTATTCTCTGGAGTATATTTAAAGGTCCTATGTCATGGCCATTTCTACTGATCATATTTCCATTGTTGAGGTATACTAGAATACATTTATACCGTGCAATTTTTCAAAATCACATTGGTTTCTCATACAGCATCTCTGTATAGTATGTGTATTCACTCTCTGTCCTAAACGGCTTGTTGGAGCTCCTGCCCCCCTCCCTGTGAGCCCAGTGTGCTCTGATTGGTCGGGATGTTGCGAGGCTCGCTGCTGCGAGGAGCGGACAGGTTTCCGGGTCGGCGATACAGCAAAACTCATCCTGAGCACACACAAACACTCACAGCCGAAGTAAAAACAATACGTGTGGCTTGATATTGAGTAAGAAAAAGGTTTATAGCGCTGTGAGAATGGGTCTGCGCTGCGTAGAGCATTTCTCCACGATCCCAACTCGTCTATTACCAGAAGCTATGCAAGTGAATGGGGACTCCCTGTTAGTTAGCCAAGGGATCCTGGTGCGTGAGGTGCTCCGCGGATTGGTCCATTTGGGCCAATCCGGTCATTTGTTGTTGATTTGGGTATTCACACGTCACAGAACCCAGGAAGAAAACAATGGAAAATGAGAAATCTCCAACGAGGTGTTCTTGGGCAGCATAGACAGGTATTTTCTGTGGTGTTTTACTACAGGGTGTACTTTGAGGGTTTTTGACTCTGCAGACCGTTTACATGCAGAACAATCTACATAACACACAAGGGGACGGGTAATAACCGGAAAAGCATGACATGGACATATTTCTGTTTTATTAAGTTGAAACGTGACACCATATTGTTGATTTAGTTCATGTTGTATAATATACTCTGTCATTCTCTCATTGTAGCTCTCATTCTAGCAAAAATAAAATCTAAGAGTTTGGAATTGAAATTGATATTTTCTACACTTGTTTTGAGCAAAAAGCACAAAACAGAGATGGGGGGGTTACTTGTCAAATAAATAATAAATCAATGATTCGAACAAGTTTCCCTATAGGTGCTTCATTAGTGAAGCCCAAACGTATATGCTTGAAATGGACTTTACTTTTCCCTACCAGTGTGTGGGTGATGATAACAGTGTTGCAACTGGTAAGGTAGGCATCTGCCTGCAGCTAAATATAACATCTCACTTTAAGAGTGTAACAAATATTTCAAAGGCAGTGAAAAATCAAAACATGCATCTTCTTGATTTCAAAAGGATGTAAAATACCTCAACAACAAAAAAGAGAGGAAGATAGGACGAAACAAGTCATGTCAGGCTGCAACAAACCTAAAGCTGACAGAAACAACTCAAGACTCTGACAACACAACACATTTCATTTTCACTTGGATCTTACGGTTTTTACGTGGATCTATCATACTGAGCTTGACGGCACTGACATCTTTGATCTAAGCAGGTTTTTGCAAAACATCATGAACGCAATATCAAAGACATCTCTAGCCCGGGCAGAGGGGCAATGCAGATGAGATGCCTCCCATTTGGAAATGTACACCGTATGCAATTACAATTTTCTCCAGGCTACACTCCATTGTTCCATAGATGACAAGGTTATTTCATTCTCCTTCATAATTCTGCTTTGGATACATTTTTTACAGGAACATGGCAGTTTAATTTGGCAAGGAAACATCATATTTAGGGGAAAACACAGAGACATCAAATATTACATCCATACTGTATGTGAAGTCTTCAATCTCTCCATTGGGCTGCTGGCAACATTCAGGGAAAAGTTTCATAACATCCAAATAGTCATAAAGAAGGCTTTGCCTAGACATCAATTCACATTTTGTTTCACTAATTGAATTAAGACTTGCAGCTCTGTAATAGACTATTCATATAATTGTATTAGGCAAGTGGTTACATTCCAGGAAGAGAGGAGGCAAAGAAGACAAACAAACACTTCAGGGGGAGGTTTCATTTGCAGAAATGGCATCTTGTTGTTGTGTATAAACAAACCAAAATGGGTAATTAATGAAAAACTAAACATGATCGCAAGATATCCTACAAGTTGATGAATTAAGATCGGTCTCAACTTGTGTTTTGACGCACCTTGAGACGAAAGAAACAGGGGAAAAGAGGCTGTAACAAATATTTTTCTTTGAAAACCTCTGGACCCTGCCAAAAAGTAAGCCGAGAGCACGGTTCCTACTTTGTGCTTGCCATCTGACTCAAAATGTTGATTAACCCCCTCCATGATTTCTGTGTGCTGTTGAATTGTGATATGAAAGCACTTAAAAAGGTCAAACTCCACTTCCTGATGAGGCTCTATTGTATTCTTGATTCTGTTCCTCAATTATCTCAATGGAGATGCCCAGTCCTGCCAGTAAAGATTGATGAGCACATGAGTGTAAACCTAAAGAGGCGGAACCATCATCGATGAAACCTGTCTGAGATCTCCAGATCTACTTTCACACAACATCGTTTTTATGAAGCCCCAATCAAGACAATTAGAGGCTGCATACTCTCACCGTCCTCATGATCCTCATCATCGAGTAGAACACTCCAAAAAGTAAACGATGCAGCAGCCATTGCTCAAACAACAAGTGTTGGCTTCTTGGTCGAACATGGAAGACAACAGCATGGTTCCCTAGCTTGGAGGTATGAACACAACAGCGTGGCCATTGGCTAGTGCCCCCCCCCTGAGGTTGTCTTCACACTGAGCCGTGTTTAATGACTGGGTAATTATATAAAGTCCTCAACAGGATAATCCCAACTGCTTGCCAACTCAGCCTCGAAAACATTCCATCAGTCATCATGATGGGTAATTACAAGTAATGGACAAATAATAGTGTGCGCTGAGCAGTGTGTGAAAGTGGCTTAATCAGGGTCTGTGACAGCCTACCACAGCGATGGCATGCTCTGTAGTTTAGAAAACAAGAACGACTGCAGTGGCTGACCAAATACACCCGACACAAAGGCACTGGCTTGATTTTTATATAATAAGGTTTTTCTTTCTTGAATGAAGAATCAAAGTGACAATGAAAAATGTGACTCGTTTCTGAGTCGCCTATTGTGCCGCAAATCAAATAAAAAGTGTCTGATGAAAGCGCTTAAATAATTCTCACAACCTACCTCCAGGATGTTTTTCCCCGCCAGTTTTTGAGCCTCTCAAAAATTCTTCACAGATGAAAGGAGGGAGATGGGAAGATAAGATGTCAGGTGTGGAAGAAAGTCAACACGACTGCAAACTATCCCCCAGAGCGAGACTGATCCTCATCCAGAAGGACAAAAAAAAGATATTTCTAATAATGTGGTCTTGAAGCTTTGACATCTCAGAAGAGAGGGACTTTAAAATGTGAATGACTGCATTAATAAATTGATGAGGTGTGTCAAACCAAACATCAGAAAGCCTCAAAGCAGAAGGATAATGGCTGAGCAGGATGATTCATTGATGGAAGGGGTGAGCGAATGAAGCAAGGCCAAGTTCAAGCCCTTGGGGGGGAAAGGCATTAACTCATGCATACCAGCCAGTATCCTCTCACACTTTGAGACTATGACCTTTGACCCTAGATGTGATGCTACTATAAACAATATATAGACACAGTTTCAGACCGCATCTATTATACATTGTCGGAACTCGAAATCTGATCCCTGTGAAGGAATGCAGCCCCCCTGACTTGGGACTGCATAATGGCCTGTGTTGTGACACACCAACTCTCTCACACATACTCATGGGGGGCTTAGGGATTATGCTTTCACTTAATGACACACTCCTACGTCTACAAGTATTTGAACTTCACTTCAAGATCTATTTCAAACAAAAATAACCATTTACCTGCACCAGTTCCAGTAGCCTTTTCATACAGAAACATTGATCTAATCTAAACACGGAAATTAAGTCGCACCCATGATATTTACTTATATAATTCCAAATCACCAAGTCTCAGATATAAACACAGGTTGTTATATATCCAAAGCTAAAAAAAGTTAGGCCCTTCAAATAACATACACGCTTGAAGGTCCAGAACAACCGGAACATTATTTATAGAAGGTGAGAGACTTTTACTTATGTATAGGGGTTGGAGCTGTGTGTGTGTGTGTGTGTGTGTGTGTGTGTGTGTGTGTGTGTGTGTGTGTGTGTGTGTGTGTGTGTGTGTGTGTGTGTGTGTGTGTGTGTGTGTGTGTGTGTGTGTGTGTGTGTGTGTGTGTGTGTGTGTGTGTGTTACACACTTTCTGGGCAACCTCTATGTCCAATCACCCAGAAACAATGACAAGTTGAGCGTCCAATCCTAGTGATGGTAGGTAGTCTGGGACAAATAGATAAGGCTAAATTGTTGATATGGATATACTTTTTTGGTCCAATTTGAGTGACCTTGGTACTGGTTTACATAATGAGACAATCTACAGAGGAGTGACAAAGCAGCATCTGTCCTTTCTGGTTACTGGTCTGTTAATACCTCAACTGAAGCTGCCATTTGAATAGACTACTTTAAAATGGCCTGAGAAAATCTAGCTACTTTAAATCCAGCTACATCCTGCAAAGTTTTTTAGAACAAAACCTGTTTGTTCGGAAACAGCTTACCAACACCGTGTAATCTTATGGGTATTAAGGGTTATTGTCCTATTCCTGGTCTTTTCATAACATTTTAGATCATATCGACTTACAATTGTGTTTGCAACACTGCATTGGCTTCCAAAAACATTTCCCCTGAAGATATGTGTCGGTCAGACAATAGATGGTAAGAATACCATCAGCTTGTTCTCTCCCAGGAATTCTCTGTCAAAGAAAGGGACAGCAGAATGTAGCTGTGCTAGTCACAGGCTGTTCTCACTGCTGTTCCTCAGAATAGGTGCAGTGCTGAGGATTATGACTCAGTTTACAGCACAGAAGAATCAGTAAAGATGTATGAGTATGAGAGCTCCTACGAGAAACAGTGCACTTTTCAGCTCTGTGCACGACTTGGCTAGGCTCTGGCTAGGTTTTCCGTAGGCTGCATAATTAATGAGGTGAAACAGGGACAGTGGTCTCTCGAGAGACTGAGATTAAACGGGAGAACATTTGGGTTTAAAGAGAAATGGGGAGAAACGAAGCACAAGGCTGAAGACAGAGAAAGCAAGAGAGTAAAGTGTGTGACAAGAAAACATAATCAGGAAATTGGGCAGAGCCACAGAGGAAGGGCGAAAGGCATACCAACAAGGTGCTATAGCATCTTACATACTGATACTTCCTCACACAACACCCATCATAAACGTGTGTGATCAGTATTACTACTCAACGTTTTACTCTGCAGTTTACAGCTCAGATGATCAAATAACATTGATATACATTTGTGATAAAGTATTCAAAAAATACATTCTCACATTGACAGTATAGAGTAGTAACAATAATAAGGTTGCAGTAACATAGCAAACTTTAAATACTTTTCTAATCTGAATTCTAAAAAATGTTTTGTATTCTGCGTTCTCCTTGTCCTTCACACTCCTTTTGTTCTGTCATGTCAAACCTCACCTCCTTAAAATAACTCATTATCGAGAGGGGAGAAGTTCAAAGACGCTAGAAGAAAGCAATTAACACATACAAGCCAGACTGGAGGATTCCTCTGTCAGTCGGCAATGCTGAGAGGGAGAGAGGAACAAACATGATGACTACGAGAGCTTTGGGAAGTTTGTCAGATATTTCTCTTTTGGATGACCTTAAAATACATAAGAGTTTGAAAGCTGTTGCATAGTGCAGAGGTTTTCTGTGAGGCACTTCTCCTCAGGGAGCGCAAACAGGGAAACATGAATCATGGAGAAAGTGAAACAAGGTACTTAATAATATCAAACCCTTGAAGTCCAATTGCCCCGATTTCAATCAACAATGAGTCATAACTCATGATACCCGTATATTTTGGATTTAGCCTGACTTACTGATTCTGAGGATTTGTATTATCTGTGACATTCATCATGATTTAAAGTCCATAATCTGCTTTAAAAAATCCTTTAAAAAACACTCCAGAACAAAAAGAGGTTAGTTGTTTAAACATCTATGGATTACTTTGCAAACATGACAGCTCATAGATTATTCTTCATACTTTTGTTGGTGCCAAATTTGCAAAATGTTACCAAATATAGGCAAAAAAGGGCTCTAGTTGTAGCTAAATCACCCAAATCAAAGTAAGACAGTGAACAATAATACAAAAATAGATTCAGATTAACTTTATCATGTTGCAGCATCAATGTGTTAGTGTCTATTCGTCTATGTGTGTGGGGTCAACAGTTAAGTACTTGTAAAACACCGGGCAACGAGAGAAGTGTATTATTTTCAGTGAAGACAAGGTGTAAAGTATTTTATCAATATTTTGTTCAACCCTACTACTGGTAGAGCTTCTCCCAGCAAGGCCCAGACCCCACAGCATGAATCAAGACAATGTCATGTGCTCAAGACTGGAATTATCTCTCCACTGAGCCAAGAAACCGCCAACAAAAAAGCAATGCAACACAAACCGTTGCCTGCCAAATACTGATCTGTTTAGCCTGTGGTTGTCCAGGCAGCAGACAATATAGATACGTTGTGTGGTATCTCTGGCAAAACATGACAAGACAAGTGGAAGTGTACATGCCAACAAGATTACAGTAAGAGGGCTTTCCTTTCACACTCATCGGTCTACTCTGTCCAGTAACACATTTTATTTCTGTCCATCTTTACATCTAGGTACCTGCTTTTAGTTCCGTGAGCAGGAAGCCAATTTAAATAATAATACTCATTTACTTCAGAGCAAACTGTATTTTGCTTTCTTATCATGTCAGGTACTTACTTTATGATTGTTATTACCTATGTACTGCTACAGGCAGACTGGAAGAGAAAGTGTTGTGCTGTTTCCCTGAAGTTCACAGATGGGCTCTGTGCAACAACAGAGTAATTTATGTCAATAATGATGTCCTGGTCTAAGTTTCTGGGCTTGTGTTTATGCATCTGTTTCAATCTACAGAGTGCTGCCAGATAAAAGCTGGACAACACAAAAACACCATGCTACATTAGGCACTACATTCCCACTGATAGAGATCCCTTCCTGTGTGCTAACGCTTCAAAATTAGCCATCTCATCACTACCTCATCATCATAAACTATAAGACACTGGAAATACGGGCTGGTAATGGGCCAAACAGCCACTTCGTACTAGACTAGAAGGCCTCTAATATCCTTTGAGAAACCTTGATATGAACATGCTTAAGACAGAAAAGTTAGATGAATAAAATAGAATCTATAGCAATCACAGAATTACAAACCAAGAGATTTATCCCCTGTTTTTTATTTTTTATTATAAGCTATTACTATCAGATGACTATTTAATTGCCAATAAACACAAAGAGGGATATAACCACCAGAGGAGCTTTTTTATTTTTTAGAGAGCAGGTCCCTGAAATTGCTCTCATTTTCAGTTGACACGAAACACAAGACTGAGCTATGTGAACACACTGTGCCCCTTTAAGCTCTCTGATAATGGGAAGGATGTCTAATCAATACTTTATCAACCTCTCAGCTTTAGCAATACTTCTTGTTCCGAGGCAGAAGCTTTCATTGAGACAATTAAAAGCGGTATCGCTATTAGCAACCGCCTTCAGATAACTTAAATGGCAGAGGGTGAGATAGCTTTTTTCACCATTAAATTAACTCTGATGTTCTCTCCAGGTGAGCGATCCCTTCAGGCTGGGTTATTTGGAGGTTTCGGGCGCACACGTACAATTACTTACACACACAAGAGTGCGCACCCACACACACAAATACACAACAATCTCATGTGGAAGTATATTAGCCAGGGAGAGGTCAACAGATCGACAAGTGAGACAGACCCTTTTATCGCCACTTAAAGAGAACAGCAATCTGTAATGACTCCCCTGATAGCAATAGTGGGAAGAGCAAAAGGGGGAGGACAAGGGAGAAAGACTGGTCATGTGCAAACAGCTTATGTGTGTGCGTGCGTGTGTGCGTGCGTGCGTGCGTGCGTGCGTGCGTGCGTGTGTGTGTGTGTGTGTGTGTGTGTGTCAGTCAGATGAAAATACATCTGAGAGTGAGTGTGGTAGGGTTAGGTGAATGAGTTTAGTCATAAGAAGGAATTTAAATTCTCAAAACTGACAAAGTTGTCTGACTAATGCAAGCACTTAACTAGAAAAGAAAGAGAGTTGAGTGAAATTACATCTCATTTCAACTTGATGATGACACGGGGTTGTTGACTGCTTTTGTATACTACGTACCACAGAGAAAGAACTTGCCTCAGATCCTCATTTAGACATCAATTATGTCAGGCTCACTGTGATTTAGAAAGCGTATTTGATGATTAATCCAAGGAGAAAAACAAAACTCATAATCACACGCAAAAAAAAGATGACTCCTGCAGAGGCAAATGGGTTATTGTGAATATATATTTTTGCCATTCTTTCAAATGTTTCACAGATAGTTGCAACACATGAAAAATGGTGGCCCCGTTGTGACAGCATGACCGAGGTTGAACATTTGTAATCATTGGGACACATTGTTGTTTTGGTTGAGGCCTCAAAGGTTGAAGGTGACAAGTCATGGTGGCAAAACACAGCACACAAAGAAAGCATGAAAACCTCAAACACCGGCACCACACATTCATTTTTGTTTCTGTCGTCCATGAGCAAACAATCACACAAACCAAAGTATGCAGATACAAAGACACACAAACCACACTGGAATCCCCCACCGTACCTAACACAAACACACACACTTCCCATGAGGCTGGAATATGTTGGTCTGTGAATGTGTATGCACACGCATGCATGCTTTTGGCGCACTGTAAGTCTCATGTGGTTTCACCTTCATGCCAGGGACCCATTTGTCTTCATTATCATCATACGGCTGGAGGAAGCAGATCTGTTAGGGCTTGTGGCAACAGTAATGTCTCTCTGTCCGGATATAAAAAAACAACTTTTCTAGACGGATGTTTGTCATGTCACCCGTCCACAGGACCGGGAACATTAAGAGGAAAATAGTGCCTAGTGCCTCAATACAACTGCATTTCCAATAATACCAGAAAGACGGGATGGACATTTGATTGATGGTCATGTTTACAGAGCTCTGTGTAGTGAGTTTATGTAAAGCTTTTTGACAGCGTTTTGTTTAATGCAGAATTTATATTGCAAAATGCTAATGCTCTTAGCAAATCACATCCTCAAACTTTCCACTGAGCTTTGTTTGGGTAATAAATATGCCATTTCAATCCAGTTTGTGAGCAGATTAAACATGGAAAAGCTTTTTGTACCGTACGTGCTTTTAGCACATTAGACAGCAACAATTCAAACACCACAGAACCCCTGCAAGCATTATACAAAAGGTTGACGCTAACAATCTTGGACAGAAAACGGATTTTTCAGGCCCAATTATAGTTGAAATCTTTTAAGAAACTCCTGGCTTAGCTCTGCAAAAACATTACAGAGCTGGCATAGCTTTGTATCACAAGGCTAGTGTGTCACAAGTGTTTAATGCTCACCAGCCTGATCAAAGTCTCAGATATTACACCATAGGCCTTATTCGTTCCCACACATCTTTACCTCAAAACAACACCCTTACACCTCGTCAGCCTGAGGACCACCATGCCCGCAGACAGGGCTGGTGTGTTTTTACTAGGAACAAACCTCAATTATAAAACCCCAGGAACAGAACTGTTATTCCACTAATCACCACATCAAAACAGGAATCAGATCTCAGGGAAAAGGCAGCCAGATTTTCGCTTATTGCCTTCCAGCTGACTTCAGAGTACATCACAGGTTAGTAGGACACATAAACAACAGCAGACATATTCACTTAGTTTCTCTCCTCTCTGCGTGATGCACATTAGATTTTTTAACCACCACAAGAGAAATGAATTACCATGACCCTTATAATGCAAGTCAATAGAGATGGCGTAGGAGAAAGTTGCAATAAAGCGCATTGTTGAATTTGTAGCTGAGAAGAGTGTTTCAGTAAAATCAAGTGAGAACCCCCTTCTGTTTTGAAAAGTGTGAAGCAGATGGTAAAATTAGTTAGATATTAAAAGAAATAACAAGTTATTTGGATCAGTGGTTCTGTAATAAATGTGCAAAACCAACTGTGCACCCATGTCCACAAACGACTGCAACGGGAAGTCTGCATGTTTTTCACAAAATAGCATGCCTGTCTGTGCCATGACCTGTTCAAGGATGTGTAGTTTGTATCTGTGTGTCAAACACGTTACACATATATTCATACCGCTACTATATAGGTGCCCGAAGCGGCCAAAAAGGTGCTTTGCCCTTCAAATGAAGACGTCTCTTTGATTAACTAACAGCCTGAACTTTGACTTTTCGGAAAAGAATTCCCGGGGCAACGCATTTAATGGGGCTTGATTTTAATTGAGGCTTTAAAATGTTCAAGCTAATTTTTTGACGTAAGAAATGTGCTTGAAATTCAGACCAACTGTCAAAAAGATAAACGCATACACCAGAAGTAAATAGGTGAACATACAAGCATGACAAGAGAAGAGGTGAGCGGGACAGAATGCTTGTGTATCTGCGAGCGTGTTTGAATATGGTGCAAGGCCGGGAGACTCCCAGGACTATAATTACACCCTGGTGGGAGTGAAGCTGATAACAGAGGCCTGAGGATACCAATGTCATGAGGAGGGGACAGAAGGAGAGGACAGAAGGAGAGGACAGAAAGAGAGAAGAGAAGAGAAATTAAAAAAGAGGATATTGTACATGATACCTTATCACACACCAGCTTTGCTCACTGACACAGCTTTTTCATTTCCTCCTTGGTAGTTATCTAATGACCCCTACAGCAGATAAGCGTGCATACACACACAACAACACACACTCACACATGAGCTTCATCAAAGAAAAAGCCGAACAAAACAGCCTGCACATTTAGTGTGTTTACACTGGCTATAATGATTCAATTATAGCCAGTGTAAAGCAATACTCAGTCACATAAACTCCTTAACCGAGTTATCTTTCTCACATTAAGGCTGCATTCAGAGTAACACTGCTGCATTAAATGTCAGCCTTTCTAATAAACACAAGTTAGACAGATTTATTTTGGCAAATACATTATAAAGCATAAAAGCACATAAAAGCAACGGATTGATCTGGCTTAAGATGCCTTCATTTTCTATATCCTATTAAACAGTAGGATACATTACATTGCATTTAGCTGACGCTTTTATCCAAAGCGACTTACAATAAGTGCATTCAACCAGGAAGGACACAACGCTTACTTCTGGACATTAACCCAACAATCATACAAGGCACTTATTTTTATTACGGATAACTACCAATTATATCTGGTAAACAATTTGAATACCAGCATATATTTATATTTTCCACATGGTTTTTTCTAATCGATTTTACAGATAGATGCCTTGTGCATATTTGCAGTAAATGTGTGAGTGATTTGAGTGCAATGACCACACTGCATGAAAAGCACTCACAGCAGGTGAGACTAATGTACCGGTCAGCTCAGACTGAGTGACCGTCCTCCAGATGACATCACAGCCACAACAAAGAAACATTACAGAGATAACAGCCCCTTGGAAATGTTGTTTCTTTCAGCATTGAAGAGCTCTGTTGCTATGGGGACATGCCTCACATTAAGAAAAAAAATAAGTCAGAAAAAGATTGTCCTTGAGGCTCACTATTCAACAGTGAACGGTTATACACTGAATGCTGTTAAAGTATTCAGAAAAGTCTTCTATACTACGGTGGGAGCTCAGCCAGTCTTTATCAGCAGGAGTGCACCATACGTTTACTGCAGCATAAATATCTTAAAATAACGCAGAGTGGCAGCAGATCTATTGGATGCTTTTCCACAATATTGCAGGAATGCTTACTGTAAATATTCTTACAGTAATTGGTGAATTTACCCTTGATTTCTCAGACTGTATACGCAATGAAATGTTATTTTCGGTGTACTTAATGCTGCACAGAAGCACATCCCCTATCATATGTTCTGATAACTAACCCATATCCATTCAGTACAGGATGACCTTTTGTCCTTTGGTGCCATGAGAGAGGAAGCAGGCTTTCAGCGCTCACAGAGGGAGGGACAGTGTCAGAGACCTTCCATCACCGTATTGTCCAGACTCCCCGTGAGGCTCTGCTCTCTTCCACTGTCTCTCCGTGCAAACACCAGTACATTTACAGGTCTCTCACCATTTAGCCTCATTCGAAACAAGGGGAAATTAGCATTTAAAAGACTTGTGGTTACTGCTTATTCAAGGGGATGCAGCCCACCTCCAAGGAAACAACATGCCATGTTGATGGCTTGCCAAATAAATCAACTTGTTCTCGAAATGGAAATTAAACAGCCTCAAATTAAATCACTGATTAACAAATCAGGCCTAGGAGTTCTCCCCCTACTTTGTTGCACTAAACAATAAAATGATTAATTAACTCATTGACCTCAACTCTATGCTTTAAAGCTAGGGACTGTTTCAAGTGTGCAGGATAAGAGTTCCTGAAAGAGTGCAGTGGCTAAGTGGGTCTTTCTTCTGCTTCTGTTTATTGAAAAACAAAACACGTACCTCAAAGTAGCCTAATTAGAGAAGTGGGAGTCAGATAGCAGTTCAGGACTGGCAAAGGGCAGCACACAACTTATTGGGAAACTTGTATGCCCTTTAATTATTTTTTATTATGAGTCTAGCAAAATAGGGATTAACATCACAGTGGTTTAATTGTGTTTTCGGATGGGTTGATCATTGGTTTAATTGCACCCATTTTTACTTCCCAATTCCCCATACAGTGTCAGTGTAATGTTATAGATTCTGAGAACAAAACCAGTCTTTAGTCTACTTTTATCACAGTGGCTGTCTTTCATGTTAAAAGTTTACAGTTCTAGGCACTTTGCAGCGTGCGACTTGTAATAAGTCGATTTAGCAGTAGCAGTAAGCTGTAATACATCCCCATTACTGATAACAGCAGTGACAGTAGTACAAATAATCGTAAACTAAACCACACATGGGACAGTCTTTGAACACATCACGAGAGGTAAACATGCGAACACAAACAGGTAAACACAGAGTCAAAGTTAGCCTCATGTCTGCGAAGACGGCTGGTGTTGTGAAAGCGTGTTTAAAGTACTCAGAATAACATTATAACGTGTTGTTTTGGGTTAATATGGCACTCACCTGCGATACTAAAGGAATAAGCGTCTGCTCCACCGAGCGAGTTTTGATTTCCAGCCCGGAATCAAAGTTAGTGTTGCCGCACGGAGATGAAGCCATTCCCGCCGAGCTGCCACACAATGCACGGCACTACTGAGTTTACCAAGAGCCTTTCCCTGGCTGTTTCGCAGATGTAAACCGGTGCAACGGACTTGCTATGGCAGTACAAGATGTCTGAATTGGTTACAAAGTCGTTTACCGAGTGGCTCTCCGCACACACGCTGTTTGATCCACTCTGGCTCGGTGGTGGTGTCGCTGCGCCGCTAATGTCCATGTAGTTAACTGAACACCGGCAGGGAGCGGACTGCAGCACAGCACTGTGGGCACACACACACACACACACACACACACACACACACACACACACACCACACACACACACACACACACACACACCACACACACACACACACCACACACACACACACACACACACAATTTCGGGTTCTCATGCTGGCTCATGTGCAGCTAAAGGCTTCCCAAAGTTCAGTGTACCATTTTGCTTATTATAATCGTTATGATTGCTTTAATTTTGATATGTCTGTTTCTTCACTATATGAGTTGTGTAATGCATAGCAATGTCATCAAATCAGACCTATGTTGATACAATACTGTTGATGTAAACATAATCTGTAACCTCTTTTATTATTGTTATTTTTGCACTTTTTGGTTTAAAAATGCATCAATCAGTAATGCAAATTGCTGCAGGACCCTCCAGAGAGAGATGACGAGTGATGCTGTCCTCGCAGCACAGCTTTGGTTTGATCCCTGAGACAAAGAATCCCACATTATCCCCTGGAGTCTGAGAATTCCTTATTATCATCCTCTCCAAATGCTCACCAGATATGCCAATCAAATGTGGGCTGCACTGAGCCACTTGGGACAACTGCACTGAATGGAATGCAGTGCCAATCTTTAAAAGTTACCAACTTCATTATGTGCATTTGCGCATTCAATCTCATGATCTAACTAGTAGGTTACTCAGGGTCGAAACGTAAGAAGGGGACCCTTAAGGTTTAATAAGTAAATTGCTTCCAAAGAGTTTGTTTGAAAAAAAGTTTGGGGCTCTCTGCTGGAACTGCTACCTCCGCGACCCGACCACGGATAAGCGGGAGAACAAGATGGATGGATGGGGTTAATGATTACCACAGTAATCTGTACATTATACAATGACATATCATTATTTTAACATAATTCCTAATGTGAATTTAACAGTTTTGTTTGGTTCAGTACTTTACGAAATATTACTGTAAATTAACACTGCTTGATTGTTTCTCTATTTACAGTTTTTTGATGTCGTGATTTTACAGCTTTTCCCTGTTAATTTCACGGACTTTTTTTACAGTGTGGTTTTGGATAAAATCTGCAAAATCGCAAACAAACATCAATAATAAAAGGGTTGTTGATGTTTTGATATCTTAAACAACTTGGAACACACAGATCTGGCTGGATGTTTTCCTGCTCTGAAGAGTTTTATCCTCTGCAGACATATTTTGAATAAATAACAAGTGCAGAAAATCTGTTTACAGAAGCTTAGAGTGAAGCCATCAATAAAACCAGCATTTCAATTAGAGATTCTGAGTTGTAGATTGATGACATAGATGTGCTTTTTTTGTTACAAATTGTATTACTTTTTCATATTGTATTTCAGCAGAAGGATATAATCCCTATCTCCTCATTTACCCATCACCAACCGTCAATTTCATTTCATTTCAAACCTTTATTTATACAGATAAAATCCCATTGAGATCATTGATCTCTTTTTCAAGGGAGACCAACACCTTTCCACCTCCACATCTCTCAGAATTTCCCCAAACTACTTTCACAATGTGTATCTCAAAATAGCAGAGTACCAAAAGGGACACAAACAAAAACATCAGCAATACTGAAGAACTGTGAGTCTGTTGATGCATGGGCAAACATGTTAATTGTTGCTAAAGAATACTTGAGCCTGAGAAAGAAACAGGATGAAATTTCATTTTGAAAACTGACTGATTGGAGGTTACGATGACTCATGGATGTTATTTCTATAGGTGGAATCATTTGTGTGGGCATGAGATGATCTAGCAATAGCGTTGCATGCTCATATGAGGTTAATAAGTACTAAACCAGTTAACGATCACCAATGTGTGTAAATGGTCTGCATTAGAAGTTCTGTAAAACTTCTCAATAATGAGGAGAAATGTTTTGAGCCTTAACCTTCCTCTTCTTATTTTGTGAGGCAGTGAATGGTATCCATAATAGGACTCAACATAGGCATACTTTATTGCAGCCTTGATCCGAGTCTGACCAAACTATTGCCAAATTATTTGTATCCTCAAGTGGCTCCAGTGGCTATTTCTAACTTTACAAGTGGAGCCACTGGATGACAAGTGGTGAATAACACTTCATATTACAAACACACCAGATGACTGAGAGAGCAGATAGCACTGTGGCATCGTTAGTGAGGGCTTTGCTGTCTGCTTTATCATCAACTATAGTGGCTGGCTCGCACTCTGTGTCAGCAGAAGAGACAATAGCTATGGGTGTTGTGTGTGTGTGGTGTGTGTGGTGTGTGTGTGTGTGTGTGTGTGTGTGTGTGTGTGTGTGTGTGTGTGTGTGTGTGTGTGTGTGTGTGTGTGTGTTGTGTGTGTGTGTGTGGTGTGTGTGTGTGTGTGTGTGTGTGTGTTAAGACTGTCTGCCACTCTCAGCCCAAGCTAGTATTTATTTAAAACCCCATAAAGAGAAATGGGGAGAAACGAAGCACAAGGCTGAAGACAGAGAAAGCAAGAGAGTAAAGTGTGTGACAAGAAAACATAATCAGGAAATTGGGCAGAGCCACAGAGGAAGGGCGAAAGGCATACCAACAAGGTGCTATAGCATCTTACATACTGATACTTCCTCACACACACCCTCATAAACGTGTGTGATCAGTATTACTACTCAACGTTTTACTCTGCAGTTTACAGCTCAGATGATCAAATAACATTGATATACATTTGTGATAAAGTATTCAAAAAATACATTCTCACATTGACAGTATAGAGTAGTAACAATAATAAGGTTGCAGTAACATAGCAAACTTTAAATACTTTTCTAATCTGAATTCTAAAAAATGTTTTGTATTCTGCGTTCTCCTTGTCCTTCACACTCCTTTTGTTCTGTCATGTCAAACCTCACCTCCTTAAAATAACTCATTATCGAGAGGGGAGAAGTTCAAAGACGCTAGAAGAAAGCAATTAACACATACAAGCCAGACTGGAGGATTCCTCTGTCAGTCGGCAATGCTGAGAGGGAGAGAGGAACAAACATGATGACTACGAGAGCTTTGGGAAGTTTGTCAGATATTTCTCTTTGGATGACCTTAAAATACATAAGAGTTGAAAGCTGTTGCATAGTGCAGAGGTTTTCTGTGAGGCACTTCTCCTCAGGGAGCGCAAACAGGGAAACATGAATCATGAGAAAGTGAAACAAGGTACTTAATAATATCAAACCCTTGAAGTCCAATTGCCCCGATTTCAATCAACAATGAGTCATAACTCATGATACCCGTATATTTTGGATTTAGCCTGACTTACTGATTCTGAGGATTTGTATTATCTGTGACATTCATCATGATTTAAAGTCCATAATCTGCTTTAAAAAATCCTTTAAAAAACACTCCAGAACAAAAAGAGGTTAGTTGTTTAAACATCTATGGATTACTTTGCAAACATGACAGCTCATAGATTATTCTTCATACTTTTGTTGGTGCCAAATTTGCAAAATGTTACCAAATATAGGCAAAAAAGGGCTCTAGTTGTAGCTAAATCACCCAAATCAAAGTAAGACAGTGAACAATAATACAAAAATAGATTCAGATTAACTTTATCATGTTGCAGCATCAATGTGTTAGTGTCTATTCGTCTATGTGTGTGGGGTCAACAGTTAAGTACTTGTAAAACACCGGGCAACGAGAGAAGTGTATTATTTTCAGTGAAGACAAGGTGTAAAGTATTTTATCAATATTTTGTTCAACCCTACTACTGGTAGAGCTTCTCCCAGCAAGGCCCAGACCCCACAGCATGAATCAAGACAATGTCATGTGCTCAAGACTGGAATTATCTCTCCACTGAGCCAAGAAACCGCCAACAAAAAAGCAATGCAACACAAACCGTTGCCTGCCAAATACTGATCTGTTTAGCCTGTGGTTTGTCCAGGCAGCAGACAATATAGATACGTTGTGTGGTATCTCTGGCAAAACATGACAAGACAAGTGGAAGTGTACATGCCAACAAGATTACAGTAAGAGGGCTTTCCTTTCACACTCATCGGTCTACTCTGTCCAGTAACACATTTTATTTCTGTCCATCTTACATCTAGGTACCTGCTTTTAGTTCCGTGAGCAGGAAGCCAATTTAAATAATAATACTCATTTACTTCAGAGCAAACTGTATTTTGCTTTCTTATCATGTCAGGTACTTACTTTATGATTGTTATTACCTATGTACTGCTACAGGCAGACTGGAAGAGAAAGTGTTGTGCTGTTTCCCTGAAGTTCACAGATGGGCTCTGTGCAACAACAGAGTAATTTATGTCAATAATGATGTCCTGGTCTAAGTTTCTGGGCTTGTGTTTATGCATCTGTTTCAATCTACAGAGTGCTGCCAGATAAAAGCTGGACAACACAAAAACACCATGCTACATTAGGCACTACATTCCCACTGATAGAGATCCCTTCCTGTGTGCTAACGCTTCAAAATTAGCCATCTCATCACTACCTCATCATCATAAACTATAAGACACTGGAAATACGGGCTGGTAATGGGCCAAACAGCCACTTCGTACTAGACTAGAAGGCCTCTAATATCCTTTGAGAAACCTTGATATGAACATGCTTAAGACAGAAAAGTTAGATGAATAAAATAGAATCTATAGCAATCACAGAATTACAAACCAAGAGATTTATCCCCTGTTTTTTATTTTTTATTATAAGCTATTACTATCAGATGACTATTTAATTGCCAATAAACACAAAGAGGGATATAACCACCAGAGGAGCTTTTTTATTTTTTAGAGAGCAGGTCCCTGAAATTGCTCTCATTTTCAGTTGACACGAAACACAAGACTGAGCTATGTGAACACACTGTGCCCCTTTAAGCTCTCTGATAATGGGAAGGATGTCTAATCAATACTTTATCAACCTCTCAGCTTTAGCAATACTTCTTGTTCCGAGGCAGAAGCTTTCATTGAGACAATTAAAAGCGGTATCGCTATTAGCAACCGCCTTCAGATAACTTAAATGGCAGAGGGTGAGATAGCTTTTTTCACCATTAAATTAACTCTGATGTTCTCTCCAGGTGAGCGATCCCTTCAGGCTGGGTTATTTGGAGGTTTCGGGCGCACACGTACAATTACTTACACACACAAGAGTGCGCACCCACACACACAAATACACAACAATCTCATGTGGAAGTATATTAGCCAGGGAGAGGTCAACAGATCGACAAGTGAGACAGACCCTTTTATCGCCACTTAAAGAGAACAGCAATCTGTAATGACTCCCCTGATAGCAATAGTGGGAAGAGCAAAAGGGGGAGGACAAGGGAGAAAGACTGGTCATGTGCAAACAGCTTATGTGTGTGCGTGCGTGTGTGCGTGCGTGCGTGCGTGCGTGCGTGCGTGCGTGCGTGCGTGTGTGTGTGTGTGTGTCAGTCAGATGAAAATACATCTGAGAGTGAGTGTGGTAGGGTTAGGTGAATGAGTTTAGTCATAAGAAGGAATTTAAATTCTCAAAACTGACAAAGTTGTCTGACTAATGCAAGCACTTAACTAGAAAAGAAAGAGAGTTGAGTGAAATTACATCTCATTTCAACTTGATGATGACACGGGGTTGTTGACTGCTTTTGTATACTACGTACCACAGAGAAAGAACTTGCCTCAGATCCTCATTTAGACATCAATTATGTCAGGCTCACTGTGATTTAGAAAGCGTATTTGATGATTAATCCAAGGAGAAAAACAAAACTCATAATCACACGCAAAAAAAAGATGACTCCTGCAGAGGCAAATGGGTTATTGTGAATATATATTTTTGCCATTCTTTCAAATGTTTCACAGATAGTTGCAACACATGAAAAATGGTGGCCCCGTTGTGACAGCATGACCGAGGTTGAACATTTGTAATCATTGGGACACATTGTTGTTTTGGTTGAGGCCTCAAAGGTTGAAGGTGACAAGTCATGGTGGCAAAACACAGCACACAAAGAAAGCATGAAAACCTCAAACACCGGCACCACACATTCATTTTTGTTTCTGTCGTCCATGAGCAAACAATCACACAAACCAAAGTATGCAGATACAAAGACACACAAACCACACTGGAATCCCCCCACCGTACCTAACACAAACACACACACTTCCCATGAGGCTGGAATATGTTGGTCTGTGAATGTGTATGCACACGCATGCATGCTTTTGGCGCACTGTAAGTCTCATGTGGTTTCACCTTCATGCCAGGGACCCATTTGTCTTCATTATCATCATACGGCTGGAGGAAGCAGATCTGTTAGGGCTTGTGGCAACAGTAATGTCTCTCTGTCCGGATATAAAAAAACAACTTTTCTAGACGGATGTTTGTCATGTCACCCGTCCACAGGACCGGGAACATTAAGAGGAAAATAGTGCCTAGTGCCTCAATACAACTGCATTTCCAATAATACCAGAAAGACGGGATGGACATTTGATTGATGGTCATGTTTACAGAGCTCTGTGTAGTGAGTTTATGTAAAGCTTTTTGACAGCGTTTTGTTTAATGCAGAATTTATATTGCAAAATGCTAATGCTCTTAGCAAATCACATCCTCAAACTTTCCACTGAGCTTTGTTTGGGTAATAAATATGCCATTTCAATCCAGTTTGTGAGCAGATTAAACATGGAAAAGCTTTTTGTACCGTACGTGCTTTTAGCACATTAGACAGCAACAATTCAAACACCACAGAACCCCTGCAAGCATTATACGAAAGGTTGACGCTAACAATCTTGGACAGAAAACGGATTTTTCAGGCCCAATTATAGTTGAAAATCTTTTAAGAAACTCCTGGCTTAGCTCTGCAAAAACATTACAGAGCTGGCATAGCTTTGTATCACAAGGCTAGTGTGTCACAAGTGTTTAATGCTCACCAGCCTGATCAAAGTCTCAGATATTACACCATAGGCCTTATTCGTTCCCACACATCTTTACCTCAAAACAACACCCTTACACCTCGTCAGCCTGAGGACCACCATGCCCGCAGACAGGGCTGGTGTGTTTTTACTAGGAACAAACCTCAATTATAAAACCCCAGGAACAGAACTGTTATTCCACTAATCACCACATCAAAACAGGAATCAGATCTCAGGGAAAAGGCAGCCAGATTTTCGCTTATTGCCTTCCAGCTGACTTCAGAGTACATCACAGGTTAGTAGGACACATAAACAACAGCAGACATATTCACTTAGTTTCTCTCCTCTCTGCGTGATGCACATTAGATTTTTTAACCACCACAAGAGAAATGAATTACCATGACCCTTATAATGCAAGTCAATAGAGATGGCGTAGGAGAAAGTTGCAATAAAGCGCATTGTTGAATTTGTAGCTGAGAAGAGTGTTTCAGTAAAATCAAGTGAGAACCCCCTTCTGTTTTGAAAAGTGTGAAGCAGATGGTAAAATTAGTTAGATATTAAAAGAAATAACAAGTTATTTGGATCAGTGGTTCTGTAATAAATGTGCAAAACCAACTGTGCACCCATGTCCACAAACGACTGCAACGGGAAGTCTGCATGTTTTTCACAAAATAGCATGCCTGTCTGTGCCATGACCTGTTCAAGGATGTGTAGTTTGTATCTGTGTGTCAAACACGTTACACATATATTCATACCGCTACTATATAGGTGCCCGAAGCGGCCAAAAAGGTGCTTTGCCCTTCAAATGAAGACGTCTCTTTGATTAACTAACAGCCTGAACTTTGACTTTTTCGGAAAAGAATTCCCGGGGCAACGCATTTAATGGGGCTTGATTTTAATTGAGGCTTTAAAATGTTCAAGCTAATTTTTTTGACGTAAGAAATGTGCTTGAAATTCAGACCAACTGTCAAAAAGATAAACGCATACACCAGAAGTAAATAGGTGAACATACAAGCATGACAAGAGAAGAGGTGAGCGGGACAGAATGCTTGTGTATCTGCGAGCGTGTTTGAATATGGTGCAAGGCCGGGAGACTCCCAGGACTATAATTACACCCTGGTGGGAGTGAAGCTGATAACAGAGGCCTGAGGATACCAATGTCATGAGGAGGGGACAGAAGGAGAGGACAGAAGGAGAGGACAGAAAGAGAGAAGAGAAGAGAAATTAAAAAAGAGGATATTGTACATGATACCTTATCACACACCAGCTTTGCTCACTGACACAGCTTTTTCATTTCCTCCTTGGTAGTTATCTAATGACCCCTACAGCAGATAAGCGTGCATACACACACAACAACACACACTCACACATGAGCTTCATCAAAGAAAAAGCCGAACAAAACAGCCTGCACATTTAGTGTGTTTACACTGGCTATAATGATTCAATTATAGCCAGTGTAAAGCAATACTCAGTCACATAAACTCCTTAACCGAGTTATCTTTCTCACATTAAGGCTGCATTCAGAGTAACACTGCTGCATTAAATGTCAGCCTTTCTAATAAACACAAGTTAGACAGATTTATTTTGGCAAATACATTATAAAAGCATAAAAGCACATAAAAGCAACGGATTGATCTGGCTTAAGATGCCTTCATTTTCTATATCCTATTAAACAGTAGGATACATTACATTGCATTTAGCTGACGCTTTTATCCAAAGCGACTTACAATAAGTGCATTCAACCAGGAAGACACAACGCTTACTTCTGGACATTAACCCAACAATCATACAAGGCACTTATTTTTATTACGGATAACTACCAATTATATCTGGTAAACAATTTGAATACCAGCATATATTTATATTTTCCACATGGTTTTTCTAATCGATTTTACAGATAGATGCCTTGTGCATATTTGCAGTAAATGTGTGAGTGATTTGAGTGCAATGACCACACTGCATGAAAAGCACTCACAGCAGGTGAGACTAATGTACCGGTCAGCTCAGACTGAGTGACCGTCCTCCAGATGACATCACAGCCACAACAAAGAAACATTACAGAGATAACAGCCCCTTGGAAATGTTGTTTCTTTCAGCATTGAAGAGCTCTGTTGCTATGGGGACATGCCTCACATTAAGAAAAAAATAAGTCAGAAAAAGATTGTCCTTGAGGCTCACTATTCAACAGTGAACGGTTATACACTGAATGCTGTTAAAGTATTCAGAAAAGTCTTCTATACTACGGTGGAGCTCAGCCAGTCTTTATCAGCAGGAGTGCACCATACGTTTACTGCAGCATAAATATCTTAAAATAACGCAGAGTGCAGCAGATCTATTGGATGCTTTTCCACAATATTGCAGGAATGCTTACTGTAAATATTCTTACAGTAATTGGTGAATTTACCCTTGATTTCTCAGACTGTATACGCAAATGAAATGTTATTTTCGGTGTACTTAATGCTGCACAGAAGCACATCCCCTATCATATGTTCTGATAACTAACCCATATCCATTCAGTACAGGATGACCTTTTGTCCTTTGGTGCCATGAGAGAGGAAGCAGGCTTTCAGCGCTCACAGAGGGAGGGACAGTGTCAGAGACCTTCCATCACCGTATTGTCCAGACTCCCCCGTGAGGCTCTGCTCTCTTCCACTGTCTCTCCGTGCAAACACCAGTACATTTACAGGTCTCTCACCATTTAGCCTCATTCGAAACAAGGGGAAATTAGCATTTAAAAGACTTGTGGTTACTGCTTATTCAAGGGGATGCAGCCCACCTCCAAGGAAACAACATGCCATGTTTATGGCTTTGCCAAATAAATCAACTTGTTCTCGAAATGGAAATTAAACAGCCTCAAATTAAATCACTGATTAACAAATCAGGCCTAGGAGTTCTCCCCCTACTTTGTTGCACTAAACAATAAAATGATTAATTAACTCATTGACCTCAACTCTATGCTTTAAAGCTAGGGACTGTTTCAAGTGTGCAGGATAAGAGTTCCTGAAAGAGTGCAGTGGCTAAGTGGGTCTTTCTTCTGCTTCTGTTTATTGAAAAACAAAACACGTACCTCAAAGTAGCCTAATTAGAGAAGTGGGAGTCAGATAGCAGTTCAGGACTGGCAAAGGGCAGCACACAACTTATTGGGAAACTTGTATGCCCTTTAATTATTTTTTATTATGAGTCTAGCAAAATAGGGATTAACATCACAGTGGTTTAATTGTGTTTTCGGATGGTTGATCATTGGTTTAATTGCACCCATTTTTACTTCCCCATTCCCCATACAGTGTCAGTGTAATGTTATAGATTCTGAGAACAAAACCAGTCTTTAGTCTACTTTTATCACAGTGGCTGTCTTTCATGTTAAAAGTTTACAGTTCTAGGCACTTTGCAGCGTGCGACTTGTAATAAGTCGATTTAGCAGTAGCAGTAAGCTGTAATACATCCCCATTACTGATAACAGCAGTGACAGTAGTACAAATAATCGTAAACTAAACCACACATGGGACAGTCTTTGAACACATCACGAGAGGTAAACATGCGAACACAAACAGGTAAACACAGAGTCAAAGTTAGCCTCATGTCTGCGAAGACGGCTGGTGTTGTGAAAGCGTGTTTAAAGTACTCAGAAATAACATTATAACGTGTTGTTTTGGGTTAATATGGCACTCACCTGCGATACTAAAGGAATAAGCGTCTGCTCCACCGAGCGAGTTTTGATTTCCAGCCCGGAATCAAAGTTAGTGTTGCCGCACGGAGATGAAGCCATTCCCGCCGAGCTGCCACACAATGCACGGCACTACTGAGTTTACCAAGAGCCTTTCCCTGGCTGTTTCGCAGATGTAAACCGGTGCAACGGACTTGCTATGGCAGTACAAGATGTCTGAATTGGTTACAAAGTCGTTTACCGAGTGGCTCTCCGCACACACGCTGTTTGATCCACTCTGGCTCGGTGGTGGTGTCGCTGCGCCGCTAATGTCCATGTAGTTAACTGAACACCGGCAGGGAGCGGACTGCAGCACAGCACTGTGGGCACACACACACACACACACACACACACACACACACACACACACACACACACACACACACACACACACACACACACACACACACACACACACACACACACACACACACACACACACAATTTCGGGTTCTCATGCTGGCTCATGTGCAGCTAAAGGCTTCCCAAAGTTCAGTGTACCATTTTGCTTATTATAATCGTTATGATTGCTTTAATTTTGATATGTCTGTTTCTTCACTATATGAGTTGTGTAATGCATAGCAATGTCATCAAATCAGACCTATGTTGATACAATACTGTTGATGTAAACATAATCTGTAACCTCTTTTATTATTGTTATTTTTGCACTTTTTGGTTTAAAAATGCATCAATCAGTAATGCAAATTGCTGCAGGACCCTCCAGAGAGAGATGACGAGTGATGCTGTCCTCGCAGCACAGCTTTGGTTTGATCCCTGAGACAAAGAATCCCACATTATCCCCTGGAGTCTGAGAATTCCTTATTATCATCCTCTCCAAATGCTCACCAGATATGCCAATCAAATGTGGGCTGCACTGAGCCACTTGGGACAACTGCACTGAATGGAATGCAGTGCCAATCTTTAAAAGTTACCAACTTCATTATGTGCATTTGCGCATTCAATCTCATGATCTAACTAGTAGGTTACTCAGGGTCGAAACGTAAGAAGGGGACCCTTAAGGTTTAATAAGTAAATTGCTTCCAAAGAGTTTGTTTGAAAAAAAAGTTTGGGGCTCTCTGCTGGAACTGCTACCTCCGCGACCCGACCACGGATAAGCGGGAGAACAAGATGGATGGATGGGGTTAATGATTACCACAGTAATCTGTACATTATACAATGACATATCATTATTTTAACATAATTCCTAATGTGAATTTAACAGTTTTGTTTGGTTCAGTACTTTACGAAATATTACTGTAAATTAAACACTGCTTGATTGTTTCTCTATTTACAGTTTTTTGATGTCGTGATTTTACAGCTTTTCCCTGTTAATTTCACGGACTTTTTTTACAGTGTGGTTTTGGATAAAATCTGCAAAATCGCAAACAAACATCAATAATATAAAAGGGTTGTTGATGTTTTGATATCTTAAACAACTTGGAACACACAGATCTGGCTGGATGTTTTCCTGCTCTGAAGAGTTTTATCCTCTGCAGACATATTTTGAATAAATAACAAGTGCAGAAAATCTGTTTACAGAAGCTTAGAGTGAAGCCATCAATAAAACCAGCATTTCAATTAGAGATTCTGAGTTGTAGATTGATGACATAGATGTGCTTTTTTTGTTACAAATTGTATTACTTTTTCATATTGTATTTCAGCAGAAGGATATAAATCCCTATCTCCTCATTTACCCATCACCAACCGTCAATTTCATTTCATTTCAAACCTTTATTTATACAGATAAAATCCCATTGAGATCATTGATCTCTTTTTCAAGGGAGACCAACACCTTTCCACCTCCACATCTCTCAGAATTTCCCCAAACTACTTTCACAATGTGTATCTCAAAATAGCAGAGTACCAAAAGGGACACAAACAAAAACATCAGCAATACTGAAGAACTGTGAGTCTGTTGATGCATGGGCAAACATGTTAATTGTTGCTAAAGAATACTTGAGCCTGAGAAAGAAACAGGATGAAATTTCATTTTGAAAACTGACTGATTGGAGGTTACGATGACTCATGGATGTTATTTCTATAGGTGGAATCATTTTGTGTGGGCATGAGATGATCTAGCAATAGCGTTGCATGCTCATATGAGGTTAATAAGTACTAAACCAGTTAACGATCACCAATGTGTGTAAATGGTCTGCATTAGAAGTTCTGTAAAACTTCTCAATAATGAGGAGAAATGTTTTGAGCCTTAACCTTCCTCTTCTTATTTTGTGAGGCAGTGAATGGTATCCATAATAGGACTCAACATAGGCATACTTTATTGCAGCCTTGATCCGAGTCTGACCAAACTATTGCCAAATTATTTGTATCCTCAAGTGGCTCCAGTGGCTATTTCTAACTTTACAAGTGGAGCCACTGGATGACAAGTGGTGAATAACACTTCATATTACAAACACACCAGATGACTGAGAGAGCAGATAGCACTGTGGCATCGTTAGTGAGGGCTTTGCTGTCTGCTTTATCATCAACTATAGTGGCTGGCTCGCACTCTGTGTCAGCAGAAGAGACAATAGCTATGGGTGTGTGTGTGTGTGTGTGTGTGTGTGTGTGTGTGTGTGTGTGTGTGTGTGTGTGTGTGTGTGTGTGTGTGTGTGTGTGTGTGTGTGTGTGTGTGTGTGTGTGTGTGTGTGTGTGTGTGTGTGTGTGTGTGTGTGTGTGTGTGTGTGTTAAGACTGTCTGCCACTCTCAGCCCAAGCTAGTATTTATTTAAAACCCCATAGATATTCTTTAGTTTAACCCTCCCTGTTTACATATAGGTTTCACTCCCTCCCCCCCCCCCCCCCCCCCCCCACACACACACACACACACACACACACACACACACACACACACGCACGCACGCACGCACGCACGCACGCACACACACACACACACACACACACACACACACACACACACACACACACAGACACAAGCACACACATTGCTTCATTATGAAGGCATGCAAGTAGTTTGGCTGCTACGAGCGGACAGGGCTATATTCTGCTTTGATGAATGGCTCTACTACTGACTAGATAATATCTGTATGTTTTTTGTTAATCTGCTGTGAGGCTCTCTCTCCGAAGTGATACGATAATGATAACAAGCTCCCCTTGGGCTTCATGCATTGTGCTGTTTCAACTTTTGCTGGTTTAATTTATTTTAGTCGTAGCAGATCTGTTCAAGAGGAAAAAAAAGATAAGAAATATGATTTATCCTCTACTATGTAAGTGGAAATGTGTAGACAAATGCTTCCATTCCACAAATCAAATCAAGTTTTATTTATATAGCACATTTATAAACGATTTATGGTCGAGCCACAGTTCTGTACATATAATAAAATTAGCCTATAATAGAGACACTTTACAGCAAATACAACAGCACAGATTGTTCAGAATATCAGTATGAGAAAAACGACACCCTCTACCCTTAGACCCTCACATCGTACAAGGAAAAACTTCCAGAGAAAACCCACAGTTTAAGGGGAAAAATGGGAGAAACCTCAGAGAGAGCAACAGAGGAGGGATCCCTCTCCCAGGACGGACAGACGTGCAATAGATGCCGTGTGTAAATCGAAGAGATAATACATTTTACAGCATATAGACCGAATGTTAGGAAATGCATGTGTCTGTAATAAGAAGATGAATCCACGAGGATGTCAGCTACAATCCTGTGGAAGCCATCAGGGAAGCAGCATGACGAGACCCAAGGCAGGACCGCAGAGACAGGCTCATACAAACACAATAGTGTGCATATTCTCACTGAGTTTGTCAGTGTCACTCTCGACGTGAAACTGGCTTGTTTTTCACAACAGTATCTCATTTGTGTTGGAATATTCAATATTTGCTTCTCTGCATCTAATCTCTTTTAGGCACATTGCATTTTGTCAATTTGCCTGGAAATCCAAATAAACAGAAATGGGCCTTTTGTGAATACTTTGCACAGTGCAAAGGTATTACTCATTAAGTAAATGATGCTTAAGCATAGTTTGACTGTGTTACCAACAGCTGCTACTGTCTCTCTCTCTCTCCCTCTCTCATGCTTTAGAAGTGCTGACTTCTCCAACCTCACTGCTGAGCCACACAAGATAGAGATTTTGCACACTGCGAGATGTAAAATGAGTGCATTCAGTCATATTCCCTTTTGGATAAGTCGATTGAAATGTTGGATTCAAAGGGAGGATTGCGGTGAAATGTTCAAGGATTTTCCCCTTGCATTTTATAAAGGTCTATCTCAGTAATAATTCACAGTGTTGGATCATGGCCCTCTTCACATAATGATATTAGATTTTGTGTTTGGTAGTGTAACAATCCATGTTATGTGTCTAGATTTCACACCACAATTTACACATTAGCGTAAGCCTTCAGGGAACCCTGCACCTGCCCGTTAGATGAACTAGTTTAAAGAAATATCACTAAGAATACTTGCGCTTCAGGCTGGAGTAGCTTCAGAGACCCGCTGCTGAACTCATCAACTTACAAAGATACAGTGACCCTGTGAGGCCCTGTGGAGAGAGAGGAGGTCAAACTGAGGTGAGATGCCCCTGGATAAATATTGAGTTTGTTGTACACTATTTTTTATTAACTGACCCTGAATAGTTGTACTGTTGAAGCTTTGTGTGTTATAAATGTTAGATGAGTTTAATCCTGTCTTTCTTACAAGTGTCAGGAAGAATCACAGTGTTTTACTGCAAATAATAAGCAGCACAGAGTTCGAAACTGAATACAAATCTGACGTTTTAATATGTTATAAAAATCACCAAAGCAGCAGTGTTAATATGGAGGAAGGCATCTGTCAGTCCGCCAAATGGTATCCCCAGGGGCAAGGCTAATTGAAGTGCATGTAAACAAACAAGGCAGCAGCAAAGGGCTATAGCAGACAACCATCCCAGTAATCTTGGCTTTTTGTCTGAGCCTACTTTACTGTTGTTTACTCATTATCATTCAGTTTCCATCCAACACTTTGTTGTTTGACTCATTTGTCAGAGAGGCTCTCTGCAATTTGAAATAACAACATGTGAAAACACACAGGAAGGTAGGCATGTAATACATAAATGGAAACATTATGCATGAGCTGCATTTGTTGTCCATGCACACAAGATAAATGAATACAGGATATTACCAACATGTATATAATCTATAAAGTCAAGGCTGTTGTGTTTTCATCATGCTGGAGAAAACAGACTGAATAATATGAAAATGAGAAAGATGAGAATGTTTGTTTTCCAAGGATGAGATTTGATGTTTGCTTTTCTAAATCTGAGGATAAGATCCACAAGGAGTTTTATTTACAGATATCATTATTTAAAAAAAAGCAATTACTTAAGAGTATATTTAAATATTATTTGAATAAACATCAAGGGTATAAATCGCTCAGACGTATAAGATAATCATGAAATGTGTGCAAGGAAATTAATCCCAAAAATGTTTTTGTCCTATTTTATTTTTTGTCATTCCATTATTTACTATTCATTGCATGCAATAACAAGCATTCATCAAAAAATAAATCTATTTTTGTACACCCTTTACTAAAGGCTAAGAGGAAGAGAATAAAAAGAGAAGGTATAACGATTTGCAAAATACTGTTGTTACTTAAGATGTTAAAAGAGAAAAAGTATAATTACAGTCATTACATGCACAGTTTAGCCTTAACTACAGTTTTAACATGCCTTTGTTTCATGACGAAAGAATTGGCTTAAAATGAGAAAAACACTTTAAAATCCCCAAGAAAATGTTAGTATTAAATTAAATGGAGGGTCTCTCTAACATCATTCAACACCTTAAGTGTCATTATAGTTATTCCCTAGTTTATAGCTCTCGGCTTCAGAGCTCCTCAGGCAACATATGGCTCAATGAAATGAATAACATATCTATGGATATTTTCTACAGAGTAAACCATTTCTTCGCTGATTTCTTACATTCTTGATGCGTACGCAGCAGTTAGACAGAGGTCCTCTTTTATGCACGACATAGTGTTGTGTTTATGTTTGTCCTCCTATAGTGTGTCCACGGGCCAAATCAAAGCGCTCTCCCTGGATGACCCCATCAATATACTGGCTTAGAGAAACAGTTCACATGCAACCTGGTGCAAAGACATGTTGAAACAAATCTCACATAAAGGTTTATTATCCTATTTTGGAAAAATGGGATTGGAAAATAGGACAGGATCTCTCAAAAATAAACCTCGTCTCTCCTGAAACTACATATTACATTTGCTCAAACTAATCCGGCATTGTGTAAACAGGTACACAGATTTCACCAGCGAGAGGATAATTTATGCGCAGTACAAAGGAAATAGTGATGTTTTTTCAGAGACGCAGCTGTTTGGCTACATCTCTATGTGCCACTCCTGAGATGGATGCACGCACGGGTATCCTCCACAGTCAGGTCGTCTCACCCTGCCAAGTCTGTCTAAATCCTGTCTCCCTCAGACTGAGTGAGGAGGGACAACAATAGCAAGACGAACACAATCTATTTTCTCCCCAAGTATTGGTGACAGTGCGTCTCTTTTGTCATTGTCACAATCATACCACAAGTCAGCACAGCCAGATGCAAGCAAAAAAAGACCCAGACGTTCTAATTTCTACAAAATATATGGCTCCCCGGTTTTCTGTGCTGCATTGTCATATATCGTATCTTCTCAAGGGTTCACAGATGCCATCACATTTCTCCCTGATCTTGTCAAGTGGGTGTCTAGCAACTCCTTGTGACAGAACTGTCGCCTCAACCTTTGAAATTCATAAGGCCGAGGGCTGTTTTTAACAAGCATGGCTGTGTGGCTGGCAGCTAGCTCAGCTGAGACCAGTCACCCTCAGTCACCACTTAGCAAGGGGATAACACAGTCTGACACAGCAGTGTGTGTGGAGTGTGGCATCTTGATTGTTGATGGAGAAATAAAAAAAAATAGGTCAAAATGTCATCAGCCACCTTGGATCACCATTCACTAAATATGTTGAAAGCTGGAGTCCATCATAACAACTAAGTACCTCATGTGAATGCACAATCTTGGTAAATGTATAAACCAAATGTCAATAATAATAATAATAATAATAATAATAATAATAATAATAATGATAACAATGTATTCAGATTTCTCTGACTTACATTTTTAAGCATTAGGTATGGGGACAGGGAATAGACAGTGGGAGAAGTACTCAGATCTTGTACTTAAGTAAAAGTAGAAGTACCAGTCCCTTTTTTATTTGTTATTTATACTTAATATCATTATTCCAAATGTATGTAACTAAAGGTATTTAAATGTAGTGGAGTAAAAGTACACTATTAAAGCATCTGAATTGTAGTGCAGTAAAAGTGCAAGAAGCAAAACATTAAAATACTGAAGTAAAGTACAAGTTCCTCAAAATAGTAAAGCACGTACTTGAGTAATTATGTAAGGATGGCTTTTTTAATTGAATTTTATTTTTATTTTTTAAAGAAATATCGTCAGCCATTTGGTTTATATGTGGTTAGTTATATTATATATTAACACAAGTCTCTTGTATTATTGACGTACACCATCTAGTGGACATTCCTCAACAATGCACTAATGTTAAAACACTGTCATGAAACTCATGATTACTTATTGTATTAGAAATAATGAAATAAATGCCTCAATTTGGTATGTGTCGAAGCTACTTTAAAACCCTATACAACATTGCTGTCAAAATAAAGTTCTTTAGATGTGGAACCTTTTTTTGCACGTGTAGTTTAGCTACAACAACATTTTCAGCGACACCACAACTACACTTTCAAGATGGCGGCGCCCGTAATTGAAACATGCCACATAGCTTGTTGTGCAAACAGGACTCCAAATGTTGTTTCTTGGGGTCGTGGAGGGACTATTGCTTTTGGGACATGTACCTCGGTAGCTCTCTACGACCCACAGGTAGTAAAATCCGTCTAATTTCTTCTGTCATGTTAGCTGTGGTTAAAGATAACCGAGCATCCTGTTGTTGTAAATAAAGGTGTTTTTTGTTACCTTAATAAATAAACGATTTGTTTTTTTTACTGCAGGAGAGAAGAGTGGTGGCTGTGCTGAATGGACACACAGGGAGAGTGAACACAGTGCAGTGGATTCACAGAGAGGACTGTGGTGAGTGTCCTGCTGTCACTGATGGACCTGACAGGATCTGGTTTTGTCTTTAGCTCTTTAGAACAGTTTAAAAAATAAAAAGAAGCTAATTTGACGGCCTGTCATTTATGAGCCCTAAAGTATACATTTTGTTCTAAATTATGTCGATACCCACAATTTGTTCTCAAACAAATGCAGCCTGTTATAGCTCATACAAATGTCCCTGCAAAATACACCTAATACAGGACAGGAACAGAAAACAAGGAACATGGGAATATGTTAGAGGTAGAACATTATTTATTTTCTAAATATAATGTATTTAACAAATAGTTAATCAAATCAACTTAATGATATTACAGATAATACATGTCGTAGTACACCTTAATACAAGGTTTTTTTATGAATATGAAAAGATGGAACTCTTCAGTGTATATAATTAACTTAAAAACTGCCCTGTTTCTTATTTAAATGTAAAACATAATCTTTCATAGTGGAACATTTTGTCAATATAAGATTATTTATGAGTTACCTTAATTGTAACTAAGTGGCATAGCACATAACATTGAAAAACTGTCCCGGTCCGAAGGTGCACAAAAGGCACTCTTACCAATATAATGTATCTTTTAATATACTGTGTTTTTATCATTTGGTCAGCTCCAGAGAGTCATCTTGTCTCTGGAGGCTCAGATAATCGGCTCATTGTCTGGGAGGTTCAAAATGGGAAGGTAAGCCATCTGTTTCATCAGACATTGTTTTTCCTTCTTTTTTTTATCTTCTAATATGTGCTCTGTTGTCTCCAGTTCATCCAGTTGGTGGAGTGTAAGGGCCACACAGGTGCAGTGTGTGCTGTGGACGCCATCTATCTGGAGGATTCAAAGGTCCTGGTGGCCTCCTCAGCATCCGACTCCACTGTCAGACTGTGGCTCTTAGATGGAGCCAAAGAAGGTAAGAAACACAAAATAATCTGGCAACAACTTTTTGGTTTCAGCCTGTGGAGATGTTGTGGTACAACACTTACCATAATAAGGTTGGAAATTGTTCAGAAGAATAGTGTTTTAAAGTAGTATTAATACTTAAAGGGGACCTATCATGCAAAATGCACTTTGTGATGTTATTTATACATAATATGTGTCCCCGGTGCGTCGGGGAACTCACGCAGCGTCAGAAAATAAAACCCTCTCTCTTTTCCTCCGTACCCAAATCTTTTAAAAACAGGGGTACAACGAGTGGATACAGATTTGCTGCCGATTTGACGTCAGATCGGCAGCGAACCCACAGAAAGTTGTTATCAGAAACAATGCCTGACGTGTTTTGGGCGTAATCTCGTCTTTGTTTACATTAGCAAGCCTCGCTAACACTCAGAGCTAACCTGTACTGTAGAGCACATGTGTTTTAAAAAGCAGGAAATAAAAAAAGGAACTCACCTTGTGATAAACCCGCAAGAGAAAAAGCATTTGAGCTCCATACTGTTTCAGAAATAAACTCTTTTTTTTCAAGCTAAGGACCCAAAATCCGTGTTTCTCTAACAGGGCTGCAAAAGAGGGGTTTGAGTAGTAAGAGGCATGGCTACAATGGGTGAACTGTTTGGTATTTTAAGCAAAAAACTTCACAGACATGTTTTGTATAGGTATGGCCCTATAATATATTTTTCCAATATAGCATAATAGGTCCACTTGGGTCCTTTTCATCATTTTGTGACCCTTTTTTTGTGAACCTTTCAAAATAAAGCAATGTCAACTGTAAACTAATAGGAATATTTATTGTCATTGGGAGGACTACAATTAAATTAGGAGCGCTACTCCTGATCAGTACAGTTAAAAGATGCAAGACAAAATCAAAACAACTTTAGCAAACAAACATCCTCCGTTGACAAACAGAATGGAAAATCCAATACATTTAAGTTAATCAAACAACATGATAGCTGGCCTCTTCTCTGCAGGGCTGCAGAATTGTTTAGTGTGATCACATCAATGACACTTTGTTTATATTTGACATGCATTCACATAGATAAGGTCAAAACAGCTGAAACAAATGTCAGTGAAAGAAAATGCCTTTGGACAGATATTAAATCTCTCATTCCAATTTGTTTATTTCCGTAAAAATGTAAGTTGACCGAGTCCAACAGCTGTATTATTGTAATATTTTCTCACATTAATTATTAGTGGTATTCCCAGCTGTCATCCATATCTCCCTTTTTTCTAAGCTGTCAACCATTACAACTTCTCTTTATAAAAGTTTCTGTCTCCCCGCCAGTGCAGATGAACACTGATGCTGCTTGACAGTCATGCACATTAAGCGTGTGTGTATGCAAACCAGGCGTAACCTTGGGGTGTATTCCCAAATGAAAAAACGGTCCATGTTAAGTTGGATTGTGACAGCTTGAAAGACCCTTGGCCTCTACAAATGAGGATAGGCAGAAAAACATGCTTCTTTTAAACATTCCAGAAACCGTGAAAGGAGAATTTCCACATGCAATATAGCAAACAATTGCCATATAGTTCTAAAATATATCCGGACTTATTTATATAAATATCTGTAAAATAATGTCTGTGAAAAGGCTATGTTATGCTGTTTTTTCTTTAGCTGCATCATGGTTTCAGACTCCACCTTCCTCAAGAAAGTGCGACACAAAGGTGCATGAGTAATTGAAGTAGAATTGAATAGCTTCTCTAAAGCCTGTTGTAGTTGTAAAAACGATCAGGGTTTAAACAGTGATCAACTTGTTTTGTGTCCTTGAATGTGAGGGAATTTGGCCTGGAAAGTCCTTGAACAAGATGTGTAAGAACCCTTCTCTTAGTTGCGTAGCAGTATTACTCATAGGGCATCACAAAGTTTAATCCATGTTCTTGTATGTTCCTCAGCTGAGTGCCTCCACACCTTATCGTTCGGCAACAGTTTTATGATGGATGTCTCTCTGGCACTGTTGCCAGGCAGCAAAGGTAAGCCTAAGCTGTTCCTGCATAGACATCCTTTATGTTTTTCTTAAACACATACACACACACTTACACAGACATTTTTCCTCTCATGGCATCCATCTCAATTTGCACTACTGCTTTAGCACCTGTAACCAAATGTCATTTTCTAAATTCTGCCTGTGTTTGAAGTGTCTCATATTATTTTTCCTTTCTGTTTCACATGTTTTACATCTGTTTGAGGTTGTGCTTCCCCCTTCTCTTACATCGCATGTACAAAACCGAAACGTGTGTGTGTGTGTGTGTGTGTGTGTGTGTGTGTGTGTGTGTGTGTGTGTGTGTGTGTGTGTGTGTGTGTGTGTGTGTGTGTGTGTGTGTGTGTGTGTGTGTGTGTGTGTGTGTGTGTGTGTGTGTGTGTGTGTGTGTGTGTGTGTGTGTGTGTGTGTGTGTGTGTGTGTGTGTGTGTGTGTGTGTGTGTGTGTGTGTGTGTGTGTGTGTGTGTGTGTGTGTGTGTGTGTGTGTGTGTTTACAGTACTTGACTGTGTGAAACCTGCCTTTCTTTTTTTTTACAGTTCCCATACTGGCCTGTGGGGGTGATAACTCCCAGGTGGATCTGTATGTGCTGTCTAATGGAGAGGTGGGCTCAGACAGATACTCTGTTTAAGCGACATCGCATTTATTTTTTCCCTGACATGTTTGTTTGTAATTACTTGAGCAACATTTGACCTTTATTAATTGCCCTACAACAGCTCCAGAAATCCATGTCTCTGCAAGGACACGAAGACTGGGTTCGTGGAGTGACCTGGGCATCTCTAGGTGAGCGCCACATACTTCTCACTCAATTTAAAGTCAGATAAACATACAATATGTACTGTAGGCAAGTGTCTGTGATTTGAAAAAGTTTCTGTTAACCAGAAAGTCTGGTTAAAATAAATTCAGAACATACATATATATACATATTGTTTCAATTCTCTTAGAGCCTAATAACATTTTCTTAAAAGCTTGTGCTCACGGGTCTCTATAATATGTGATTTATCTTAAGCAAGCCTGCAAACTGAATAAAACTGGCCTTTTAGAAGAGTGAGATAACACATGATTGGTTAAAAGCTAAAAGGTGGGAGGAGCTTTCCAGTAAGAGCCTTCCACCAATTTCAACAGAAATACAGACAAGTGCATTTCGACCTTCTTTAAGAAAAACAACTAGACACATACAGTGGGGCAAAAAAGTATTTAGTCAGCCACCAATTGTGCAAGTTCTCCCACTTAAAAAAGATGAGAGTTAACTAAAAGAATTGGAGAGGCAACATAAAAATACAAATGACCCAGAGACACTTAGGAAGGTTAAGGACATTAGAGGGAAGATAGAAAATATATTATTAATAGAGGTGGAGAAGAAAGCTAGGTTTGTAAAGCAGGCATATTATGAAGGGGGGCCCAAAGCAAATAGATTATTGGCTAGAAAGATAAGGGCACAACAAACATTAAACACTATACATAAGATTAGGAATCCTAAAACCAATGAGTTACTAAGAGAGCCGGAGGACATAGAGAGAGCATTTGAGGATTATTATAGGACACTATACGCACAACCAACTTCAGCAGAGGAAGAGAGTATGAAGGCATTTTTAGAGGGGCTGGACCTACCATCGATAGGAGAAGAACAGAATAGGCTATTGAACTCAGATATTACAGAAAAAGAGATGGGGGATGCAATTAGTAGAATGAAAAATAGCAAGTCACCAGGCAGCGACGGGCTGCCATCCGAATTTTATAAGATATTCAAATCGGAATTAAGCCCCTTACTGTTGGCATCATTTAAATATACTATGAAAGAGAACAAAACTCCCCCGTCATGGAAAGAGGCTATCATTACTACAATTCCCAAGGAAGGCAAGGATAAAGAATTATGTAGTAGCTTTAGACCAATATCCATACTTAATGTAGACTACAAGATGTATACGTCCATAATTTCGAAAAGATTTGAGACATTCATGCCCGACATTATAGATGAGGACCAGACTGGTTTTATTAGAGGGAGACAGACACAAGATAATATAAGGAAAACAATTCATATAGTGGAGGAGGCCCAAAGGAGGGGAGACAGTGCAATTTTAGTGAGTATAGATGCAGAAAAAGCTTTTGATAGTGTGAACTGGGTCTATTTGTATAATGTCTTAGAAAAGTTTGGATTTAATGAAAAGTCAATCAAATGTATAAAATCATTGTATCATGAACCAACAGCTAGAGTGAAAGTGAACGGTAGTCTGACGGATCGGATTAAATTAGAGAGGTCGACAAGACAGGGCTGCTGTCTCTCCCCAACACTTTTTGATATCTTCATCGAACCATTGGCCCAAGCAATTAGGCAGAACCAGAATATAAAGGGGGTTAAGGCAGGAGGTTTAGAACACAAATTGGGACTATTTGCGGACGACTTGATAGCATATATGGGGCAACCAGACGTGGGCTTCCCGATACTGATGGATTTACTGGAGGAATATGGACAATACTCAGGGTACAAACTAAACGTGACAAAGACACAGATTTTAGCACTAAACTACACACCAGAGATCAAAGACAAATACAGAATTAGATGGGACATGGATACAATTAAATATTTAGGGGTTAACATCACAAAAGGATTAGACAAATTATACAATGCAAATTATACGCAGATCAATCAGAATATCAAGAGGGATTTATGTAGGTGGACAATACAGACCTTAGACCTTAGTTCAAGGATTGAAATAGTTAAAATGAATATACTGCCTAGGCTACTGTACCTTTACCAATCACTACCTATATCTATTCCACAAAGTCAATTTATGGAATGGGATAAATGGATTTCAAGGTTTATTTGGGGGGGGGAAAGGCCCAGGATTAGGCTTGCGACACTGCAGCTACCCAAAGGGAGAGGAGGATTGGCAGTGCCGAGTTTCCAAGATTATTATTATTATGCAGCACAAATCAGAACAGTGGCATGCTGGTGTAATATGGAATACGTAGCTAAATGGAAGGACATCGAAACAAATGGGGAAAACAACCAGATTCAAAAACTACTCGGGGATAAAGAATTATTCAGGACACAGGAAAACGTATTAGACCCAATCACAAAATTCACTTTAAACACTTGGAACACGGTAATAAAGAGATACAAAATAGGAAAACAGACAAAGATTTTGAGATGGATAACAAGTGATAATGAATTCCAGCCGGGAAAAGAAGATGCAGGTTTTAAGCGATGGGCCCGAGGGGGCATTACAGCAATATGTAGGATGGTGGAAAAAGGGGAAATGCAGAGTTTTCAATATCTAAGAGATAAGTTTGATCTGAAAAGGGGTGACCATTTTAGATACTTACAGGTGAGAGACTATTATATAAAAGAAATAAAAATGGATAAAAACACTAAACAAAATGGGGTAATTAAGGTCATGATTGAAGCATATGAAGGGAAGAAAGGCAGGGTGATTTCAGCTCTATATCAAGCTCTGTTGGAGAGTAGGGGGAATTCAACTCTATATATAAAAGAAAAGTGGGAGAAAGAACTCGGGATTGATATGACAGAGGAAGAATGGTATAATGTATGTAGAGTGCAGCATTCAACTACTGGGTCAAGGGTGTGGAGGGAATTTGGGTGTAAAAACATAATCAGATACTTCATAACCCCAAAGATAAAAGGGAGGTATGCCCCGGAACAGAACGCATGTTGGAGGCAATGCGGTGAGGTGGGGGCAGACCACACACACATTTTTTTTAAATGCCAAAAGATGAAGGGATACTGGGAGGAAGTGTGGGGAGTATTGAAGGGGATCTTAGGTTATGAGGTTCCTAAGACCGGCCTGATGTTATACTTGGGGAATCTGGTGCAGGAAAACTCACAGGGTGGGGACAGATACCTGATTAAGGTGCTGCTGGCTGCCAGCAAGAAAACAATTACCAGAGCATGGTACAAAGCAGATCCACCTACAAAGGAGCAATGGCTGGGAGTAGTACAGGAAATATTTGATATGGAGAGATTCACACACATATTGAGGATCCAGGAAGGGAAATTTGAGTCTAAATGGGAAAAATGGGTTGAATATAAAAGAAAAATGAATGACACCACAAATTGAGAGTTGGAACCAGACCATGATGTTGCATTAAAATAGGATAGAAAGCTTCCATGTCACTGTTTGCTTGTTTTTATTATTATTTGTATTTTCTTTTTTCTTCTTCAATGGGTCTCTAATTCAAGTGTATACTGAACTATATGTTGTTTTGTATGTTTATAAAAATGTCAATAAAAATGTAAGTGAAAAAAAAAAAAAGATGAGAGTTTTGTAATTTTCATCCTAGGTACACTTCAACTATGAGAGACAGAATGGGGGGAAAGAATCCAGGAAATCACATTGTAGGATTTTTAATGAATTAATTGATAAATTCCTCGGTAAAATAAGTATTTGGTCACCTACAAACAAACAAGATTTCTGGCTCTCACAGACCTGTAACTTCTTCTTTAAGAGCCTCCTCTGTCCTCCACTTGTTAACTGTATTAATGGCACCTGTTTGAACTCGTTATCAGTATAAAAGACACCTGTCCACAACCTCAAACAGTCACACTCCAAACTCCACTATGGCCAAGACCAAAGAGCTGTCAAAGGACACCAGAAACAAAATTGTGGACCTGCACCAGGCTGGGAAGACTGAATCTGCAATAGATAAGCAGCTTGGTGTGAAGAAATCAACTGTGGGAGCAATTATTAGAAAATGGAAGACATACAAGACCACTGATAATCTCCCTCGATCTGGGGCTCCACGCAAGATCTCACGCCGTGGGGTCAAAATGATCACAAGAACGGTGAGCAAAAATCCCAGAACCACACGGGGGGACCTAGTCAATGACCTGCAGAGAGCTGGGACCAAAGTAACAAAGGCTACCATCAGTAACACACTACGCTGCCAGGGACTCAAATCCTGCAGTGCCAGACGTGTCCCCCTGCTTAAGGCAGTACATGTTCAGGCCCGTCTGAAGTTCGCTAGAGAGCATTTAGATGATCCAGAAGAGGATTGGGAGAATGTCATATGGTCAGATGAAACCAAAATAGAACTTTTTGGTAAAAACTCAACTAGACGTGTTTGGAGGGGAAAGAATGCTGAGTTGCATCCAAAGAACACCATACCTACTGTGAAACATGGGGGTGGAAACATCATGCTTTGGGGCTGTTTTTCTGCAAAGGGACCAGAACGACTGATCCGTGTAAAGGAAAGAATGAATGGGGCCATGTATCGTGAGATTTTGAGTGACAACCTCCTTCCATCAGCAAGGGCATTGAAGATGAAACGTGGCTGGGTCTTTCAGCATGACAATGATCCCAAACACACCGCCCGGGCAACGAAGGAGTGGCTTCGTAAGAAGCATTTCAAGATGTGATTTTCTGGATTTTTTTTTTCCTTCTCATTTTGTCTCTCATAGTTGAGGTATACCTAGGATGACAATTATAGGGCTCTCTCATCTTTTTAAGTGGGAGAACTTGCACAATTGGTGGCTGACCAAATACTTTTTTGCCCCACTGTATCTCCTCTTTGGCTTAATGGAGCATTTAGAAAAACTAGACACAGCCTCTAAACTTTTTGTTAGGCCCGCATCACCAACTAGTTTCTAGTTCCTACACTCGTCGATCAGAGCGAGCGGAGCGCATTTTCTCATCCGCCTCACGGAGCGTAGAAAGTGAGGGGCAGGGCTGCTTCTCTTCCGTCGGCGTGGAGAGGAGGTGTGCTGTGCTGCTGTGGGGAGGTTTTTTCCCCGGGAAGTCGTGGAGAGACGGAGCGGCTGCACGTTGTTGCTCGGGCCCCCTTTTTCCACCTGTCCAGTTGTGCTGTGGCGGGGACCTGCTTCCACTTGTCGTGTGCTGCTGTCCTGGCGAGATTTTGCCCCGGGGGCGTAACGGAGAGACCGGAGCGGCTTCGCGTTCGGGCTGCGGCCTGCTTTACACCTGCTGTAGCGGAGGCCTGTATCCACCTGCTCCACCTGTCGTGCTCTACGGTGCCGAGGACGTTTTACCACGGGGATATCGCGGAGAGACTGGAGCGCCTCTACACCTCGAGCTGGGCCTGCTTCGCCTATCCTGCTGTACTGAGGAGGTTCTGCACCGGAGATATCGCGAAGAGACCGGAGCGCCTCCGGACCTGCTTGCGCGCCTATCCGGATGCTGTGCTGGTCTGGGAAAATGGCCCATATCGTGATTCTGCTATGCCTGTTAGCTATTTTGGACAATGAGAAGTTCTCTCATTATCCTGAGAAGTCGACTGGATTCAGGTCTGTTCTACCGCCCGCAGTGGACATACCCTGTAAAGGTTCGGATGTGTTACACAGACAATTACTGGTTGCCTTGTCACAGACATTCAGTTCGACAAATGTTTGTCTTTCTCACTTGCCTGCTATGATGGTTCTTCAGGACTGCTTCTTGAGCTCTAATCTCACTTTCGCGGAGTTTACTGGTGACTTTAAAGCAGATGACAATGTATGTGTGTCGGTTAAGAGGAAAAGGTGCTTGTTGTTTTTGTTATTATTACTATCAGGGAATGTACAACTAAACCCTGGACCGCCCAGCAGCAGTAGTAGTCAGATAGCTACTCCTGCTGATTTTAATTCTAGATCTGGGTTGGGATTCATTCACTTAAATGTGCGCAGTCTGTTACCTAAGTTAGATTTTGTCCGCATTTGGGCGAGCTCGACTGATGCTGATTCATTGTCTTATCAGAAACGTGGCTAGATAAATCTATTTTGGCCTCTGACATCTACTTAAATGGTTATAGTGTATATCGTACCGACCGTCCTAAAAAAGGTGGTGGCGTTGCCATTTATGTGAAAAATAAGTTTTGTGTAACCAAGATGGTTTCCAAATCTATTAGTAAACAACTAGAATTTTTTGCTTTAAATATTGAAGTAGCAAAGGGTCAACAGGTCATGGTGGTGGGCTGCTACAGACCCCCCTCAGCTGTCAAGGACTCTTTATCTTCTTTGGCAAAACTTTTATCTCAACTTGACTACAAGGAAATAGTGCTGCTTGGTGATTTTAATTGGGACTGGTTAACTTCTGTGTCAGAGGATTTTAAAAACCTTTGTATCTCTCTGAATGTTACTCAGATTATAGACAGTCCTACTCGCCCTAACATTAAGTCCCCAAATAAATCCTCCCTAATTCATCTCATTTGAACTAATGTTCCCCATAAATACTCATCTGTGGGAGTATTTGCAAATGATCTGAGTGATCACTGTGTTGTATCCACAATTAGGGACACTAAGGTCCAACAGGGTAAATCTCGCATTATCAGTAAGAGAGACAAAAAGCATTTTGTGGAGCAGGGTTTTGTACATGATCTGTTTGATTTTGATTGGGGTAAAATCAATCTGTGTGCTGATGTAGAAACTGCATGGTCTTATTTTTATCTTGGTTTTATGGAAATTATAGATAGACATGCACATTTAGAGTGAAGGGACGTGACAATCCTTGGTTTTCTGCTGAATTATCTAGTCTCCTACATGAGAGAAACAAGGCCTGGGCAAAGGCTAGGAAATCAGGCTCAGAGGTAGAATGGCTGCGTTTTAGGCAGCTAAGAAATAGATTCACTTCACATGTCAAAAGTGCTAAGTCTAAGTATTATCTGTCAGTTACCACAAAGAATCTGAATAATCCTGGAAAACTTTGGAAAGCCATAAAATCGATATCCACCGGTGATATCCGTAATGAGCTACCTCCGTGCATTACCACAGCATCTGGCACTATATCGGACAGGGCTACCATGTTAAATTGCTTTAATGAGCATTTTGTGTGCTGTGGCTCTGTTTGATTCTGTCACTAACTCTGCTTCTGTGAACACCACAGTCTGTGACTCTGAAAAGTGTGTTTTGGAAAACCCTTTTAGTTTTACTCCTTTTACTGTTGATGTTGTTCGTGAAGCTTTAATCAAGTTAGATCCTAAGAAACCGGCTGGCCCGGACAACGTAGAGCCTTTCTTTTTAAAGATAGCTGCAGATTTTATTGCTCCACCTCTCACTACTCTTTTTAACCTCTCCCTCAGCTCAAACACAATTCCAAAATTGTGGAAGTCAGCGTATGTCCTGCCTCTACTAAAAGGTGGGGAGGCCACTTTATTAAATAATTATAGGCCCATCTCTAAATTATCAGTTCTGGCTAAGGTTCTTGAACGCCTAGTGAGACAGGTAAAGGTGTTTTTATGTACAAATGACATCCTGTCTAAACATCAGTCAGGCTTCAGAAAGCAACACAGCACCATCACTGTGACTGCGACAATGAAAGTTTTGAATGATGTGGCAAGTTTTTTAGATAATAAGCAGAGTTGTGCAGCTCTATTTATTTACCTGTCCAAAGCGTTTGATACCGTCGATCATTGCATCTTAAAGCAGAAGCTACTCAGTATTGGCATATCCAGCCATGCAGTAGGGTGGTTTGTAAACTACCTCACTGAAAGGTCCCAATGTGTTCATTTTGATGGGCTGTCTTCTGAGTGGTTAAACATTACTAATGGTGTTCCTCAAGGTTCTGTTTTAGGTCCACTTTTATTCTCCATCTACATCAATAGTTTAGGTGAAAATGTCGATGGAGCAACCTTACATTTTTATGCGGACGATACCGTGATGTACTGTGCAGGTCCCTCCATTAAGGAGGCTGTTGTTGAATTGCAAGCAGTTTTTAACATTATTCTGACTCAGCTCTCTGAACTAAAGCTTCTTTTAAATGTTGATAAAACCAAGGTAATGCTCTTTTCAAAAGCTAAAAAGACACCAGAGCCTGTTGTAGATATTGTAACTATGCAAGGAATAAAAATTGAAGTGGTTACCTGTTACAAATACCTTGGTATCTGGCTTGATGATTGTCTCACTTTTAAACGTCATGTAAATAACCTGCTTAAAAAACTGAGGGTTAGGCTAGGTTTCTTCTACAGGAACAAGTCCTGTTTCTCGCTTGAAGCCAGGAAAAGGCTAGTCACTGTGACATTTTTACCTGTGCTGGACTATGGTGATTTGATTTATATGAATGCACCTGCCAATTGCCTGATCAAGTTAGATGCTGCGTAACACAGTGCACTAAGATTTGTGACAAACTGTAAAGCATTAACCCATCACTGTACCCTGTATGCAAGGGCTGGTTTGCCTTCGCTAACTGTATGGAGGCTCAGTCACTGGTACATTTTTATATACAAAGCCATGTTAGGGAAACTTCCATCCTACATCTGCTCCCTGATCTCACGGCAAATTGTGGCTACTGCCTGAGATCGCATGCTGTAGTTTTATTAAATGTGCCAACTGCTAAGACTGTCTTAGGGAAGATAGCTTTTAGATGCGCAGCTCCTCTGTCTTGGAATAGTCTGCAATTGAAATGGAAACTGAGCAATCTGGTGCCACTAAATGTTTTTAAAGCTCGGTTAGATGCTACTCAATCGGAAGCTGTTGGTACCTGTTCATGTGGATAGTTATTGTAAATTCTAATCCCTGTAATGATGCTGTAAGTCTTAAGATGTCCTTTTTGTTGTTCTGTTTATGTTTTTATGTTTCATGTGGAACCTACTTGAGCAGGTCTCCCTTGAAAAAGAGATCAATGATCTCAATGGGATACACCTGGGTAAATAAAGGTTTGAAATGAAAATGACATGAAAATTTGCTATTCACAGTATTGTGGTAGCTGCTAATTCTGTAACCCTCTTCAAGGGCTCTTCATTACGGCACTGTTCTGACTGTGTAAAAGCTATTTCATCTCCTTAACCAGGCCTCTCCACCAGTGTCTCCTTCCCACTCACAGTCTGTGACCCACTCCACACTGCCAAGCTGCGAGCAGGCAAAGAGACAGAGAGAAGTTTGTTGATATGAAATATCCCCATGGCATAGGAATGACAAAACTCGCTCTCCACTGTGATAGTAGTTACATAAATCATTCTGTTTTTTAAGGGTTTGGCAGATGGCACATTGCAGCAGTAGTGGTGCAGTTTATCATAGCTGTTAAACACTGGCATTCAGAGCATGGTGCTGTTTCTTGTTTTTCTGTTTCTATCTTTATCCTTTCTTTCTAAATCACAATTCCCTTTCCATCAATCTTAGTACTAGAATAAAATAGGCTCTGGAATAAAAGCAGCTTTATTGTATCTAGTAATGTTTTGCTACACAGTTTATTAAAGATGAAAATATTTGTTAGTTGCAGCCCTAATCATGTTGCCGTCTTTGGAACAGCTGTCTGGATGAAAAGTCTTCAACACGCAACAGTACTGTGTTACTCATTTTGATTATGATGTTCAATCAAGCATCTGATCCCACACTGACACACATACGGCTACACATGATTTCAATCTCATTTTAAAACATTTGATGCTATTTGTTGTAATTTAGGGTGGGGTGAAAATGTTGTATTGCTTCTTCAAAAGGCTACAGTTGGGAGCTTTATCATGGCGCAGATTTGAAAATCGAATGAACGAAGAAAACTCTAAAGTTTAAGTGAAAGTTTCAACTCGATTTGTTGGCAATAGGTCATTTATACGGTTAAAAGTATCAAAACTACTCCGACAGGCTGGAGAAAATGACTAATGCAGTCTGTTTTGGCAGAATTTCAGCCCAGTACCAAAATGTATCATCAATATCATTACTAAATGATCGACAAACAACTATGGCCTTACTCCTAGCTCTCCCAGCATTTAGAAGGCATTAGGTGGTGGCAACGGAGGAATTTATAATATGTCTGTTTATCTTGGCAGAGGCAAAACTGGGCCAGTGGCCATTGGACTAAACCTGAAGCACATAATGTGACAGACGGGAGCACTCAGAGATAGTGGCTTGTGCTTTGTTTACCACCTGTCTGTTTATATTTGTCCGGTACTCCTGCTGTCTTGCTGGCCATGTCACTGTCAGCAGCGTTCTTCTAAAATGCCTCGATAACAGATCTAAAAAACAGTCAGGCTTTAATGCTCATTACAGACCAGAAAACTAAAGTTGGAGCCAGAGTCAGGAAAGTTGGTAGTTAGGCTCAGTTCTAAATGTTGCAACATCAGTTCATTATTCATCATTTTATAAAAAAATATATATTTCTCTCCACACACACTCACAGGAGTTGTTATCCCTTGAATCACTTCGTTTTCTAGCACCACATAAGTGGAACAAATTAAAGTGATATTTTTATTTAATGTTATTATTTGACATCTCTTTATTTATTTTCTTAATCCTGTAGTATATTCTTCCTACTTAATACTCATGGTCTTTGTCATTTTGTCCTATATAAACCATTTTTAAAGATAAATACTTGATAAAACACAGGGGTGTAAGTATTTCAAAGGCATTCAGGTTCAGTGCATAGGGAAGGGTATTTTAAGAGCTGATAGAAAATGTCTTTCAGTGGAACAAGGTTTTCATGTTCTCTCTTTGTCTCGTTCAGGTGGAGAGCTGCTATTAGCCAGCTGTTCCCAGGACTGCCTCATCAGAGTGTGGAGGCTGTGTGCCAAGTCTGGGACAGACGCCCAGACAGAGGACGACCACACCATCATCAAAATGAAAGAGGACGTTTTTGAAGTGAGGGAGAAAGGTGAGCGGGCCACACAGGCTTGATTTATAAAAATTGAGCTAATTAACCAAATGAGTAGGCTCATTTTTTGATGATATAATTGCACACGGTGGTTTCCGACTTCCATAAAGAACAAGTTTGTGTGTAACAATTACTTATATTTCATGGAATGTTTTCTGTAGTTGGCCACAAAAAAGTTCACCTTTTTAGTATCAGCTGCTTCTCTCCTGATCATTGTTTAAAACCAATACCAACCAAAACCAATCTGTCCTCTGTTCCCGCTCCAGATGTGTCCTCCTCGGTGTTTGCTGTGACTCTTGAGACAGTCCTGGCTGGACATGAGAACTGGGTCTATGGAGTCCACTGGCAGCCTCCTGTCTACAAAGGTACCTTGATGAGCAACCAGGGAAGGGATCAGTCAATACTTACGAAGTTTCAGATAATTAGCAGTAGGTTCCTGCAGAAATCTCTTGGTGTTTGTGTCAAATTAAATCAAAGTCTCAGAGTTGGCCATACGGTACTTACCTCTAAACATTTCACTCACTTATTTGGTTTCACCAGCCTGTGAAAGTAAATGGATTTTCTTGCATGCTACACGGAGAGATGTTGTTTCTCTCCCTCTGTCCTGCACTGCTGTTGTTTACAACAGTGTTTCATACCAAAGACCACTTAACCAATAAAAAAACACTCGCGGACCACCAAACTCCACAAATATCCAAAAACACATCGTTTTTCTAGAACAGATTACAAATCGCCTGAAAATGGTACAAACAAGTGGCAACATGTGTGATGAAGGTGTTGCGCTGGGCTATATCATGCAAGGTGAAACTTAAGCTCACTCCATTGCGGAGATATTCCCGCGAGAGTGCGGAAAACTTTAATTAATTTATTTATTTCAAATGTGAAATGTTACCAATATACTCACGGACCACTAGGGGGCGCTCATGGACCACCAGTGGTCCGCGGACCACACTATGAGAAGCACTGGTTTACAAAAAGCAGCACAAGACGGTGACAAAAGAAAAAAAGACAAAAAAGGTGTTTGCTTAATTAGCTCTCAAGGAAAAAGCCGAATGGATGTGCTAAATATTCTCTTTAAACTCTGCTTGCCTTAAAAGCTTATTACATTAAGATCACTTCAGACAGCTTCTGTATACATCCCAGATACACAAGTAAGTGAAATGACTTAATTATGAGGGCATATCCAGTCGCAATAATTTGCCTATTATTGACATTACATTTGTTTTCCATCTTTAAAACCTAAAATGCTATCATCATTAAGCATACATTATAATTGTTAAAATATGATACCATGCATCCTTATACAAATTGATCTCTACATAAATCGATCTCTTGCATGCAGCCCCCAATGTGTTTGGGAATACCAGTAAACAGAAGCAACTTTGCTTTTTAATGGTACATTTTGACCTGTTAACACATGTATTTATTTTATTTTATTTTACCTTTATTTAACCAGGATAGGTCTCATTGAGATTACAAATCTCTTTTTCAAGAGAGTCCTGGCCCAAGAATGGTAACAGCACAGTTTCAGACAGTTTTACAGTTACAAACAATTAAAAACACACAATCACAACACAGTCATACACCAAATTTAGCCAAAGCAGGTGTAGGAAGGAAGCACTTGATTTGTTGCATCAGAGCAGGCAGACATCCTTAACATGCTACCGACTTTTATACATTATAGAGACACAAACTATGATGAGGATTTCTGTACAACCTTAAAAATATGTCATAGAATATCACAAGCCACTCATAGAGGCTTAGCCAACGCTTTAAGCCACTGAAGATCCGCTTTCTTTACATAATTGACACACACTTTACTTGTCAGGTCAATAAATGTCTGGTACAAAGTTTGCAGTTTAACACGGAGTCCATTGTTTTTCTCGTAGTGTTACAAAATTGACAACACAATAGGCAGCCATACTTTATCTCAGCGTGTGTGTGTGTGTGTGTGTGTGTGTGTGTGTGTGTGTGTGTGTGTGTGTGTGTGTGTGTGTGTGTGTGTGTGTGTGTGTGTGTGTGTGTGTGTGTGTGTGTGTGTGTGTGTGTGTGTGTGTGTGTGTGTGTGTGTGGTGTGTGTGTGTGTGTGTGTGTGTGTGTGTGTGTGTGTGCTTGTCAGTGTGTGACTGTGTGTGGGTGTGTGCTTGTCAGTGTGTGACTGTGTGTGGGTGTGTGCTCGGGGGTCTGTGCTCAAATCTGTTTGGCCTTCCGGCTGAACCCCAATCCACAAATATTGTTTACTACCTTTTATACCAGGTGCGTTCATTGTCTCCTACACCACTAGCCTAATCATTGACTGTTGTCTGTAGACCATTATTAACTGCAAGCTGCTCCTATAAGTGTCTATTTGTCTCCCCCTGCAGGTGGAGAGCTGCACCAGCCTCTCAGTCTGCTCTCTGCCTCTATGGACAAAACCATGATCATCTGGGCTCCTGAGGAGGGGTCTGGTGTCTGGGTGGAGCAGGTGAGTGTTGTCTTGAGCGCCTTCACACACACATACATGGCATCAATCACTCTCTGCAGGGAACACTGGGTTTGCACACAGACCTACACACCAATCCCTTTTCTGCTAGTTTTCCTTTCAGCAGCTCTTGACATGATCCAAGCGTTTGAGCCCCCCGCAGTATTCTCTCTCCTGCTGTCAGGGCCCCTGCGTCGGTCTCCACTCTCCCTGACATTGAGGTGTCAGGAATAGAAGTGATAGACAGTGATGAAGAAGCGTTGAGCCTGGCGCACCACTGTGAGTTTAGACAAGCCGAGGTTGTCCTCCTCCATCTTCCCCTCCATCACTCACTCACACTGAACCCCCTGTTTTACGGCCCATTCCCCAACAAATCCTATGTGTCCAATGGAAGACATACCATAGCCTCTGCCTGCAACCCCTTTTTCCTTATTATTTTTTCACCCCATGATCTGTCTTTAACGTTGACTCCCCTTTCCGCCTTCACTCATTTCACTTCGTCTTTTTTTCCACCCCTTGCCTTCCCTTCTCTCTCTCCTGTCTCGTCTCCCTCTCTCACATTCTCTCCCTCTCCTGCTTTCCTCTCTCTCCCCTCCACCTCGTCTCTCTGAGCTCCACACAGCTGCTGTTGTGCCGGAATGTGGCTAAATTTAACACAAGTGTGGATAGTGAAGAAAAAGCCTTTTTTCCCATCTGTCCCACAGTTTTTCTTTTTTTGACTACGACAAGTTCTCAGGTGAGTCAGGATTACCTTAGGATACCTTTGAACATACCTGTCAGAGAGGCAGAAACAGTAACAGGCTTGCAAAATTGTCAGACACATATTTTCACGCATGCAGAATCTCATTGTGCACACAGGCTCCAAATGAAATACATACATCCTTCCCATTGCACTGAAATTGGCTCACTTCACTGTATGGCAGGCACCTTGTGTGTAATCACACTCTGAAGTGATTTTCCATAGTCGATCATTTTGGCGCCTTTGATCTCATCATTCACATCGACAGTGACGAGCAACAAAGACCAAAGAAAGAAGCAACCAGAAAAGTCTTGATTCTCCTCTCAACAAAGGGACGATGATTAGAGCCTGAAGCGAGTGTCACATAGTCCTCTCAGTCTTCTTCTTAGTATATCTAGACAAAGGTGGTCACTGGAAATGAAAAGCAGCAGTGGGCATTTGAAATCATGTCTGCTGTGCCCAATCTCTATCCACTGCTCAGGCCTTTCTTCTTTAAGCCAAGAAAAAATAAAAGTATCCCCCTACCTGAAATAACCTTTTTGTTGAAAGTGACTCTTTTCCTGTTCCTTCACACCTGATTTTTTTTTTTTACTTGAACTATCAGGTTGCCTGCTTGCAAAGCCTGACCTCTGAAGCTTGAAAGGGCCTCACAAAGGCTTTTGTACGGGACGTTAACGTTATTGGCAGAGCAGATTCCACAGTGCTAACTGACCGGCCAAGTGTGTGCTAATTAGCCGTTTTTTTAAAACAAAGTAGTGCCCCACTTCCTCACACTGATTAGAGTAATTGGTGAGATTTAATGGAGAGCAGGGTTAGCAGTGGGGTGGCCGGGGCCCACCACTGCGTAAAGCACATCTCACTAACAAGACACACTGGTAATTAACATCTCAGACTGACCGCAGCGGGCCGCTACAGGGCCTGCAGGGACGTGTGTGTGTGTGTGTGTGTGATAAACTATTTTCAGACCTCGCCTTGTGTAATCTCCTTGGCACTTGGCCGCATGGCAGATCAATTATCCACTAAAATAAAATGTTGTTTTTAGCTTCCCTCTCTGATTTACAATTCCAATTCATCTCTGACCACACCCAACTTCTCCAATAGGTGTGGTCAGAAGTGCTTTGTTGGATCTGTAACCACACCCAACAAGGAAATCACTTGGTCCTGGAGAGCATCTACACCATGAGATCAGCAAAGATTTCAAGAGGGTTGCTTTTGATGGTAACCCTTAGAAAATTAGATGTAGGATAGATTTAATGTTTCGCTAAAATAGAGGAAAGAAAATCCATCCAACCTTCTGTTATTGGTAGACTTGAACTATTAATAAAATACTTACATAGACAAAAAACACAGAGAATTATAACTTGACTGCACATCCGTCTTTTAAAGCATTGTTTTTACTTTAGCACACAGTAATGATTTAGTTCATTCTGACGGCTCTCATTAGTGTTGTAGACACTGTTACATTCAGTAATTGCTGAAAACAATTAGAGAAGTGGACAGCACTCTAGTGGTCTGGAACCAGGCTATAGTAAGACGTATATCGTGCCAAACACAAGACATTTGATGCTTCCTGCATTCAAATGTGAGGATAATTTGATATGAACAGTTGAACAGATTAATTTAATTCTTATTTGCTGTCTTTAATTATGTTCTACATCTCATCAGGAGACATTTAAGTGAAGGAGAATACATCTCAGTGTCAAGTTTGAAAACCTGTCTGTACGGGTTTTCCCAGTTAAGCTCATTCTGCAGCCATCTCTCTGTTTCTCTCCTTCAAATAATGATATACGCCTTGCCTTCTTTGTCTGTCCTTGTTCTCTCCTCCCCCATACCCCCGCTGGCCAGCGATAAGACACATAGTGCATCCATATTGTTCCCCCAGTCGTAAACAAGACAGATGACGGCTTTTTGCCTCTGTGAGTTTTTGAATGATTTACGGCAGACTCTTGTGTGCCGAATTTTAAAATCAATCTGCTTAATGTTGCATCTCTTTCTCTCTCAATCTCACCGTCTATGTTTCTACCTGCCTGCTTCTCTCTCTGAATGGCTGCAGGATCGTGCCATTCAATGTGAAGGGGTGTCTTTATCGCTGCCATTAGTTCCGCTGTGTTTGAGCCTGCAGACAAGCGTTATTTTGAAGGTCATTGATGACCAACGCAAGCCCCCTAAGAAGGCCGGATGATGGAGGACTCCACTTTGCTGCCACATACAGTAGACATAGCCAAGATATGTTTGTGTGTGTATCATCCATCCTGCTTGTTTAACATGTTATTGATGAACATGTGTTCTCGTGGGTTGCTCCTGCGATGACGGCTGCAAAGATAACACGCTAAGCTGTACAGATTGGAATCATTCAAGTGTGAATTTAGCACTTCTCAAATGTCCTCACAGCCAATGTCCATATCATTTAAGGCACAAGCTAATTAAAGATGGAGAATATATAATGTAGCCGTATCTGGATACAGACTCCAGTGGTGCTGAGGGAGCAGTGGAGCGCTCTCTGGGGTTGTTTCTGCTGCTATCGATTTGGATAGATCTCCCCTCTGGGCCCCGTTTACCTCCAAGGCCTCAGGGCCCGAGAAAGCTTTTAATTGTTTGAATTCCTCTGTGAGAAGTTGGCCAGGTCAATAGAATACTCTTAAAGTACTTGGGAACATAATTTTTCTTCGACTGGTTAAGGGTTATAGAATAAACTCACAATAGCGACTAGACAGGAATAAAGTTATGTGAACATAAATGTCTCTGCGTATAATGCACACGTCTAGACTTCCTCTCTTGTCCTTTTCAGGGAGGAAGCTCATTTCGTCCCGCACAAGCCACTTGCCGTTGAAAATATTGACGGCTAATGGTTAGAACATCTCTCCGTTGCTTATACAAGAATGACTGTGGATTAATTTCCACATTGTTTCAAGTTATTTTCGTCTAGTGCCATAATCCTGCATTGAATCGTGCGGGTTACGCAAGCAACGGGACGAGGTATTAATATTGCTTTCTTCATTTTAGTATGTCATTTCTATTCAGTAAAGAAATAAATGTCAATGAAAGCTTGAATTTATACAGAATATAATTACATTTTTTAATTTGTAGAACTCATTAGAAGCTTTTTATTTTTGAATTATGGCTCAATGTTTTTCATTTCTAGTTGTAATTGCCTGCTTCAGTGAAATGCCTTTTTGTTCTTTTCCTTTTTGCTCCCTGTTTTGGAAAAATACACTTTTAAGGACCTTAAAGTGAGTTACAGTGACCTCCACCGTTTGAACAAGTGCTTTTTCTTTTTGTCAGTGTAATTGGTAACTGCACTTAAACCAAAACACGCTTTATGCCCCAGCTAATGATTTGAATCCACAACAATTCATTACAGAACTGAGTCTAGACAGTCGGTCAGAATCCTTTTAGAAGTGATTATTATTTCTAGCATCTTTCTGAGGCAGTGATTATGAGTTTTTAATATGGATTGTTTTTCAGTGGCAGCTCAGCCCCCATGCGTGCTCCGTGTCCGCGGACCCTTCACTGTCTGTGTGATCTGTCCTACGAGCGTGACACAGGGGTCACAAGCTCTCACCCAAATACAATTTATGTAAATCCTTCAGGCGTCGCCATTTTTCATCATTATTTGTTCAGTGTGATATGCTGCTCTGCAATTGCTTTCATTCTGTATTAGACAAATGTATTTTCCAAGAAAAAGCAACACAGTTTATTGAGCTCTAATCAGTCCCATTATGCATCATTTATCATTTGACTTGTCAGCTTAATTTCAGTCTTCTTCTTCTTCTTCTTCTTCTTCTTCTTCTTCTTCTTCTCTTCTTCTGTCTTCTTCTTCTTCTTCTTCTTCTTCTTCTTCTTCTTCTTCTTCTTCTTCTTCTTCTTCTTCTTCTTCTTCTTCTTCTTCTTCTTCTTCTTCTTCTTCTTCTTCTTCTTCTTCTTCTTCTTCTTCTTCTTCTTCCATTGTGGGAGCTGTTAGTTAATATGTCTTGTAGGGGGACTGACGACAGATTTGAAACCTCTTTCCCCTCACTCCTCTTATTTTCTATGCATCCAAACCTTTATATTTACACAAAACCCAGGTGTTTGACAGAACGCTATATACTGCGTGTGTCTGAATCTCATGTAGGATGAAAGGAGAAACATGTCAGAAATAGCCTAATTATTTTCGCAGCTTTTTCTCCATATGTGGCAGTTCATGCACCTCAATGTCTTTTATCTTTATCAGTGGCGAGTCAGTGACCCGAACCAGAAGGCAAATGTTTCTCCCCCACCTGATGTCACATACACGTGTTTCTAAAAAGACATCAGAGTTGAATCTCTGGTCTGTAATGATCATCCCTACACCATGTTTTTCTTTCACATCAGGTGCGTGTTGGGGAGGTTGGTGGCAACACTCTGGGTTTCTACGGCTGCCAGATGAGTCCAGATGGCTCCATGATCGCTGCTCATGCTTTTCATGGAGCGCTACATCTCTGGTGCAAAGACCAAGATGAAAAGGTATGTCTCTTTTACTCTTAACCTTTCAAATGTATAACGCCAGTATTTCTGTTATTTGAGACTATCCTTGTTATTATAATGTGTTTGATATAAGATTCAGTGTTAGAGCATTGCTCCACTGTGACGTTTTATTCACAACACAAGGTTCAGAGATAACTGCATTTCAATTACGCCGGATCAAAATGTCAGTTTAAAGTTCAGCACATACCTGAAGGTGTTAATAACGTTTCAAATAGAGATTGTCTTTTCAGTCAGCAACACATTCATTATTATCACCCTCTCTCCCTAGTGTCATTCTAATGATGGAAATGATGCTTATGTTAAAGGGAATTGACACAAGAAATCATTTGGAATGTGTTAACTGACCAATGCGATGCTGTCTGACAGGGACAATGGAGGCCTGGGGTTGTGATATCGGGCCACTTTAATGCGGTCCAGGACCTGAGCTGGGACCCTGAGGGGGAGTTCATCCTCAGCGTGGGCTCCGACCAGACCACCAGACTCTTCACCCCATGGAGGAAACAAGATGATAAACAGGTACAAATATCCTGTAAATGAAAAAAGAGACACAGCTGACTGTAATTAAACAGTATTTTTAAATGTTTTAGGAATTTGATTTAAATAACCAGATGGTAAGTATAATAATATTTGATCACATTGATGCAAATACATCTAATATGACCATAAGGCAGTCCTGTGTCGTGATGCAACATTACCCACAGTCCTAATGCCCCTAAAGATTTTAAAGAGAGTCTCACTCTGGAATAAACAGCACAGCTCAATCTCACAGGAGAAATACTATCTTATACTTCACTTTATAAGGTGATATAAGGTTATAAGGATTGTTAATCTAACGCACACATCACAGTTTATTTTCATGAAAGAAAAAGAAACATTGAAACAATTGGAGTAAACACTGCTACTGGTGATTTTCTCCTTTATAAAATGAAGTTGTAGTTCTGACGAAGAGCCATTCCACATTTCTGTATTCATCCTGAGACGATATAAAGACAGGTTTCACACACCTGGCCTCAACATGTCCACCTAAGGATTCAGGCCTCTCTATTTCTTCCTCTCTCCTGTGAGCAATAGTTACTTAGTATGCTGCTCTCAGGGTTTCCCACACATAGACCATACTTGGGCCGGCCGCCCAGGTATATTTCGCGACCCATTTAGTTTTAGTTTTTTTTAATAATTTTTTTTGTATTTGTCCGTGACCACGACGCCATCTGCGATTGATTAACTTGTGGACAATGATCCCTCGCTCTACGCCTCCTGTACCCAGTCCCGGACTGGCCATCGGGAGGACCGATGCTGTTACAGTAAGTGGGGTGACTGGCTGTCTACACGATGTGGCCTGCCGACATGGCCACTGTCATACAGATCATAAATCAAAGCCCTTGATTGGTCTCTGTGTGTCATTCAAGCTTGGGATAACCTCAGCTCAGGTGAGGTAAAGGACTCTGAGTGTTTAGATAGTTAGCTTAGTCTAAGTTCTCAGTGGGTCTCAAACGGTTTGGTCGCCATTTATGTAAACACATATTTCCATTTGAGAGGGTAGTGATTAGTAAAATATGCATGAATAAATAAATAAATAAATAGTTAACTAGGTGGTCCCCGGGCGCGGTTCAAAATTGCAGCACACTGCTCCTAACACAGGATGGGTCAAATGCAGAGAAAAAAATTTCCCCATGGGGATTAATAAAGTATATCATCAAAAGGTAAGATACACTTTTAAAACTAGAGCTAAAACTAGTCTTTGCTGCTGCCTCAAAGAGGAGCAGGGGGAGAGGAGGGAGACAGGAGAGGCTGATTCAGGAGCACAGACACACTCACAACTATAAATGAACCAAAAGTAAATAAATAAACAAGTTTCAGTGTTTTTGTATATTGATATGGTATGTTATTGGTTATGGCCATGATTTTATGATTATTGAAATGTATACAGTTCTGTTTCATATAGGTGTTTCCATAGATCTAGTCCCCTCAAAATGCACCAGATTGATGCATTTAAGGCCCAATCCCAAATAGCCCCCTACACCCTACTCCTACACACTACCCATCCGTTTGCACGTTCGCGCGGAGGGTCCGCCACATTAAGTGCTGTTCCAAACCAACGAGTGTGGAGCGGGTGTGGAGGGGGAGTGGGCTAACAAGCCCTCAAACAGCGAGTCTGCAGCGGTGCTGACTTGAGACCAGTCTCTACCTGACCGGGGTCAACGCTGTGTGTGTCTGTTAGGAAACACGCTGTTTACAAACACAATTAAAGATGTTTGGAGTTTTATTTGAGTTATTCATTTACATTTTTTTGTCAAAGAGATGCTGATTTGAAATCGTTGTTACATACAGTTACGGCATTTCCTGTTTCTGCCGGAGAGAGGGGAGTTTGTCCCAAAGCTTGCCGCTGTATTTATACCCTTAACCCTTAATGGAGGGAACTTCATTCAGCTGCGAGTGTGGCTACAGACGGAGTTCACTCCGTCATGGAGGGGTAGGGTCGAGGGGGTGATTTGGGATTGGGTCTAACTCAAAAATAAAAATTCTTACCGGGGGAGCATGCCCCCGAACCCCCCTAGAGGATTTGAGATCCACCCCCACTTAAAATCACATGGACAGGTTCCTAAATACATTTACCATTTTTTTAAATAGTAACCCATGTTCATATGTTTATGTGTGGGTAGTAGATTTAAACTATAGGGCTTTCACTATGGGCCCTGCCTGTACCTGTTCGCTCTGCCATCGCGTGAAGGGTCTGCTAACAAGCGACCAACAGAAAGTTTAAAGTTAATTTTGTTGCACGTCACCTCTCTATTGAGTTTAGTTTGCAACATAAGCTGAAAATAATTGTTTTCATTTGAACTGTTACTGGATAATCAATTTAGTTTTTAACTTGGTTGCAAACGCCTGGATTTAGGGCCCAGAAATCCTGTTCCACAACATCAGGCATAAAATGAAATGCTGGCACAACCCCATGCAGCGTGTTGCGATCCCCGTGTCCAGATTTGCATCTTTCCTATATATTCTCATGCCTTATTCACCCTGCAGGCAACCTGGCATGAAATCTCCCGGCCGCAGATCCATGGATACGACATGCAGTGTCTGGCCATGGTGGGAAGGTTTCAGTTTGTGTCTGGAGCCGATGAGAAGGTCCTGCGAGTGTTTCAAGCACCTCGAAACTTTGTGGAAAACTTCGCTAACATCTCTGGGACGTCAAAAGAAAAGCTATTGACATCTAGTGTGAGTGTCAAATGAAATTACCATCATTATATATTCAAGTTATGTTCACTCGTGTAGAAATAGTCAAGAACTATGTTTGCCCTCTCTCCAAAGATCAGTTCTCTCTCTTTCACTTTGATTAACAGCTGTAAAATGTGCTGAGTGGATCTCCCACCCCTACATGGTTATTGATGTGTTTGTCTCTCGGTCCGTTCATTCATCTTGTCAGGACGCTGCCAACCTTCCAGAAGGAGCCAGCACACCTGCCTTGGGTCTGTCCAACAAGGCCGTATTTCAGGGTAAGAACTTGCTTACTTTTGCCCTTTTTTTTGTATCCTAAAGTTTTATCTGAGCTCCAAACGGTAGTTCTGGGTCTTATTTTAATCAAATGTTGTTTGTATTTTTTTTAGCTCATATGATGTAGTGTAATATATAAATGTTACAACTTATTTACAGATGTGTCATATTGTTCTGCAGGTGACCTTGCCCACAAAAGCAACGAAGGGGAGTTCAACAGTGTATCTGATCAATACCAGTCTGAGTCTTACTTCAACCCGCTCATCATGGCAGGTACTGCAAAAACAACACTCTCAAACAAGTGTTTTTCCAGCATAGCAAGGTCATTTCTGAGATTTCGCAGCAAACCCTCATTTAATTTAAACCTCCTTGATAAATAGTTTTCGAGGCGAAATGCATCCCTGTCTCCTCCAAAGTCCGATAGCCTGATTCATATTCTGCATCGCCCTCCACTCAGCAGCCTCAATCAGCTCACAAGATTTCCAGCCAGCCTGTCGCTAGATGTTCTTATAAGAGACAATTATGAGCGGCCAGACGGACAGTTAGTCATTGGGGCTCTCGCCATGCTATACTCCCACAATGCCTGAGGTCTGCTGGGGGCCGATGGTATTACAGCAGGTGTCCGTAAGTGTGAGTAGAAGTAAAAAAAAAAGAAAAACCTCAAATGAAATGTAATTTATTTGTTTATTCAACACATGGCAGTTATTTTAAAACAAAACATGTACACTTAACAAAACATGTACACTTTTTTATAGTGCATGGTGGAAAGGAGCATGGAGAAGAACATCTTATTTTATCTGCCCCTTCTTAAAAAATAAATAAAAATGAAATAATAAATAAAAGCAATATTCTTTCAGTCACAGTTTCTTACAAATACTGAAACATAAAACCAGAACACAATCAAAAGTCAACTTCATACTGTCTAATAACGCTTTCTTTATACATTTTCTTAAACATTAAAATGTTCTTACAGCCTTTTAAATCATTCGGCAAAGATATCCACTTCTTTACTCCAACTTCAGAGATACACATCTGCTTTAAAGTTGTACGCGCAAACTGATGCTTCAAACTCAATTTTCTCCTAAAATAAGATTATTTCGAACGGGAAGGGCATTGAATTCATATGTATCAAGGACACAGAGGTACATGGAGGATGGAGAGTACAAGAAACAAATGCAGGATAGATAAACTAGTGGATGAAAGTAGCAGATGGGAAATGGATTGTCAAATAGAGAAAACGTAGCGCTTTAAAACCCCTGGGCTAGACGGTGTCAAGTGCTGTCATCAGCATGATTGAAGCCACTCATAATCTGCAATGCTAATTAGAAAGCAGGCTTATGTGATTGCAAAGTTTAAGTATCGATGACCCCGGGCTATGGAGGGAGCAACCAAGTGCGGAGGCTGTTGTTAACAATGCATTTTCCCTCGTTTGATTGGCTTCCGCAGGCAAGGAGACAGATTAATAATTAGGCAATTTGGGAAGGCGATGACCAACAAGAAGAACACAAGAGTGTAGCTCTCGGTTATATGCAGCACAGAGACGTGTGCAGAGAGGATTGGCACCGGCTAGATTTGGTCCAGCTCAAAGCCAACAGCCGTTAAGATCTCCGATAAAGCTGCTGCTGTTTCAAAATCTTTTTTGGCAAAAGCTAAATGCTAAAAGAGTCTGTATATAAATGTGAGGGAACATTGTCTTCATGCTATTAATCGTGTTCTAGGTGCACCGTGTAGTCTTTAGTTCACTCTGTCTCGTTTGTCTTCTCTTTCTTCTTCTTTGATTTGTAAGCCTGTCACATACACACATTCAGGATCCTATCTGTCGCACTTTTGGTTCACAGAACAGGGATTTAGAAAAGGGAAATTATAATAGCTACTTTGGTGTAATCCTCATTTTATAAATTGGAAACTGCTTGTATTTGAATTTTAAAAAGGCACAGTTTTCAGGGCCTGCCAAATGATAGTTATGTAAGGGTTTGGAGTTAACTGTGTGTCTGTTTTATGTGTGTGTGTGTGTGTAGAGCCCCCACCCGAAGATCATCTTCTCCAGAACACACTGTGGCCTGAGGTCCAGAAACTGTGAGTATCCACATGTCTTTCTGCTAGCAGCAGCTTGGGAACCTGCTGGAACAAACAATATCCTGAGACATAAAACAACCTCGACTACAGATTTACTTTATATATACTTCCCTTTTCTAGAAGACATCGTGTTTTTTGCATCACTCTTAATGAAGAAGCATTTCCAGATAAATTGTGTTTATCTAGTTTTGCCCAAAGGGTTTATTCTCACTGAAAATGATGGAATTCACAAAGCCCTGGTTCTCTCCTTCCTTGTATCAGCCAATCAGAATCCAGCTTCCTGCCATCCCATGAGCCTCTTCTCTAGGCTGAATATATTGCCTCCATTTGTGGCCAAGGCTAAATCTATTTTCCTGTCAATTTGCTATAAACATAACATATGGCGCGTGGTTTATTCGAGGTGTGGGCATTGTGCCTTATTCTTTTACCTCCATTTGGCTTCAGCCCCCTGAATAATTTAGTGCATAATAGAAACATTCAAATGAGTAAGTGGCTGAATTATTTTTGTGGCATAAATAATACACTCAGCGTTGGGGCTAAATTGCTGCAACGCTTCGTAGATGGGGAGGAACTTCCAGGCTGTGATTTCCCTTTGTTGACATTTGAAAACAAGCAGGTGATAGTCGGCAAGCTAAAAGTAATTATGCTGCCGGTGATTACCCGCAGCATCATCGTTGTTCATCTCTGTCAGCAGGAAAGGACCAGTCATTGCAGATCAGTGTTTTAATTTCACACTCTGTCTGCTTATTTACCTGTCAGCGAGCGGCGATGGCTCAAACCTAGACGCTTGTCGGGGTGACGCTTTGGAATAACAGGAAACTTAATTTGCTGTCACACTCGCTGCGCTGTCTCTGTTGTTGTCGTCCTCCCTTCATTCGTCTGTCTTTCACATATTTAGAACGGCTGTTATCCTGCGTCCTGTTGGTGATTAATGTCTCTATGATTGTCCTCCGTCTCCTCCAGATACGGCCACGGATTTGAGATGTTCTGCCTGGCCTCAGACAGCGGCAGAGCGCTGGTGGCATCTGCATGCAAGGTCAGTGTGATCGGAGCGAGGCCAGAGAGCACGTACTCAGTAACAGGCATTAGATCAGAGAGGAGGGGCATCATGACATATTGCCTCTGCATGCTCATATCCACACTACCACAGAGCGGGGTTAGGCTGCTCTCAGTCAGGTATTGATGGTACCAACATGACCTTAAAGCAGACAAGCACAGAGCTATTAGCCATCACAGATATGTTTTTTTGTGGCATACAATATCTCTCTTTCTTCCTCTCGCATCCACTTTCTCCACCTGCATTCCTCCTCTTTCCATCTGTCCTTCTCGCTTTCCTTTTCACCTCTTTGCTTTATTCCTTTCCCACCTCTGAATTACGTTTCCTTTACATTCCCTGCTGTGGCAATCCTCCATTCCTCAACCCACCTCCTACACTTGTTTATTTTCCAACAAGCATGCAAGCTCATTTTGTACATTTTTTAAAACAGAAGTTGTTTTCAGGAGGAAGTCAAAGGCAAGAAGAAAGACAGAGAAGATAGGATAAAGTCAAAACCTAACAAAACTCAAGCTGCTTTTTAAAAGTAATGCGTTTTTTATTATCTAAATCCTCTCTCCAGGCGTCCAAAGCGGAGCATGCGGGCGTTCTGCTGTGGAGCACGGCGACATGGCGCCAGCTGCAGACGCTGCCCTGCCACACCCTCACCGTCACCCAGATGGCCTTCTCCCCAGATGCTCAACTCCTATTGGCTGTTTCCCGTGATCGCACCTGGTCTTTATGGAGACAGAACCCGCCCACAGCTGAGAGTCCAGGTGAGAAACAGGAAGGAGTTGTGGACAATAAGAGGATCTATCATGTTGCAGTGCAGCTAAGCATGAGGTAGCATTGCAGCATGGTGGTGGCCAATACATTTCGTTTAATTAAAAATGTGTTTGAGTGAATCTCAAAACAAAGAGACAACATTGGAGCCTAAATGGCAAACAACACCAGCACGCCTAAAACTAATTAATTAAAATAAGGTAAACCCACTGAGCAGATTTGTTCCAAATCAAATTCTACGTCAAGTTGGCCTGATTAGAAGGACTCCCCTAATTAATCCTGAGAAGAGCCAAAGCAGTGATGTGCTGACTGAAACCGGTCCAAAAAAAGGAAGATTAATAATTAAAAACACATTTTCTCTTCATATTTATGTAAATTGACCACCAATAAAACATCACCAACTTCCCTTCATGACACACTTACAGTAAACTCTTTATTGCACGTTATACTTGGATAGTATGTGCAGAGATATTTGTAATGTGCGACACTAACTACACAGAATACAACAAATGCCTTTGTTACGTCCTCTCTAGGGTAGAAGGAAATTACACACCCCAGTATGGAATTAGGTATATTACAAGCGTTTATTTATATATAATATATAGGTAGAAAATAATGAGGCAGGCAGCCTGGCACAAACAAAAGGCAAAAGAGTACAAAGTTAAATGAAGCTCAACAAAAGAGCCTTGATAAGTAGCCTACAATAACATGATTAGGCTGAACAGAAAGTAATAAATCACCCCTCTCTATAAGAAGGGAACAAAAAGAACAAAAGAAGGCTGTTTAAGAAACACAGTACATGGAGCAAACAATCAACACAACGCTATACTAGTAGGAAAACACGCTATATCATGTGACCCCAGTCAACACAATGCTAAGCTAACAGGAACACTAACAAACAAAAGGTACAAGTCAACCACCGTTGACGTAAATATCGCAGCGAGAGCAGACATGTGAGGCGTTTAGCGATTAGCACAGCAGACCCTCCCAAATGATGTCAGTCTGCGGCCTTTGTACTCCTCCCCCGGAAGGTGTGCTGGATGGGTGCAGGGATTGGAGGACGTCGATCCAATCCCCTCTCCGGAAACGGGGGCGGGACAGCCAATGACATCTAAGGAACCTCACAGCTCATTTGCATACACACAGAGCAGAGTTAATGGCACCAGGGAGCCAGCGGCTGTAACAGCCTTCCTGTACACTTTTTGGTGGTGTAGTGGCTTGTCTGTTGGCTTGTTTTCTGTAGCCTTATTTTGAAAGATTGTCACTTTTTTTGTCCGTTTGCTTGACCTTTGACTTTTTTCAGACTTAACTCAGTTGTGGTGACATTAATGGCTAGCGGTACAGAACTGTTTCTGGAAGGTCACTGCTGTCAGTGTCCACATGGACTGAGGAATTAAATGAATCCAATGAGAGAGACAAACAGATCTAGAGCCAATCTTTAAATACTACTGTGGAGCTGGACTTCTTTTATTATAGCCTACCGTTTGTATTTGATTATAACTTTTAAAAGGATCTTCTTCTCATTTTGTATGTTGGAACCAACGACGACCTCATACTCACGCAATGTAAATGATGTATGAAATGTCTTTTATAATCGGATTCCTTTGATCTCCCTGCTCTCCCAGCCTGAGAATGTGTTATCTGCTAAAGCTCGGTTCTCTTTTTGTTTCAGTTTCGGACATTTTCTTATATGGTATAATATTCTTAGGATATTTTATGTTTATTAGAGATTTCACAAATGACATAACCCTTTTTTTTTTTTCAGCATGCATTTCTTTAATCATTTGATCACTTGAAAACAACAATTAAATGTTGCTCTTACACTTTGCTCGAAATAGGAGTTCTCTTATTCGAGCACTTAAGTGTAATTCTTAGAGATTTGATAAAATAGGTCCAGTTTGATCAATAAGACACGGTTTCTTTGTCTGTTCTGATTACATAAAAACAGACACTGATTTGTTCTTCTGATGTCCTGAGTCGGTGAAGAAAGAATGGGATCTGTTCGTCCCCACGTTCAATTCACCTCCTGCAGGGCCAGTGTTGTAAACAAGAGCGTGTTCCTGGAGAGTTTGTTTATGTGAGAGAACCTCTGCGCCTCGACTCCGACGGATAACCCGATCCTGCTTCCAAGGTGAGCAGAACAGGACATTTAAGCCCCAAGGATTACCTCCCTGCTAACCGTCTCACAGCTCTTTTGGCAGGAGGGTCCTAACGGGCGCAGGCAGAGGAGAGGCAGCCCTGAACTCCGTCTGCCTCTACAGGGATCCGCTCAGAGGCAGGGAGGCTGTTTGTGAGACAGGGAGGGAGGGGGGGGCACGTCTGTTCTGGTTGGCTGCTGAATCACTCAAGGTGATTGTCACCCACAGACTCACAGTCCAGACCAGGGAAGGTTAAATGAAGTCAGAGCTGATCAAACAAACCGCCTGCCTCCATTCTCACCTCTTCTGTGCCTCTTCTTTTCATCTGACCACGTCCCTTCCTCTTCCTCGGGGGTCACACACCCAGATGTCTAAATTATGTAGACCCTGTTACCTTCCTCTCCTCCCTCTCCTTTTTTTTGTGACGCATTGTATCGAACCTGCTGCTCTCTAATCTTCTGGGATATATTTGTATTGTTGTTACTCCTACCTTGTCGGTCGCTGGTCTTCATCTCTGCGCACTGAACAGCCCATCAACCCCCCCCCCCCCCCAGGTCCTCAGATGAGAGTGTTAATGAGAGGAGCTGTAACACCTGTGTGTCCCAAACACCACACCTACAGAGAGTGTTGTGAGCACAGAGACACGACACGGTGGTTAACTCTGACATTGTGGGGACCCTGTGGTTTTGCGGCTCGGTTGTGTGGGTGTGTGTGTGAGAGCGAGTGGAGAGAGAGCACTGCTGCAGACAAGCAGACAGGCCGCTGCCACCAGCATACAAACAAGCTCCCTGGGGAAAACTAATCTGGGGTCTGAAATGACTTAGGCCGGGGAAATAAACAGCAGCAGGTCATAAACCAAAAGTGAGTGAAATGGAGGGCTGCAACGAGGTTCCCTGTCTTGTTTGGTTGTTTATTTGTCGCCAGGGAGAGCCTTTGTTGCTACACAGCAGTTGGTAGGGATCAGACATGCTGATGTCATGCTACAATAATCACGACACAACGTTTTCACTGCCCGCTCATCTGTCATCAAGAGGAAGTGTCGGAGAAGTGTGATTAAAGCTCTGCTGTGTTGGGGCTGAATCAAGCTTTTTGTGACTTCCTTCTTTCTCTAATCCCTGTACTGGTTTGTGTTTGTTTCCATGCAGAGCCCCGGTTCTCACTACATGCACACACAGAGAAGGACACAGCCGTACACAGCCGCATCATCTGGTCATGTGACTGGAGCCCAGACAGCAAATACTTTGTGACATCCAGTCGGGACAAGAAGGTCAGGCTTTGCTTTTAAGATGATATGAAGTGGTGATGCAATGATTGCATTTTTTGTTGAGAGCAACCATTTCATTTTAAATGCTCATAAAAGATTTGCGTGTGTGTGTAGGTGATAGTGTGGGGGCCGTGCGGGTCAGAGGACTCAGACGCTCCTCTGTCTCCTGAGATCAAACCCTGTTCCTCCATCTTGGATGTGGGAGATTCTGCTACTGCTGTGGCTTTCTGCCCCACACTCTGCTCTGATAACAGGTACACACACACACACACACACGCGCACACACACACACACACACACACACACACACACACACACACACACACACACACACACACACACACACACACACACGACACACACAACAATTATATTTCTTTATCTTTTTAATATGGCAAACTTGTAATTGTATTGTTGTCTGTTTCATAGCACCTTAGAACATTTGTAAAACGTTTGGCTGAACCTCTGAAAAAAGGAATAACAACAATTTTGAAGTGATTGTTAATATTTGTTAAATTTATAAAGCTGTCTTTGTGTGTTTTGGTTTCTTCCTCAGCTTCCTGCTTGCAGTGGGGCTGGAGAGTGGCAGGATCTTGCTGCACAGGTGGAGCCCTGACCTGGGGTCTGCTGGAGGAAACGACTGGAAACACTGTGGAGGAACAGACATCTCGTATCCTTACGCACACGCACGCACGCACGCACGCACACACACACACACACACACACACAAGTCCTTCAATGGCCATGGGCAGCAGATGTAAATGACAATGTGTCAGTAACAAAACTGTGGCTTCAGTTTGATGGCTGAGTGTATTATGGAGAAAAAATGCAGCGCGATGCTACATTTAATTGGCTGCGTTCCTTTGAGCTGGGCAGCAGTTAGGGGGTGAGGCATCGACAGGTGGTCGTGTGTATTTCTGTGTGTCCAACATGTGAGAGTGAGTCATCATCTGTACAGCTCAGGAAGTAAATTAAAGAGGTATTTTGGTTGTTTTTAAGTATCAGAAGGCTGCTCGATACCCAATTGTTGTTGCTCACATTGTGTTGCATATCTTGGAATTGTTTCGGAGACATTGGAGATGGTGCTATACTAAAGTACTTGTAGCAGGTAGTAGTATTTGTCTGGATTTTGTCCTGTTTTTCCTTCATTTCACAAACTTTCCCAGACAAAGCCACGCGCTGACGGTGAAGAGGCTCCGCTGGAGGCCCCGGGCCGGGCGAGCAGGGCGAGAGAACCAGGAGGACGGAGCGAGTGAGGGAGAGAGGGAGGAAGAGAGCTCCTGGGTCCAGCTTGCCAGCGCCAGCGCCGACCACTCTGTCAAGATCTTCAACATCAACAAACGGGCTCTTTAGCACCACCAACAGTGACACTATTATGTCCCTCACATGCAGACAGACACTTGGACCGAGGACCACAGGCCACAGCTGCAAGCCTCTCACTCTCTGTGACAGCCAGTTAAGTCATGGGTCAGTCGCAGGACCAACCAACCCCCCCCCCCCCCCCCCCCCCCCCACCAGTCTGTCTGCACACAGCTGAGCAGATCTGATGGGTGGAAGCAAGACGGCAAAAACACCATGACCCCGGGTGGTCTTTCACTTCATAGTGTTTCAGATTCAGAGAGGACCACACTGCTGGATCTCCACACAGATCACATATTTATCCAAGCTAACATTATACAGGGACTCTTTTCAGTAACAAATCACAAAGGTGTACTATGATTTGGTTTCATGACAAATTAATTAAATGGTTTTTATATCTAAGATTTGTCTTGGGTCTCTGAATGAAGCTACAGTGGTTGCAATGGTACCTGTGTTACATGGTTTAGCAGGTTTAAAGTACTAAAGACTTGTAATTACAGGTAATAGATTTGGACATCATAGACGTAGCTGTATTTAATTTTTTGATATTGGCTGCAGGGGTCTCCATTTATTTCTGTATGAAAAACAGGGGGAAAATAAGTGTTAAAGCTAACTTCAAGTCTGCATTAATTTTAACATCTTTTTTTTTTACCTAGCAAGTTATTGTTATGACATAATGCAGCGCATACTTCTCAAATAAATATGCAATTATACAAATTGAACCTAAAAATACTTGGGGTGATGAATTACTCGTCTTAAAATCTACATAAATTGCTTCCATAATGCATGGAAATTAGTAAGAATCAGTAAATAATGTACATTTTCATTAACAAAAGGGAAACAATAATTACCAGTTGCATATGTCTGGTTTCGACCAGTTCAACCAGGTGAAATGATCAACAAGTCCTCTAACTCATATGACCAAATGGGCCGATTGTTCAGGCCCTTATTACGACCAAATATGTCGTTTGTTCAAGCGCTTAATACGTTCTATAATTACGTTTTAAAATGTTCGCCCTCTAGTGCTCCCGTTGAATGCAAACATTACAGATGGTCGTTTATTCACAAATAACCCTCTCTGTAAAATCCTAAATTGTAGGATAGTTTTGCCATTAAACGCTTTTTGATTAGATTTCTAGCGAGAAGTGTATATTGTACTTTTAGAATCCTCGTCCAGTCGATATGTAGGATCTATAGTTTGATAGATATTTCAAGATGATTTGAGGTATGTGGCAGCCTCCATGTAAAGTTACGGGTTGAAAACAGTATTTCCGGTCTCGACGTTTTCATAATAAAATCAATGATCAAATGATTTAACTGATATCTTCAGTACTCATCAACTAAAAAACATCAGTTTATCCCAAGCGGCAAACTCTGGGCCACTTCCGGGATGCGAATCAGGAAGTGCCTCAAACTGCAGTTCATCTAGTGGCCAGTAGGAGCAGTCTGCAGAAGGGAGCAATTTCCATAGGCCCCAATGTTAAAATGCCCAAATTTACAGCAGAAATAAACATGTTTACATCGTAGTTTCAAAACATTTTATTCTCAGTATAGTTAGATTCCCCCTTCCTGTCTATGGATCCTGGAGTGAATTGTTTTTCAACTCATCTGTTTAATTAATATTAAGCCTTAAAGTTATGCATATATTAGGGCGTGGTCACATTGAGTGACAGCTCTGTCAAGTGACTGCTGCATGGATGTATAATAATAACATTTTAGAGTGGCCTTTTATTGTGGCCAGCCTAAGGCACACCTGTGCAATAATCATGCTGTCTAATCGGCATCTTGATATGCCACACCTGTGAGGTGGGATGGATTATCTCGGCAAAGGAGAAGTGCTCACTATCAGAGATTTTTTCAGATTTGTGAACAATATTTGAGAGAAATGGTTATTTTGTGTATATAGAAAATGTTTTAGATCTTTGAGTTCATCTCATGAAAAATGGGAGCAAAAACAAAAGTGTTGCATTTATATTTTTGTTCAGTGTATATATCTGTTTGTTTAAGGTGTCCAGGTGATGCAGACAGGCTGGACCAGAGAGTGAGAGACAGAACTGGACTCCTCACAGCAGTGAACTTCAGCACAGGTACAAAGACTCTTTTTTTCATACTGTACAAAGAATCAAGAAAGATATTGGTTTAAATAAATGAAGTATTGACTTGAATACACTGATATACATTCCATTAAACAATACTAAATACTAGATCACCTACACATCAGTTAAGTTGAGGGTTTTTTCCATGCAAAAAGTTACATTTAGATGTTAACAAGCAATATGATTTTGTCAGCTTTCTAATTTAATACATTGAAGGCAAAGATATTTAACACATAGTGACAACTGCTACTATTTATCTCTTAATATTGTCTGTAAAAAACGTGGTAAAGTTTTTCTTTCAGTGAGACAACAGAGCAAACTTCTACAGTTGCACTACGTTTTGATAACAGTTACATATTATTTCAATGTTGATGAACTTCATACTGTTCATTCATAATCTGATTGTCTTTGTAGCTCTGTTGAAATAAAAAAAAAACATTACAATTACAAAATAATTATATCTACAGCCCCTAAACACACAAACACACCGCTTTCATAAATAACACACTTGTTCTGCAATAATATGTTTTATGTTTCCTGTCATTTTTGTTAGGAAAGGACATGCCTGAAAGACACGACATTTTCTCCTTCTCTGAGGGTCAAGACGAACATCCAAGAGGAGCATTAACAGCTGATGTTATGAGATGTTAAGACCAGTACAGGACATTCACTAAGAAACTGATCAGCTGATCGAATGCAGATCTACACTCCATCAGCTGATTATTTCTATTCGCCTCACTTTATGAGCTTCACATTGCTTGTGCCTTGTACCGCAGAGTTTGCAAGTCACAAATAAATGGGGCCAATCTTCAGTCAGATGTGAATGTGTAATCTAAGATTTTCAGTAAGAATAATGGACAAAAGGAGTGCATATACAAATACAATTTATTGTAATGTGAACCAAAAGTTAATCAATTCAATTCAAAACCTTTATTTATCCAGGTAAAATCCCATTGAGATCAATGATCTCTTTTTCAAGGGAGACCTGCATCAAACATGTTTTAAATAAAAAGCACATATGGACAGAAGGTGTAAACCTATTAAATGTATAAGTAAACACATTTAGTCGAATAAAGTGACAGACTAGGCCTGTGCAGTTGGTATCAGCTATGCCCAGCATGGGCTCCTCCATCAGGCCTGGTCCTCCTCGCAGAGGAAAGACCCTCAGTCCTCTCCAAACCAACAGACAGGACATCCATCACACGGAGGTTTCTCCCTGAAGTCTCTGCAGCTCTCTGGACACCACGCTGTCTCAATCCGTCCACACTGAATATGAGAGGGAGAAAATGAAAATAATAAATGCTTTAGACAATAAGAAATATAAAGTTGACTGTTGAGTTGCTCAGTTTTGAATTTAGCACAATTGCATACAAACGTTAAGGGATTTTAATATTCTGAAGTATTATGCTAAAAACTCAATAACTTAGATTATTATTTATAGTTTTGCTGAATAGTTTCATGTCCGCTTACCTTAGAAACGTAAAATGCGACGGCAGTGTGCAGATGGGGAGCATGTTAGCTTAGCTTGGTAGCTTCAGCTAGCACTCTGGAACTTCCAGCTCGGTGGCAGCAGGTCCCACCTCGGCTCCGCCGCTTTGCCCTTATTTGGAGCAGGCTGGAACAGGCGGGAGTTGAACTCTGACGTCACTGTCGAGCCGTTAGTGGCCGGTGACGTCACAGACCCAACGTCCATTTATATATACAGTCTATGGTTTATCCCTTGTCAAATATACGACATTTATTGGTTTAAATTGTGTACAATGCTTTTGTGTTTTTCCCATAGGTTTTTCTCTTTCGATTCTGAGAGACACCTTTCTTTTTTCAGAGGTTTTGATCTAGGCTAAAACATCGATTGCATCGATTGCATTTCGGGATATGGTGTTTATATGATTATGAAATCGAATTATTTATTTTTTAAAATAAAATAATACTTTATTCCGAGTGTTCCTGCTTTTCTCTTTGGAAGTCATCACATAACGGCATTGTAATACACGGTTCGGCTGCATTAAATATTACATATCTGCCGTAGATATTTATTTATAGAGCCCTGATCAGAAGACCTTTTGACAAACTGTAAGAAATGCCGCCAAAACTGAATACGTGACGTGGATCATAAATATATTAGCAATTAAACAGCATCTTCCATTTCTTTTCACACAATACGTCTCCTTGCAGTATCAACACTAATTCGGCTGACTTTCCATTTGATAGGCTATATTACACCATAACGGTACACAGCTGATAGAAAGGGATTTTTTTGTAGTTTTTAAAGATATTATTTATTACCTTTCCAACTCCTCGTGCAGTTGACTGTTACAGGTCTATACAGGTTCATGGTACAATGCATAAGCTTCAAATTGAGAGACTGAAACTGTATTTTCCTTTACCGTTCTGTTTTAATTTCACAATAAAGTTAATAGTCTTATGTTTGATATTATTATCAGGGCTGCCAACATTTGAGTTCAGATGTTCAGATGTTGAGTGAGATTTTTTTCGTGTGTACAGTGTTACAAATGTATTGAACATGTACAAACTAGGGTTTCCCATTAATGTACTGGGCGCTACAGTGGAATACGCACATACAGTGTACCCACGACTCTTACAATGAAGGCTCGATAATCAGCTCACAGCATATAAAATGGCATATAGGTGTAAGTGCTATTTTATAAGTGGGGGGGGTCCTCACCTCCTCTAGGGGGTTCTCGGGGCATGCTCCCCCAGGAAGATTTATTTTTTACATATTGAAGTTAAATGCATCAACCTGGTGCACTTTGAGAGCAAAATGAATTTATGGATACATCTCTAAACACCCATATGAAACAGAACTGTACACAGATTTTCTTTTTCTTTATGGATATTTTACAAATCACTCACCTTTTAAACTGTATTCTTGTTTTACTGTCATATAGTATTTCCTAACTGTTTTTCATTTATTCTCATAAATGGTGACCAAAACGTTTGAGACCCACTGAGATAACTAGACTAAAGTTAACTATCTAAACACTCAGAGTCCCTTACCTCACTGAGCTGTAGTTATCTCTCTCAGTCTGACAGGAGAGAGCTCTCCCTTTCCTTGTTTTAGAAACAGCTTCTAATATCCGTTAGCGCAGCTAGCTAACCAGATGCTAACAACAACAATGCAATTAGTGAGTTTGGTAGAAATATACAGTATGATAGTAAAGTTATTGAAGATGATTTTACATAATAAATATTCCCCAAAATTATTCAAAAGCATATTCTTCCAAACTCCTTGCTGTAGTATGACCACCATGAGACTATTGATGTGTGTGGTGAGTTTGGTAGTAATAAGCTGTATAATAGTGATTGAATATTATTGTATTCTCTTTTTTCGGAGTTGCACTTTGCAGACGGTCCCTGAGCACTCGTTTCTTCTCCGGCTGCGGATAGAGAACAATGTAATGTGTCCAGCTCGGAGGACGTCGCGTATTCTTTCACACACACAGGTTTTGGGCCGAGGGCGACACCGTACTTCCGGTATCCGCCATTTCACACGTGGTGCAAGCAGAATATCATAGTCTATTGCCTTAATCAATATAGTCAACTCTAAAATACCACATATATGCATTGGCATGATCATATTATTGTGACAAGTGGGGTATTCACCTGGTGTTTCCAGAAGATAGACGAAGATGCTGCCAAAATCGACCGAAGGCCACTTTCAAGAGTCGTTTTTCCATACATCTGTAGGCATTCTGTAAGGGCAATCGGACAACCCACACAGCTCTAGTTTACGCTGGTAACGACCTAGAGCACACCCCTCAAGTCCAGAGATGTAATCCGAAGACATGCAGCGATTTCTTCGGTCGTTAATTCAGAAAAAAAACCTAGTGCACTCTGCCTGGCTACGTTAGCTAGCTGTTTATATTAGCACCTCCAGGATATTAACACCTCCAGGAAAATGGCGTATTTATATATATATATGGCGCACGTTGCATTGTGGGTAGCTCGTGACGTCACTGTGTGTGAAAGAATTGGCTTTTTTTTTAATCAAAATGTGATTGTAGTTCGTTGTCAACCTTACAACGGTACTTAGGAGACGTCATTTGTGTCTGAATAACGTTTTGTTCATGAGTTATTGATCCGTGAAATCAGAATCTCCCAATATCGTTCCAACTTTACTGAACTAAGCCAGAAGTCTCATTTCGTAGACCGCTCGGTTTGCTGTTCCTTCACTTTATTTTTATATATATTTATTTTGGACGAAAACTTAGCGTGAGGGAAGGCAAGTGTGGCGTGAGCAACCTGATCTCACCAGAATGCGTGACTCCACCACGACTTCTTAACACCACAATGCATGGTGGAGTCACGAACTTTGTTACATTTACGTGTCGGCACCACGCAAACAACCCCAATGTAAAGTGAATGAGGCTCCTTTGTCGTGGTGCACACACGCATTTCTACAACGTCCCGCAGTGAGCTTTTATTCTATACAACTGTGGGAATCTGACGTCATTGTCACCTGATGCGGTCATATGACCGGTGACCAGGTAAACGGGAAGCCATAAAAAGTTTGCCGTCAGTTCAAAAAAAGTCTCTCTTGGCTGCCTGTCACTGGTCTTCTCACAAAGGTAGGAATAACAGTTTTAAGGTGGTTTTATGGTCTTTTAAATTAACTTATGCAAGTGGCTCATTTAGTTTGGTTTTATTAGGGCGAGTGCAAGACGAGAGTTTACCATTGACGGAGGGAAACTCTCCCGACAGGCACAAGACCGGGTCTGTTATGAGTAATTTGCTTTTAAATGGCGTTTTTAAACCGACGTTTTTAATTGTGTTTTAAGCAACTTATTTATGTGTTTTACAGAGCTTAATGTACACAACCGGCCCAGCTACCCGGAATATTAAGCGACCATTTCCCCGGCAGGATTGAGCTGAGTTGGAAATATACTCTCTTGGAAGTATGCCTTGTTTTTAACTCTTTCATTTTATATTGAGTTGGTGAATGAGGCTGGCAACTAACATGTTATGTTTCCTTTTCAAAAGGACCAGGCCAGCCACTGTCCTATAGTGTTTCTTGTGTATTTTCTTGTGTATTTTCTTCATGTGCAGTGTATGGCAGTATAATAATTTTATTATTTGTGTCGTAGGTTGCGCTCCTCTGCGGCGTAGGCCTGGGCCCGGGTGGAACGCTGCCTGCCTTCAGTGTAGGGACTGCACGGTGTGACACTTTCTTTTCTGTATGCTAAATATCTCACTGTTATTATTTCATAGAGATTGTGGTTTAAATATTGCATGCTTATGTTGTTTTGGTGTGTGGCTTTTCTTGTTTTTGTCCCTCACGATTAGCAGGCACTGCAACCCAGCGGACCGGGCCTGCCCAACTGAGGAGGGTAACTTATATATGTATTGAATTATATTTGCCATTTTTATACGTTACATGAATCGATATTTTAAACGGTTTCCAAGCCCTTGGACGTGGATGAGCCTGTAATGGAAACCAAAGGCCATTGACAACAAATGTGACCCCATTGCTGTTTAACTGTATTGCATATATCTCAAACACTTGTTTCTCATTTTTTGCAAAGTTATTAACCAACCTACAAACATGAGTGTTGATCAAGAGGTGGGGGAACTGTTTGCTCTGCGTGAAGAGGTACAGAGACTACGTGTGGCTAATGAGCATCTACTCCAAGAAAGAGGTGCCAGTTCAGATGCAGCTACTACCAGTGCAAATACAGGTGGCTTACCTCCGAGCAGTAATGTAGCATCACCCAACTTGTCTACACCCCAAGTTGAGTGTTTTGTGTACATACAAAGAGAGAGAAAATGTCCCTACTTTTCAGGCTCCAGCTCTAAGCTTGACATGTCCATATATGATTGGATAGAACAGTTGCAGTCATGTTTGAGAGACAGGCACATGACTGCTAGAGAGAAGGCCCTCTTTCTTTATGATCATTTGGAGGGGGAAGCAAAAACTGAAATCAGATTTCGTACTTTGGTGGAGAGGGAAAATCCTGATACAATTTTAGTCATTCTGAAAGAGCTGTATGGTTCCTCCTCCTCCTTTGTAAGCCTGCAAAAACAGTTTTTTGATCGAAAACAAAGAGAGGGAGAGTCTTTAAAGGAATTCTCCCATTCTTTGTGGGAAATGATTGAGACTATCAAACGTGCATATCCAAATAGGTTGATGGATCCAGATATTCTGGCTAGGGACCAGTTTGTGGAGTATGTGCGGGATATGGCCTTGCGCCGTGAGTTAAAGAGTCTCATAAGGCAACGTCCGGAAATTTCTTTTTTATCACTGCGTCAGGAGGGAATCAGGTGGGCTGAAGAGGGTGAGAGGCCTGCAGGACATGCTCGAGCGGGGCTACATCAATGTGTGGCAGATGTAAATTTAGGCAGAGCTTGCCATGCTGTTGGGGCTGGGCCAGATCTGGTTTCTTTGCAAGAACTATTTAAGAAACAGCAGTTGCAAATTGAAAGCATTATAAAAGGTCTGTCTAAGATGGAAACTGTACTTGACCAATCTGTTTCTCGTGTCAATAAGCCCAACTACCAGATGGCCAACCCATTTGCCTCCGCTGTCGGAAGCCTGGGCATGTCCTCCGCCAGTGTCGCCAGGGTCAGAGGCCACAAGCATCCAGCGTACCCAGTGACCGGCCAGAATGCAGCCCGGCTCCAGCTGCTGTAATATCGTCAGGTATGGGTTTTGCAGAAGAATCAATTGCTAATGATCACATTGTTTATGATGGTCATCCTAAGCAGGCCCCTCCCCTCGCAAACAACCTGAGACCCCTCATAGGTAAATGTCCTGTGGTAGAGGTACAGATGGGTGGTGTAAAGGTAAAGTGTTTGCTGGACACAGGTTCCATGGTCACAACCATAACAGAGTCACTCTTTAAAAAGGTGTTTCAACACTGGGATTCCCCTAAACTTAAAACATGCGGGTGGTTAGCTTTGAAGGCTGCCAACGGCCTAGAGATTCCTTATGTTGGATATCTTGAGTTGGATATCCAGGTGTTGGGTAAAAAGATTCCAAGTCGTGGGGTCTTGGTGTTAAAAGACACTGCTTCTGCCTTACAGCAGCACAATGTGCCAGGGCTTTTGGGGATGAATGTAATCACAGAATGCTACAGAGAGCTATTTGCCCAACAAGGGGACGCATTGTTTTCGTCTTTGTCTGCCTCTTTGTCTGCCATCCAGGCAGAGACAGGCTGGGGGCCAGCTCTCCGCTACTGTCACAGACTCGAGGCCTGCCCACTAGTTCCGGGGGGTAGTGTTCGTGTCCTCAGCAGGACTGGGGAGTTTATACCAGCTGGATCAGTAAAGTTTGTGCAGGTAACCTGCCCAAAAATTCCATACGCTCCGCCCACCACCATGCTTTTAGAGCCTGGGGGCTCAGATCTTGCTCCAGGCCTGCTTTTGTCCCCTTCCCTAGTGACAGTCGAAAACGGTGTTGCTTTTGTGCCGGTGGTTAATGTGGGAGCCACCGGAGCTGCAGTCCACTTTAAACAGGTGTTGGGTACATTGCATTTTGTTGAGGGGATTGAGGGGTCAGAACTGAGTTTTGAGGAGGAACATGTGGAGGGTGAAGTGGAGGAAGTCGTGACGGTAGTCAGCGCACAGGTTGTTGCAGAGGCCCCAGTTACCATTTCTGAAACTATTTCAGCCTTGCGTTGGCCAGGGCTTTCACCCGCAGACGAAATACAGGCAAGGGAGCTGATAGGGAAGTATAGTCAAGTCTTCGCTAAACATGAGGGAGACCTAGGGTGTACTGATGAGATTGTACATGAAATTCCACTTCTTCATGAGGTCCCTGTCCGTCAAAGATATAGACGAATTCCCCCTACGCAGTGGCAGGCAGTTAAGGATCACATTAAGCAGCTGCTTGATAGTAAAGTCATCCGGGAGAGCAGCAGTCCTTATGCTTCCCCCATTGTGTTGGTGCACAAGAAGACTGGAGAGATTAGGATGTGTGTGGATTACCGGCAACTCAATGCTAAAACTCGGAAAGATGCCTACCCACTACCCCGCATCGAGGAAACTCTGGATGCTCTTGCTGGCGCTCAATGGTTCTCCACATTAGATCTGGCAAGCGGCTACAATCAGGTCCCTGTCGCTGAGAAGGATAGAGCCAAGACGGCCTTTTGTACGCCTTTTGGACTGTTTGAGTTTGAGAGAATGCCTTTTGGCTTGTGTAATGCTCCTGGGACTTTTCAGAGACTTATGGAAAGAATATTTGGTGACCAGAGCCTTCAGTCAGTCCTTCTCTATCTGGATGATGTCATTGTTTTCTCTACCTCCATAGAACAGCATCTGCAGCGGTTGGAGATGGTCCTCAGCAGATTCCAAATGAAAGGCCTGAAGGCCAAAATGAGCAAATGCCACTTCTTTCAGAAAGAGGTGCAGTACCTTGGACACCGGGTGTCCAGTGAAGGAGTGGCAACTGATCCAGATAAGATTTCTGCCGTGGAGAACTGGAGGGTACCCCGAGATGTGACTGAAGTAAGATCTTTCCTTGGGTTCTGCAGCTATTACCGTCGCTTTGTAAAGGGGTTTGCACAATTGGCTGCGCCCCTACATCAACTGGTGGCAAATGTCATCAAAGTAGCCAAAGAAAGCAGAAAAAGGCCAGCAGCTGTACTGCCTACCATGTGGACGGAGGAATGCAATCACAGTTTCAGTGAATTGAAGAGGATGTTTACTAGTACACCCATCTTAGCCTTTGCCGACTTCACAAAACCTTTTGTCCTTGAGGTGGATGCTAGTCATCAGGGACTAGGAGCTGTACTCTCACAAGACCACCAGGGCAAATTAAGACCAGTGGCCTATGCAAGTCGTTCACTGAGGGGTTCAGAGCGCAACATGGTGACCTATAGCTCTATGAAACTAGAGTTCCTGGCACTGAAGTGGGCAATATCAGAGAAATTCAGGGAATATTTGTTGGGCAGTAAGTGCACAGTGTACACTGATAACAATCCTCTAAGCCATTTTCAGAACATTAAGCTGGGGGCCACTGAGCAAAGATGGGCAGCTCAATTAGCAGCTTTTGACTTCACTGTGCATTACAAACCTGGAAGAAACAATGGAAATGCTGACTCTCTCTCTCGCCAGTACAGTGACCAGGATGTGTCTCAAGAGCAGCCGAACCAACATGCCAACACCTCCTCAAATATTTCGCCTGATGTCGAGAAACCGGTGGTAGTGGCACAGCAGCAAATCGGAGTCTTCCCAAGCAGATCACCAGACGATCTGGCTACACTGCAAGTTGCTGACCTCACCATTGAAGTCTTTCTTTCATTCTGGAAAAGAGGAAAACCCCCAAATAAGGAAGAGAGGTTACTACTCTCAAAGGATGTCAAGCGTCTTGTCCAGCAATGGGATCGCATCCTGGAAAAAGAGGGTGTACTGTATAGGCAGGTCACAGCCCCTCATGGGGAAGTCTATGCACAACTGCTTCTGCCCATGTGCCTGCACGAAGAACTTTTAAATAACCTCCACGACAAACATGGACACCAGGGGGTGCGACGGACCACTGACCTGGCCAGGCAGCGATGTTACTGGCCTGGTATGGGGGCTGATATAGAGAACCACTGTCGGAGTTGCCAACGCTGTGTATTGTCGAAAGCTGTCCAGCCTGGGGTGAAGACCTACCAGGGTACTCTGTTGGCCAACCAACCAATGGAGATACTGGCCATAGATTTCACCTTGCTGGAGCCTGCAACTGACGGTAAAGAGAATGTGCTGGTCATGACCGACGTGTTCTCGAAATACACGCAGGCGGTGCCAACTAAGGACCAGACTGCTCTCACGGTAGCGAAAGTCCTAATCGACAGCTGGTTCAACCGGTTTGGGGTACCAAAGAGAATACACTCTGATCAGGGGAGAAACTTTGAGAGTGCCCTCATCCGGCAGGTTTGCCAGTTATATGGGATTGAGAAGTCCAGGACTACGCCATACCATCCACAGGGAAATGGCCAATGTGAGAGATTCAACCGGACACTTCACGACCTGCTCCGATCTCTTCCCCCGGAGAAGAAGCGTGTATGGCCAAAGTACATCTCCCAGCTAGTGTGGGCATACAACACCTCGGCACATCGCTCGACTGGGAATACCCCTTATAGCTTAATGTTTGGTGTGCCACCACGGGTCCCTGCAGATTTTCTCTTGGGAGAAGGTACCACAGAAGACACAACCAGCTCCTGGGATGAGTGGGTCCAGCAGCATCGGGAACGGCTACAAGTAGCAAGAGACTTGGCACGAAAGAACCTACAACAGGCAGCAGACTACCGACAGCAACATCACAACCAGCAGGCACGCGATGCAGGTTTTACAGAAGGACAGCTGGTCTACTTGAAGGATCATCAATGTAAAGGTCGTCGCAAGATCCAGGATGTCTGGTCACCAGTTCTTTATCTGGTGGTTAGAGTGCCCACCGAGTCTGGTGGGCCGTACACCATTACCAGAGCTGATGGCACTGCTGATGTTCGGCGGGTGCATAGGGCCGAGATGAGGGCAGCGCATCTTGAAATTCTACCATCTGCACCAATGACCCATAACCCATGTCTGTCATACAGCAACCAAGACATCCCTGCCAGTGACTCCGGCAGTAGTGAAGATGAAGAGATCCTGGGTTGGAGAAGTAAAAGAAGACTCCCTCAAAACCCTGATTCAACTCCACAGGATGTCCCACAGCCCTTCCCCAACAGAACATCCAGCACCCCAGGTGCAGTCAATGGCGATTCAATCATGCTCCCTGGTAGACAGGAGGCACTACCATCCCAAAGAGAGGCGTCAGCTCCCAGAAGAACAACCCGGTCTACTGCTGGAAGAAACCTAAACCCACATAACCTTCCAAGGTCCACAGTGACTAGCAATGGGTGTGGTGAGGGCGGCTGCTCCCTGGGTGCCTGAAATGGTTAATGCCCACTTGTTTAGACCCTGGTTGTGAGTAACTTGTCGTCGGGGCGACGACACCTTTTGATGGGGTGAATGTGGGAATCTGACGTCATTGTCACCTGATGCGGTCACATGACCGGTGACCAGGTAAACAGGAAGCCATAAAAAGTTTGCCGTCAGTTCAAAAAAAGTCTCTCTTGGCTGCCTGTCACTGGTCTTCTCACAAAGGTAGGAATAACAGTTTTAAGGTGGTTTTATGGTCTTTTAAATTAACTTATGCAAGTGGCTCATTTAGTTTGGTTTTATTAGGGCGAGTGCAAGACGAGAGTTTACCATTGACGGAGGGAAACTCTCCCGACAGGCACAAGACCGGGTCTGTTATGAGTAATTTGCTTTTAAATGGCGTTTTTAAACCGACGTTTTTAATTGTGTTTTAAGCAACTTATTTGTGTTTTACAGAGCTTAATGTACACAACCGGCCCAGCTACCCGGAATATTAAGCGACCATTTCCCCGGCAGGATTAAGCTGAGTTGGAAATATACTCTCTTGGAAGTATGCCTTGTTTTTAACTCTTTCATTTTATATTGAGTTGGTGAATGAGGCTGGCAACTAACATGTTATGTTTCCTTTTCAAAAGGACCAGGCCAGCCACTGTCCTATAGTGTTTCTTGTGTATTTCCTTGTGTATTTTCTTCATGTGCAGTGTATGGCAGTATAATAATTTTATTATTTGTGTCGTAGGTTGCGCTCCTCTGCGGCTTAGGCCTGGGCCCGGGTGGAACGCTGCCACCCGGGCCACCCGGGCCAACAGTGTAGTTATGCAATGAATGAAAAACTTGGGTCACAGGTTCCTCAACAGTGCATTACAAGACATCTATCAATGTGTGTATACTTCCACCATTACACTGTCGTATTCTGCACATTTCTTTAAATAAACCCTTATTAGTTAGCACATCCTCCTATCAGGCATTAAACTGTTTTACTCTAGATATCATTTGAGTATCTTCTTGATATTTTCTATTCTATATTTATATAATTGACCTTCTACTTTCCCACTATTTTGTATGTACTCTTAATATTTAAATGTTTTCATAAAATATAACACATTCAAAAGTGCTTTACAAAAATGAAAGACATTAAGAAAAAGGCATTTTAAACAGTCATTAAAAAGCAACACAATCTTCCTGCATTGCAATTACTCTAAACGTGTAATAACGTGCTTTAACCAGTAGGTGGTTTGGGTTAAAAGCATAGGTTAAAAGGCTGTCAAGTTTACAGTGTTAACAAAATAAAATATACTGCTGTTTCCGGTTTAGTTTACGACAAATATTATTTAGTTATTGTTTTTATATTTGTAACACAAAAGCGATGGAAAAAACCCATAGCAACAAAAAAAAGATGGTCCATGACCCAGCCGTCTAGTAGTTAATAAAAAACAATAATATCGAAACAAAATATTACTACTAACTTTATTGTGAAATTAAAACAGAACGGTAAAAGAATAGTTTCTGGTCTATTCTGATGCCCGATCTCTGGAGATAAATAAAGAACTATGACAGATGTGTAATATTTAATGCAGCCAAACCATTTATTACAATGCATTCATGTGATGACTTTCAAAGAGTAAAGCAAGCACTGCTGAATAAAGTATGATTTTCTCTTTTACGAAACGTTTTTTTTATATGGAATGCAGTTGGAGGTCAACCAATCAAAGAGCTTGAGGACTGATCACGGGTTTGTCAAGCTAAGCACATGGTGTAGTGTCTTCTGCCGTCCAAAAACTCCGAATAAATATTTGTTTCTCCGAATCGAAGGGGGAAAATACAAAAGCATTGTACACAATTCAAACCTATCAATGTTGTGTAATTAACAAGGACAATTTGGTGTTTTTTAGTCGATGAGTAGTGCAGATATCACTGTAAAATCAATCGACAGTAAGGAGAATAGGCTACTTACTTCCGGGTGTAAAATTCTCCGTTATCCAATGGGAATGGACGCTCGTAATACAATACAGGGGACATGATCATTATCTTTTAAATAACGTTAACTAAAGGGAACAATCTATTCGACACAGCTGAAGCTCTGGCCTTCCTTAAAAACTAACTAATTTAATAAAAATCACAGTTGCATTACACACAATGCACTGTTTTTTGAGAACACAAATTCGTAACTAATGTAATTTTTACATTCTGACGAAAAATAAAAATAATTATGAATAAAAATAAAATAAAAGAAGCCTCCCGTGAGTTACTACAAGCTATAAAGTAGATTTAAAAAACGTTGTATAGAATAAAAGCTCACTGCGGGACGTTGCAGAAATGCGTGTGTGCACCACGACAAAGGAGCCTCATTCACTTTACATTGGGGTTGTTTGCGTGGTGCCGACACGTAAATGTAACAAAGTTCGTGACTCCACCACGCATTGTGGTGTTAAGAAGTCGTGGTGGAGTCACGCATTCTGGTGAGATCAGGTTGGGCGTGAGTGCGTGAGATATGGGTTAATTGCGTGACTCTCACGCTCAATGCGTGAGTGTTGGCAGCCCTGTTATTATGTTTTATTAACTACACCACTGTTTTTTTAACCCGCACCGCCTAGTGGTTAAAGCATGTTATTGAATTTTGTTGTTGAATAAGTTTTATTTGATGAAAACATTTAAATATTAAGAGTAGCCTACATACACAATTGGGGAATGTAGAAGGCATGATAGAAATATAGAATATAAAATAGTGATCTCTACAATAAAACAGTTTAGTGCTGGACGTCCAAATATAGGAGGATCGAGGTGGGGACTCGAGTCACATGACTTGACTCGAGTCAGACTCCAGTGGCATATTTTTTGACTTGAGAATTGCTTGACTAACATTGATAAAAGACTTGACTTTGACTTGGTATTCATGACTTGAGACTTAACTTAAGCTTGAGATAGATGACTTGAAAGGACTTGACTGTTTAAAATTAAATATTTGCGTTTGTTTTTGTAGTGAGATATTACGTTTAGTTTTTTCGAAAAACGTGATTATAGCGCCATGCGCGCAAACCTGGTAACCCACTAGAAGGCAGGAGTATCAGTTAACATGGCAGCGGCTAGCTTTACTCCAAAAATAGTGATGTTTGGATTCAAGGATTATTTTGTCGATGACGGTAATAAGAAGAGAACAGCGGTATGCAGGGTCTGCAGCATAAAGATCAGTGACACGACCACCCCAACATCCAAATTCATTCGTCACTACAAAAAAAAACAGAGAAAGGTACGTGTATGTTGTGTTAGCTAGAAAGCTAACGTTAGACTTGGTTTCAAATCGATTAAGCATTGCAAAGAGAAGACAACACGGTAAATTAACACTAGAACCTCGAAGAGATTCATTTGTACCCTGATACTGTCGGGACTGACTAATCACTAGAGATGGGCGAGTCCTGATTCATCCGGATCATTAATCCATCTCTGATATCTACTAATCACGGGGTTTGTAAAGCAAGGCGGATGTTGTAGTCCCAAACGATAGCTGGGGATTCTGGGTAGTATAGTGTCTTCGGAAACTGTAGTGTCTTAACTTCGGAAAAACTATTTGTTTCTCTGAATCGAAGGTTAAAAACACAAAAGCATTGTACACAATTTAAACCAATCAATATTGTGTAATTAACAAGGATAAACTGATGTTTTTTAGTGGATGAGTAATGCAATTACTGTGTAATCATTTGACAGTAAGGGGAATATATTCGGTTTTATTATGAAAACTTCGAGACCGGAAAAACGAGAGGGGTCTGCCCATAGATATATATATATATATACCTATGCCTGCAGACCTCCACTCTCAGGACACCTCCACTGTCAGTACAGGAAGTGACTTATGCACAAGTTTTAGACCAATATCACTTATAAATTCAGAAATCAAACTTTATGCAAAAGTAATAGCTCGACGATTGGAGAAAGTCCTTCCGACATTAGTTCATTATGACCAAACAGGCTTTATGAAAAACCGATTCTCATCAGACAATATCAGGAGACTACTGCATGTTATTCATTTTGCAGCAGACATAACATCGCCTTGCGCCGTATTATCAGTTGATGCTGAAAAAGCTTTTGATAGGCTAGAATGGCCATTTTTGTGGCATACAATGCAAATAATGGGTTTTGGGACAAAATGTATGATTATGGTGAAGATTATCCTATATAATAATCCAAGTGCTATGGTTCTCACAGGCAATCAGTGGTCACCTAGATTTCCAATTCTACGTGGCACACGGCAAGGCTGCCCTGTCTCCGCGCTTCTGTTTGCAATTTCTCTAGAACCGCTTGCACAGAAAATAAGACTATCCAAAGAAGTAAAACAGATAGTTGTAAAAGACACAGACCACAACATTTCGTTATATGCGGATGATCTACTACTGTACTTGGACGAGGTACCAACTACGCTTCCTATGCTGTTAAATATTTGTACCCAATTTATTCAATATCTGGTTACAAGATCAATTTGAATAAATCATGTATTTTACCCCTCAATGGTGCCATGGTTGAACTAAACTTAAATACAGAATTGCAGATTGTCCAACAATTTAAGTATTTGGGAATTGATATATATGCCTCATTAGACACAATAGTAGCAAAAAACTACAAAAGAATGTATACAACAATTAAAGATGACCTAAAAAAGTGGATTAATATAACAATTTATTTAGCAGGACGAATTTCAATCATAAAGATGAATGTTCTACCAAGAGTCAATTTCTTACCTAGTATGTTGCCTTTATCTCCACCAGACGGTTTTTTGGGACAAACTTCAGAATAGGATTTCAAAATATATTTGGAAAAACCAATACCCAAGAATCAGATACAAAGTTTTACAATATGACAAAAACAGTGGAGGCCTTAATGTTCCCAATCTCAAGCTCTATTATTATTCCTTCACGCTTCGAGCCTTGAAAAACTGGATTGATGAAAGCACCAATGTACCTTGGATTAAAATTGAAAGAAGTATAGTCTATCCCCTTAAACTTGGTGATGTCTTATTTTCTGCCATGTCGCCATATGACTGTATGCAAACATTTGGACCAATTATTGGGCAAGCCGTGAAAGTGTGGAAACATGTGTAGAAATTGTGCAATTGGTCTGTAGATTGGCATAGTAACGTACCCATCTTTCATAACCTGTTACTACGTATTGGGAAAAAAGCAATCCAATTCCCACAATGGCAAACCCGAGGAATACATTATCTTTCTGACATAACCAACGACAACGGCTTGATGTCCTTCCAAGAATTGAAAGATACGTATAATGTGCCTGGCTCTTCCTTCTTTTTCTATTTACAACTACGTACTGCCATGCGCACATATGGAGTTCCTTGGAATCAACCTCTGCCAACACATCAATTGGTTAAGGTCATATTAAGTCCAAACAGTGTGAGCGGCACTACTTCATATATATATAAAAAACTGCAAGATAAATTAACCGGATATATTGGCATCTCTGCAGTATGGAACGCAGATTAAAAAAATTATACACAGACTATTGATTGGAAGAGAATATGGAATAATATCTCCTTAACATCGCGTAACCACAATCACCAATTGATACAGTATAAAATGATACACAGATATTACCTGTCAACCAGAAAATGCTGTCAATTAAGGATGATTCCAAGCCCCATATGCCTTCTCTGTAACCAAAAGACTATTGGCACATATGTACACATGGTTTATGAATGTACTGCAGTAAGAACGTTCTGGAAACAGGTTATTGACATTGTATCTGAGATTATTGGAGTTCACATACCCTGTCTCCCAAATATTGTATTGTTGAATGATGATTCTTCTCTTGATCTACAGAAACATCTGGTCTAACAGCAGCCAAAAAAATAATAGTAATACGATGGAAACCCCCACATACTTTATTTATTAAGCAATGGATATCATCCTTCCATGACCTACTAATTTCAGAGCTGTCAATCGCTTCTGCTAATAAGGCTAAGGGGGAAACATTAGAGGCTATTCAAAGAGCTGCTGATCGGGTAATATCATTCATGTAAATGATGATTGTACATACGCACACCTTGGTGCAATTGTGGTTTATTAGGAGTTAATCGCAATTCAGCTTAAACAGCTTAAATGTTATGTGAAAAAAAAAAAAAAGGAATGAATGTATTTTATGTGGATAAATTGTTATGCTATAAATTGTTATGCTATAAATTGTTATGCTATAATATATATAATATATAGATGAACTCAGACGATTGCTAAAAAAACATCAGGTAGGATTTTCTGTGAAATGGCAAGATGGGTGGGAAGAGGGGGGGGGACGGGTGGCATGGGAAAGGGATTCCCTATATATATATATATTTTTTTTTCTTTTTGTATTGTCTATATCATTTGTATCTGTACAAGTCCCTTTTGCGAGGGCAAAAAAAACAAACAAAAAAACAATAAAAAGTTGGTCACAAAAAAAAAGGAAGTGACGATGTTGACGTGTGCATGGCTCTGGCTAATAGTGATGCTAATGATAGCTAATTCCTAATAGTAGTATGTGTGTCGTTTGTACAGTGCTACTTATATGTTATGTAAAGCCTGCATACTTATGTGTTTTATTTCTGTATTGTTACAGTTTTACAAAGTAAAAGAAGAACAGTATAAAGTCAAGAAAGAAAACCTTGCATCTTTATTGGAGGACTTTTAAATGTTAGCTAACTGTCTAGCTACGCATAGGGATACGTGTACGGCCCGTCTACACTACAGGCATCGAACAATGTTTTCAACGCTTCGCCCATTCATTTGAATGGGGTGACGTAGAAGATTTTTAAACTTCGCCGAACTGCATTGTGGGGAGCATGGCTTTGCAAGCATCACGAGCATCTATCGGTTTTCGCCTGTTTGGGGATTTTATATCCAGTTTACTTCGTTTTAACATTGCTATTGCTTTGTATGCCGGGGACGGGCGGGAGATTCCAGATTGGTTGTTGGTCGCCTTGGGCGCGAGAAATCGCCAAGCCTCAGACACGCCCAACTTGTCTGAGGCTGGGCATGTCTGGGCTGGGCATGTCTGAGGCTTGGCAATTTCTCTCTATATATATATATATGCGGCGGAGGTGGGGAGGTTCCAGCTGGGAACCTCCACCCCGCTGTGGGACCCCTGGACGGTGCGTCTTGGTCACGCTTCATATCGGCCGGCCCGGGAAGGAAGAGACACGCAGAGTGGGGGAAGTCCAACGCAGCACACCCTCCCGGCCACCCGCAGTTCGGAGGAACCAACCGCCAGAGCACCGGCACTAGGCCGGGCCGGCGCGGAGGCCCTCCGACAGTGGGTCGCGTTTGCCATTCGATCAGTGAGAGGAGAGGAGAACAATGCAACAAAAATTGTCAAAATTCGTTAATATATCGATGAGTGGCGGGGGAGGGTGCTGGACACAGGCCGTGGGGGGACACCCGAGCCCGGGCAATGTCCCCGGGAGAAACCGGGTGAAATAGCCAAAAAATTAATAAATAATAAAACCGGGGAAAGTGAAAAAAAGTGTCCGAAAATAGGCACTCGTGAGGCGGGCAGAGTCCCCTGTCAACTCCCGTTATATTCCTCCATGGTGTCATTTGAGCGAAAAACTTTTACGAGAACCAGGCTGGGGGGATCAAAAGGGCTTGACCAAGGCCGACCCAAAGTGCACGGTGGGCGGACTCATCACATCGAGTCTCCATTGTGATTTGAAAAATTCCATCAAACGAGTCCTTCGGTGGGCGGGGAAAAAAAACGTGTTTGTCTGAATCGTCACTTCCTGTACTGACAGTGGAGGTGTCCAGAGAGTGCAGCCTGCACCGGAACTGTCGTCTGAGAGTGGAGGTCTGCAGGCAGGCTCCCATGGGAAAAACTGTTTTCACCCACGCTAACTTTACATGGAAGCTGCGTACACGTTATCCTGGCGAGAGACCTCAAATCATCTTCGTAATATCTATCAAACTATAGATCCTACACATCGACTGGACGTGGATTTTAAGAGTACAACATACACTTCTCGCCAGAAATCGAATCAAAAAGCCTTTTAATGGCCAAACTATTCCACAATTTAGGATTTTCCAGAGAGGGTTATTTGTGAATAAACGTCCCTCCGGAGCGTTTGCAATGAATGGGCCGGGAGCATGTTGTTTCTTACACGACCACTAGAGCACCTCTAGTGGTCGTGTAAGAAACAACATACACTTTAAAACGTGTCTCTGGGTCGTAATAAGGGCATGAACAATCGGCCTATATGGTCGTTTTTTGTAGGAGGACAGGCTGGAAATTATCCAGTAAATCATATGGGGGAGAAGGTGATAAAATAAAATACTGATTAATTTTATCCTGTAATCCTCGTGTGTCTTCTCGAAAACTACATTCATTTGAAAGTCCATAGCAGGGTATTCTCAGGAAGGACTTTAAACATTACAGTAAGGATCCATCAGGCCCAGTTATTGAACACTGCAACTTTAAACACATTAGGGTACACCTGCTTTTGAAGAGAGCAGAATTCTCAAGGACAGAGGAAGACCATGGCCTGGATTTACTGTGGGCTCAGCTGAGTGTGCCGTCATTATGTCGGCCATAAATGTACCTGCAGGAGATTGTTACTACTGGCCATAAATCTGCCTCTAATCACGTATCCTGGTATGTACGGAGGCATCAGTCAACCTGCACCGCACGCTCCAACAGGAAACGGCTGTTTTTCAAATGGTGAAATTAGGTTTTGGGACAATGCAGCAATATGTCAAAGGACTTTCCACATCATAACATAATGTAATTATTGAAACATTATCAGCGATGTTTCAATTTAAACATCAATGTTTTTGTTTTTGTGAGGAGTCTCTCGGCTGTTTGCCCTGACTAGCATACTAATACATAAAGCATATGCTGCTATCTCACATGTCCCCTCCAATGTGCCCTTGACCACTCATTTTGATGAGGTTAGATTGCCATAATGTGGTACTGAGGAGGGATTAGACGCCAAATCTGGAAATCCTCGATGCTGCAGATTAATGGGGGAAATGGTGACCAGTGATACAACACCGACAAAGGTTACTGGTATCTCAAACCGCTTTAAAAGGGATTTAAACGAGGGAATACTGGAGATAAGAATATCATTATGCCTTAGTTTCTTTTGGCAAATATACAGATTTGAATGGAAATTGACAGCTCCTTTTTTCTAGCATTCTTCACCATTGTCAGAAATCTGTTTTCACCAGCGGCTTTGTTATTGTGCTGTTAGGAAGTGTGTAAAGTGTGTATGCAAAGATTGACTTACTGTAGTTTGTGAATCTGTTAGTGTGAGTGGGTGTTTGTATTTTTCTGCCTCAATGCTTCTTCCTGCAGTGTAGTACCACCTACCCTCCTACCACAGGGTTTCTATGGTAGGATTTATTGTGTTATTTTACAGTTAGCTTTTCAGGCTGTAATTGTGTTTCAAATTAGTATTATTAAAAGTATTTATGGCTGATATTCATACACTTTTTTCTTGTGTGACTTAAAGATTCCAAATCAATGCAGCATTGTATCACTACACTGGGAGAGCAAGGCATAGCTATTTTACTTTGATTATATCGATTAAAGGGTGTACCAGATGTTTTTCCTAACCTGGACAAAATAAATACACATCTTTGTATTTGATTGTCGGGCTATAGCTTCTTCACCAAATGATCTAATGACTCCAAAGCAAGAGAGGAAATAATATAAATCCACAGGAAAATAGGACACACCTCTTTTATTGGATTATTTTTGTATTTTATATATATATATATATATCCTCTTGTGATATATACTATGATAACTATAATGTCATGTAACTATGATGTTACCCAGTGATTCCAAATCAATGTTGTGTCATATTACTACACTGGACAAGCAAACGGGTATACAGTAGTAATGTTTCCTGAGTGAAACCCTGTGGTTAAGAGCGAGGGCTTTGAATTGAGATATCTCTCCTCTGAACCCGAGTAAGAAGTTCGCAGTGAATATCTATCATATTTCTAACCAAAACATAACCAGGTTATATTGTGGAGAAATCTCAGTCTGGACCAAATATGTCAATGCAAGACATTTTTTGTTGATACTACTTAAGAGGACAATTTTGTGTGCACATTTGGTTACAATCAGAGACCTTAAATAGTTGTTGTGTTCTTACACTATCATAAAAAAAGTAACTGTGACCTAAAACAATCATAGACGCTCATATGATATTACATGTGTTTTTTTCCCCTCAATGCAGCCAGCTATGTGCACGTGGCCATGAGTTGGATAAACTGGATTATTTTTGTCGTTGATGTCTCAGATCGAGCCTTCATTTCTCCAATGGAGCCGTTCCATTTGAAGGAGGAAACGCTTCCCTTCCACCGACACTCAGGTCAACTTAATCAACCCATCTCCATTTGAACAGCACGATCCCGCCGGGACACTAGAGAAGGTCATGCAGCATTTACACACACACACACACACACACACACACACACACACACACACACACACACACACACACACACACACACACACACACACACACACACACACACACACACACACACACACACACACACACACACACACACACACACACACACACACACACACACACACACACACCACACACACACACACACACACACACACACACACACACACACACACACACACACACACACACACACACACACCCCCAAGTGTTTCTCCGCTGAAGAAGCTCGGCAAGATCTGTGACTATCTCTGAATCAGAAGGCAGCAGGAGAGGAATACTGGATTTACTGGAGCTTCAGTTCACTTGATTCCCCACTGAGACGTACATTACAGCCATCACAAGGTCATCAGTCGTCCTGCAAGGTCATACAGAGCAACCCTTTCAAATCGTCACATTGTCAATTTACACATAAATATTTGGGTACCACTTTACAATAAGACTACTTATAAAGGGTTTACGAATAGTTTGTAATTCATTTATTAATTAAGTTGTGAACACTTTATAAATCCTTAATAAGCTTTTATAAGACATGAGATAAACAGGGCAACTGTGACCGGTTGCTTGCAAATAGTGAGCCCACATTTATCTGTACTGCTAAGCCTTATATTGGCTATAGCTTACTTCATATTCTTCATCAGCCAGCATCCTTGGTATCTGTTGTTCACCGAGTTGATTCTTACTAGGTAGCCAATATAAGGCTTAGTCCTCTTGCCAAATAGTGAGCCTGGGTTGATGTATGAAAACTATGTTTATAAATGGTTCTTAATGATTAATAAAGTGTTTATAACCTAATTCATAACCTAATTATAAACCCTTTATGAATCCTTTATAAGGGTAGTCTTATTGTAAAGTGGTAACCATATTGGTATATATGTTATAGCCACTTTAAAGACTCATCTTTCCCAAATGATAGGTTGTATGAAATGGTATCTATCCATGCAGATAATATTCCTTTTTGTGTCTAGTTTGAGATTCCCGAATATATTTATTATAATATTGTTTTTTTTACCTGGCATTTTAAAGTTGTGGACATACAAAGTTCTGCTACACTAATAAAAAAATCGGTAATTTCTGTAAAAAACGAACAGCAAAACCAAACGGTTCCTTACAGACTTTCTCATCAGTAGAATATATTTCATATTCAAATTGTTTATTGGGAGGTCTCTGGGTTGAAACACGCATCTTGAAACACAAGTTGCTGCTGAATATTTTATGAGAATTTTGAAGAAGCTGTGTGCACCCCTAACAGAAAACCATTCATCATCATTGTGTTATGGCGGAGGCGGAAAACCAAAAGACTAGCTTCTAAAAAAACATTGGTAAGTCATATTTCAAACAAAATGATTAATCAGTGAATCATTTACTCATGCTTTATATTTAAAAAAGGAGACTTTCTTGAAATGTTTTAATAGTTTCAGGATCCTGATTGGGGAAAAATGCCTCTGCCAGAGGCCTGTACTACGAAGCCGGATTTTCGCTTAGCGAGCTAACTTCAGGGAAAACTCTGGCTTTCCAGTCCTACGACGCTGGTTCTCTTCTTACCGGCATAGATCTCCATGGTAACTTATGCTGAACAACTAACCTGCTCCGGAGCAGGTTTGGTTCCAGGATAAAAGAAACCGTGAAAAGCACTGCCTGCTGACCAATCAGAGCTCCGTGTGCGGAGTTTAAAGCTATCAAGTCATATTAGAGGATAAAGGAAATACAGAAAAACTGCCGTTGCAGGAAACTCCCGGCAAAAGAAAACTGAAGAGGCTTCTCAATACTCAAATTTCCCCTCCTCGACTCCCCTCCTCGACTCCCCTCCTCGATACTTAGACCCGCCCACAGGAGATGCGAGCGGAGGACCGAGGAGGGGAACCGAGGAGAGAGGAGGGGAAGCAGCAGACGTTTAAAGAAATGAGAACTCCTCTCCTCTGAGCGGTCGTATTAAAGCGATGTCCGTTCATTATTACGTGGCAACAGCTGCATCATCTGTCGAGTGTTTTGTCATATTTTATAATCTCTGCTGGATCAGCTGAACATTGTTCCCCCACATATTTACTTTGAATTCATTGAGAGTGCGGGATAATGAGACAATACCAGGCTACAGATGCGGACACACAGACACAAATATATTTATATAAATATATGCAATTTAAAGTATGAGAGCACTCTCATAATAACGTAACACAATCAGAGACTGGATATATCCCCCCCCCCCCCCCCCCCCTCTCTTTAGTCGCTGAAATGGGGAATTGAAATTACGGGCCAAAAGTTGTATTTGCAAGTATTAAAAGTAAGGACATCAAACCAACTGAGACCCGTCTGTCCGCCGCATCTACGCACTGTACAACACACACCTACACACTGTACCACACACACACACCTACAGCTCCTAAAGCATAATCAGGCTACAGCCGTTGTGTATTTTATTATGTGAAGCACTAAATGGTTTTAGAAAAATATCGACTCTTTGTTTGTAGATATCTACTAAACTAAAGCAAATAAAGAGAGTAGGCATGTTATACTGAGTGATATATATTATACACACTGCTCTGCTTTCTGCAGGACCTCACAGCTGTTATCACTGTAAACATCGCGTTGCGATGAGAGCAGGTTCTAAAATAATATCCAGGGGTTGCATGCAGAGCTGTCATTGGCTGAGATAAGTCCGGCCGTGCGTCACGCCTCCACCGTTCCCGGAAATGCATCCGCTGAGGAGCCGTGGAGGAACCATCAGTGTATCCTCGGTTATAGCTCCTCCAGAGAGCCTCCTCGACGCTCGATCCTCGGTCCTCGGTGTGCATTTAGAGAAATGAGACGTCCTTCAAAATGGCGCGCTGAAATTCATTTCCGGGTCACTACCGGAGGACCGAGGAGTCGAGGAGGGGAAATTTGAGTATTGAGAAGCCTCTTGACTGTGAACGTGAAAATTAATAGAATATCACCTCCCATCTTCAGAGCAATCTGACTAATATAACATTAAGAAAGCTTACTTAAATATCTGCCACAAGTTAAAGGTAGGGTAGGTAATTCACTTCAGATACACTTTTGGTTATATTCCATGGAATCTTCTTAACATCCAGATAGCAATGAATACATGAAATGCTTTGACAATAAATACATACAAAAATGTCATCTGTGGAAGCCGTGGCGCTGTAAAAAGCACGACCAATCATCTGAGCCGGCCCGGCTTAAATAACTGGATGGCCTACCTGCCTGTCAGCCTTCCATCTCGTGCACAAACTTATCTCGTGCCCTCATTGGTCATGTGCGCGTTCGCATGTGTTGGAGGAGGGGCTCTGTAAGGAAGTCTGAAGGAAGTCTGAAGGAAGGGGCAGATTTGTTTCGGTTGTGTACTTTCAAATTCTAGCGCACTCAAGCTGGTTTCTCCATTCTTACCTACCCTACCTTTAAAGGGGACCTATCATGCAAAATGCACTTCTGTATGTCTTTTATACATGAGTATGTGTCCCTGGTGTATCAGGGAACTCACCAAGTGTCAGAAAACACAACCCTCTCTCTTTTCCTCCATACCCAAATCTCTAAAAACGGGGCTGAACGGATCTGATACAGACTGATACAGATTTGAAATTGTTCTGACGTCAGAAACGGGGAGCTCCGCCTATATGGGCAACTCTCCACCTAGGGGAATGAGAGGTTGCCGTGGCATGGTAACAGCATGGTAACATGACGCTCGTGCCTCGCCCCCCTCCTTTGCAGGGGGGGCGTGATCAGCTGCAGCTCATTTGCCACAGAATCAGCCCTTGCAAAAACATGGCTGGAATACAGCAAATAGAGCGAAATGAGGCATGGCTAAAATGCATGATCTGTTTGGTATTTTGAAAGAAAAACTTCACAGACATGTTTTATATAGGTATGGCCATACAATATGTTATTCAAATATAGCATGATAGATCCACTTTAAAGGGGACCTATCTTTTATACATGAATATGTGTCCCCGGTGTTCCAGGGAACTCACCAAGTGTCAGAAAACACAACCCTCTCTCTTTTCCTCCATACCCAAATCTCTAAAAAAGGGGCTGCAACATATCTGATACAGACTGATCCAGATTTGAATTATTTTCTACGTCACAAAAGTGGTGCTCCGCTTAGTGGTCAATTCTCCACCTATCAGGGGAATGTGGGGTTGGGCCACTGCCGGCCATTGTCGCTCTAAAGCGCTGGAGACGCTGTAGTACATATGCCAGGTCTGTAAGTGGCGCTGTAGTCTGCCACAAAAGCAGCGAAGAAGACTTCCCTTGCATGGTTGCCCTTCTGTTTATTCTCCGCTGTGGCTCTTTTTCTCCCTCCCCTAGGCAAACCGTTGCTCCTGCTGCTGTTATTCATTGCAATCCCTCCCTCGCTGTAATTCTCTCCGGTTAGTCCACCAGCAGATGACAAACACCCTCCTCTCCGCCTCTTCCAAGGAATGAGGGGACCGTGCGGCAGAGCTTCAGTTCGTTTTTTTTTCCGCCGGTCAACATGTCCGTTAAAGTTTAAATCTTCCGGACAAAATTTGAAAAGTGCTAGTCAAAGGTCTTCTTTGTTATTTATTGAGCTTTAAAACAAATGACTATATCATCATATAAGAATAAAACACGGAGGACGGAGATCTCTTTTTCTCCCCCTCTTCTGAGCCCAGCAGCTGATCTCAAAGCACGCTCCCCTCTCCTGCAGGGGGGCGTGGTCAGTTTATATACTTTATATAGGTATGGCCCTACAATATATTGTTCAAATATCGCATGATATGTCCCCTTTAAGTCATGGATGTTTAAAGTTTAACGTCTTCATATTTGTCTAATATTATAGTTCACTTTTCATTCAGGAAGTATGACGCTGCGCTGTCAGTACGCTTCTCCATGTTTGTGATTGGCCCCGCCCCTTTCATGTGAACGCGCACATAACTAGATAGGGCACACCGGGCTCGAGTTACCGAGTTAACCAGTGTCGTAGGACCGTTTAGCGAGAGTGCGTTTGTTTTGGATGAGGTAAACCGGGTAACTCAAACATATCCAGGGTATGTTGAACTGGATTCGTAGTACAGGCCTCAGGTGTACAGCTTCTGATTTAGTTTAGTTTATTTGTTTATAGTGTCGTGGACAGTCCCCATTGATCAACTGTCACAAAACAGTAAATTAGGCAGCTTGAGCCAACATTGCTCATTTCCAGCTGTTGTCCCCGGCCAGATAACAATGGACACCCCTTAAAATCACAATACTACTACTTTAACTATATTTGATTTGTAAGAAAGCCCTTCTGCGGGACAACACTCAGTATATTTCAGTGTATGTTATGTTACTCACAGTGGAGGAATACGTCAGCCAGCTGCTCTTCTGCGACTCCAAGAGGAACTCGGTTTGCAACCACGTCTAGCATCCACATGCTAAATATTTGAGAGGGAGGATGACGAAAAGCTCTGACAACACTCACACCAGATATGAATGACACCCGAACGCTGGATGCAAACACACAGTGACACTTTCATTAACCCTCTCACACACTCGCCTCCATCCTGTTTGCCACTGAGTTCCTCCTTACTTTTAAATTATTTATCGACCTCCACTTGCAAGGCTTTTCATTGCAAATGTATTTTTCCTTTGCAGTGTGTGAGGGCAGTGTGAGCCTGCTGTGTTCCTGTTGGTGTGCCAATTAACATCCTCAATGTTGACTGGCTAGGGAATCACAAGGGTGTCCATGCCTCCATTTTTAGAGGGTGGGATCAACAAGATTTTTTACTTGACGGTTGATTATTTCTAATGTCTAAAAGCTCTGTCTTGCTTTTTAAAAGGGTTAGGTCTTACCTCAAGTCCCTGGCAAGCCTCACTACACATTAAAGTAATTATTGCCATTTCTTCTCACACTGTATACATAGCAGGGAGATTTACATTAACACAAATTCTAATTCATTTTGTTATTTTGTTGTCTGTCAGTGGTTGTACTCATCAGAACAGACATTTTGAAGCATCTCCAGAGGAAAATCCCCAAATTAATGATGGCCGATATCCATTTTGTAACACTTTTCCTACTGGTTCAAGACTGTTTAAATGGCCAAGATTTCATATTTAATAAAAAAATTAAAGGTAATCTAGGGAAATTCAAACTGTAAGACATTACCATTCACATAGAGGCGGCTTTATATTTGGTGGACAGGTAAAACAACTATTGCTCAGCTAATTAGTCATAGAAAAAGTGATTATCTTTGTTACACATTTTACAAATATCCATTCGCACTTCATACATTTTACCCTCTTGCATGAAATGTGTCTGTTAAAATGAAAACATTCAGATGATATGGAAATGGGATGAGTGCTAAGCGTAGCATTTTAATTTGAGCTTTTATTAATTAATGGCAAAACATGTTTCATCTCACACATTGAACTCAGTGGAAGGGGAATAAAGAGGCACATTTTGCCACGTTAGATCTTTGTTCCTTTAAGGGTGGGTTTGCACGGTGCGCCAGGTTAGGGTTGTGGAAGGGTTTAAAGGGTGACCAGAAAGAAAAGTAAAAGACAAAAAAAGGATTTCAGCAGTCAGCAAAAACATGATAAACTTCAAAGAAAGATTTGACCTTTAGGAACCCTAAAGATGGACTAGTTTGCTAATAGCCGTTAAATCAACAATATAAATGCAAATATACTTTGGAGAAGCACAGCAATGATTCTAAAACATCAACAATTATTTTCAGTCTCACTTTATTTAACGATGATGTGAAAAGTAAAGGCTGTCCATAACATTCAGACAATAAAATAAGAATGTTGTTCAAACCCCCCACCCCTCCCGCCCCCAACAACTAATGGCTCCAAAAAAAAAATGTCAGGTGTTCCAAGTGTGATACTTATTTTATACAACTTTTTCATATCTATACCTCATCTGTACATAACATAGTTACAGATACTGTAAATTAAAAAAACAACTTCCAAGTATCCTTGTGGCGTATTTGTGAAATATTTCCTATGTAAAAATGAGAATGTACGTAAATATCTTTTCACATATACATATATATAGTTCTCTATTCTTTCTGTAATAAGAAAACAATTATTGCCCCGCTTGCATTTAACGTAGGTTTTTGTTTTTCTGTTTTAAACTTTTTATCTGAACTGAACTCCATGTGATACCACATATCAAACTGACAAAACAGTAACAGTATGGACCTGTGTGTTTTTCCACTAAATATATACGTCATATTGTTATATTTTTGGACATGTATGTTTCGTGTTCTCCAGAAACCCTGATGATGACACATACAAAGATATAATTAAATACGTATATATGTCACTTGGTTCTGAAAACTGAAAAGGTAAAAAGACCTGTAGCAAATACAAACCATCGTCATGATTCATTACAGGAAATGATGAGCCCTTGACCTACCACGATTGCATTTGAACGATTTTTCATCAATGTTGAAAAAAAGTTGGAAATGAATCTTAATAAAAGAAGAAGCAAAAAACCAGGGCACATATAACAGAAAACAGAACAATACCTGATGATCTGCATTTGGCATTTTAGATGGACTAAAAAAACGTCATTTTGTAATTTTGGTAAATGCCAGGAGTGGGTTATTAGGATTGATCGTTTGCTACTACTTTCACTTTATTGCCCTCAGTGAATAACTGCTAAACCAGTAGCATAGTCGATATGATGATGTCGAGTTTGTCCACTGAGAATCTTGGCATTGACACGTGTGAGCTGATCAACAGGTTAACTTAAAAATCCAAATTGTAGGTGAGAGGATGAAACGACAGAGTGGATTTGTCACGACAGTTTTCAAAAAACAGTTACCTCTGTGAATTATACATTTCATTTCATGCCGTCTTGAGAAAGCCAAATACCAAATATTCCATACATGGACACCATCATCGGGGTATCAGCAAATTGTACACAATCACATATAATGTAATATATAAAATGTGCAGTTGGGTTTTCTTCTCCCGTAGGAAGATCCAACCCTCTGACAATGTCTCGCACTCGCTTCTCAAGTGACTCGTGATTCTCTGTTGGCAAAGGTGCGGGAGAAGCCGTGACTCCTGGGAGGTCTGTGCTCGGGGTTTCCCTGCTCCTGTGCTCAGCAGGGGCTGGAAGGGGAGGAGCTCTGAGGGGAAGTCACCCTGATATGTCCGACAGCAGGTGGACGTCTGCTAGCTTCACTCCGACTCTGTATCCGGCCTTACAGCTAAAGACGGTGTTTCTGATCAGACAACGACTCGCAGAAGTGGAGTTTGGCCAAGTCCTCCCACTCTGTCCCATGCATTGAGACATTTAATTGAAATAGACCTATGACACGCTGTTCAGTTTACAGATGTGGTTGTAGTTCTCTGGGTCTCCCCCTGTTAATGTACTGTGGGTCCTGCAGGCTACAATATAAGACAACAGGCACAGCGTTCAACAAACGCCTTAAAAACTAAAAACCAAGACACCAATGGTGAAACATATGCTAAGAACAAACCTTCTCACACTCTATAGAAAGTCCTTTTTTTTTTTTTGTCCGGAGGCTCTCTTTGCTTTTCTCCTGCATGAGGACAGTTTTACAAAAAAGAAAAAAAGACGACACCGTGTCGACGACTGTTTTGCTCAGTGCAGCCTTTTTGGGCCCAGTTCAACGGCACTGAATAACTCCATGAATCTCCATAGCAACTGAGGTATGTTCACTGTTGCTAAGTGTGAAGTGATTTTTCTTGACACTCAATACGACAGAAAGCCCTGTGCCTGTGCTTTATGCTCTTTCACTGTGACCAGCAGTGGTGTCTTCACCGACTTGGGGCGTTCATCGTCTTCACTACCACTCGTGGAAATTCAGGTCAGCCATTTCATCCAAACTTGTTGTGGAACTGGTAGACCTACATCCTTTCCAGCATCACTTCTTCAGTGGTATTTCCTTGTCGTGACCCCGTCCCCCGTGTCTGTGCTGGTTAGCTGTGAGGGCTCGATCAGAGGGACGTCCCAACAGTCTGTAGAGACCCCTCTGTGGGGGTCAATATGACCAGGCCCGTCTGAGAAGCACCGGAGTGAATAAGGTGCTCTCTTAAGTGTTCATCTGAATGTGTGCATTTCTTGGCATATAACACACATAAATAATAACTGTGGAACACTCTTGCCGTGCCTCATAGCTCGATTTGCTAACATATGCAGCCTGGGAGACCTGTTAAAAGGCAAAGCATCAATATTCTGTATAACATGCTTTCTGAGGACATATTAAGCATATTTTAAAATATGAAAGGTCTATGCAAAGTTTGATGTGAATTCTCTGATGGAACCAGTGGTGCAAATGTAGCAAAGTGGGAAAAAAGAGCCATGTGTTAGAGCAAGAGGCCTCTGGTGCCTCTTCCTGTTCAGTGACTCACAAGCTTAGATGTATCTTACTTTGCTGCCCATAAGCTAATCTATCAACAGTAACACAAACCGATTCAGATCTCTTTCATAAGCCTATTTCTTTGTAGGTTGCCTTGTCATGATTGCCTGCCTCTCTCACAACGTCTACACATAGAACCCCTTTTAATTGTCCATTCACAGCATATACAAAGCTTACAGTACATCAAAGTCAGAAATGATAGTATTTACATGTCTCCACAAGAACGGGAAGGGATCAGGGAGTAAATTGGATGATTTTCCTTTGTTGGGTCTTTGTAGATTCCACGTCTCCTCACCGGTATATAGTCACTGAAGCGGTGAAATACTCCAGTTAGATGACGAGTCATACGAACAACAGATACGGAGCAGAAACAGGCGGTCCCCTCTGAAGCAGATAAGGCTACACACAGGTCAGGGAGTCCACGCTGCTCTGATCGGGGGTCAGTGTGTTTGTGCATATATATATATATGTTTGTGTTTGTTTGACTGTGCATATGTGAATATGCCTGGGCAAGGGGAGCAGATGAACAAGGGGGACATTGCTGTGAATCATGGGAGTTAGTGTCATCCAGTGCCCACTCTGTCTCCTCCCACCCCTTCCTGACTGAGGGTTCCAGTTCTCAAGAGAGGCAGGGGTGAAGAGAAGTATGAAGAGTGAAACTCGGCCCCACCTTCCTCTCTTCTCCCCCTGTCCTCCTAGTTGCGAGACAAAATACGCACGAACGCTGATGATATCAGTCTATTTGTTGTAGAAAAAAAGAACCATATATGTCTCCTCTGCAAAGAGCCAGGTGGGGGGGGGGGTGAAGGAAGCTCACAGGCCAGAGACCATCACCCGGTAAGAGGGAGGCATGTGTCTGTGCCGCGGGCTGGAACCAGGGCTGCCGTTGGGGCTGGTGCAGCTGGCGTCCACCCCTCCTATGGAGGGCAGGTAGGCGTGGTGCAGGATGGGAAGCTGCAAGGAGAGGCGGCGCTGTATGCTGGAAATAAAGAATATACAATGTAAGAGATAGAGAGTGATAAAGTACATTAACTATAAATAAATAAATAAAGATTGAGATTAATTTAAGTAATTTTGCGGTAGTTCACGTGTATTTGTATTACATTTCTTTGTGTTTTTTTCCTTTTAATCCATATTTTCAAATGTTATGATCAACGTTGACTTTGAAGATTATACATTTACTAGCCCAATAATTAACAACATTAATTCTGGTGTAAACCATCCTGACCAGCACATCCTTACTCGCCCCCCACTTACTGTACATAATGGGCACTAAAGTTCCAGGAAGGGCATTGAACATGTTTTGTATAAAAGCTCTGCAAAGTCCTACAGTATTAAATGTAAAAATGTGGGATTCAGGGTTGGATTTACATTTAACATATTATTAACTTTAAATTCCAATACCATCCCTTACCTATAAAGTAGTAAAACTTAGTGCCAATACTCCCCCTGCTCATTCATTCTAAGCACTTACCTACTGTACTGCATATTTACACAGTATATTATAACTATTGCAGAGTCCTGAAAAAAGGCTCAATGGACAATGATTGGTTGTTTTTACCAGCATGTTTAAATGGAGTACTAATGTAGAAACATGCAGCTACAGAGATGAAACACTGACATGGTGAAGGTGAATCACAACAGTCAGGTGAAGAAGTTTACACCAGCCCTCAGGATTTCTTCTAATTGTTTTTTTCTTTGTTCTTTAGCGCCCTCATTCCTTTCTTCGCTTCTCTTCACTAAACCCTTAATCCACCGTGCCTCTCAGCTTCTGGGATCATCTGACAAAAAGAACATTTCATGCTTCCGCCTGCTGTGACTCTTCGCACCCTGCCTCGCCAGAGCTAGCACCACTGCCAGCCGTTTGCAAGGAAATTACATAACCAAATGCCAGTTATGTAAAAAGTTAAGAGAGGGCGGGGGGGGATAGGGGGATGTAATCCAAGCTCATTCCAGAGACCTAGAAACATTTCTTAATTATAAATGCATATGAATTGTCCTCAGGCCTATTCACTTATTCTGACCTGTCCTATTTGGGAGGGAAAAGCAATTCTCCTTGCTCATAAAGGGTTTATTTGTATTTATGGATGTATCATACTGTATAGGACACAGACAACACATTGAACATGGTGCACCTGGTGCTTGACTTTTGTCATTCCTCTACATTTACTCTCATCATACCTTTTTTCTCACTTCTTTTTATTTGTCTCTTCTTTCTCTCTCCCTGCCTCTTCGTCTCTTTTCCCTCCATGTGATAAAACATTTATGCGGCATGGGAATAGCTGTGAGTGTTCCTTTACTTCTGTTCTCCTCCCTGCCTATTTTCAGAGCTGCTTCCAATGCGAGCTGTATACATCACTGGTTACATAAGCCTGTGAGTCTCTACCTCTTTCTTTCTCTCCTCCTCCTCGTCTTTGTCTCTCTTTCCCGTCCTTCTTTCTTAATCTAACTTCTTCCTGTAACTGCCCTCTATTCAATATTTGTAATAATATGTATCCCTCTACGTAGTGCATTGTGAGTCTAGTTAAGCAAATGTGGGAGGGAGAGCTCTCAATGATGCATGAAGTGTTCCCCCCCATTGATGAAGTCAACATCCCTCACCTTTGCTTGCTTATAAATAGTAAATCACTATTTGTTGGTATGGAGATCATCTCCTTTTAGAAGTTGGGACAACAAATCAATCAGCTGCAGGTCTCTGGATCACAACATGCGTTTATATGTGTTTGACGGTAAGATGGGAGAGTATGTGGTAATATGTATGTTGACGTGCGTGGGAGAGAGAAGTACAGGACCGGTTCATGCTTTTCGCAGGGCTCTGTTGCCAGAGCAACCGCCTGAGAGCTGCTGGTGGTTGCGATACGTGTGACGTGTAGTCTGATGAAAAAGCTGACAGGGGAGAGGGGGGAGGGGGGAGGGGAGAGGGGAGAGGGGAGAGGGGGGAGACGTGCTGAAGATATAGGAGCGCTCACTGTTCGGGGGAGTTGATATCCTCCAGGGGACCTCTGTTTATTCTGGAAGGATCCATGGAGCCCCACTGAGCCTGAGGTTTCTGCTCCAGGTGGTTCTTCAGTATCGACTTCTCTCCATCTGCATTGAAACACATTGTGAAATAAATAATAATAGTTAACTGCTCAGGACTTGTAAGTCACACGCACCAGGCACCTGAGACTCTGAGGGATTTGTTGGATAAGCCTATGGCTGTAACACCTGAGTCTGGATCCATGTTTACATCTTTGACTGTTTAGGAGGTGTGGTAGGCATGGGCGTGAGAGGGGCTTCTTGTTGTACGCAGTTACTTAGATCCTGATGCAATGCAAAAAGCAACATGAATATTTTCATCCAGGTCCTGTCGATATGCGGCTACCAAATGAATGAATGTTTTCGTAGCAATCCAGATCTGCGTTTCCATTAGATACAGTACACAAAGTGACTCTTTTGGCCGGTTGCCGAAGTGTGAAAACATGTTTGTTAGTCAAAAACAGTGATCTTAAAATATGTCACAATTTCTTGCACCTGTCTGTAAACTGTCTCCTTTCTTCAAAATGAAACAGATTGCATAATCTGTCAAACGCAGGAGGATATTTAAAGCACAGGTAAAAAATAACACTGCGTGGGACAAATCTGAAAAGTGGAAGCAGAAACAAAGAGAAAGAAATCATCAAAGTGATAAAGAAAAGAGACGGAGCTCCTCTCCAGACAGGAAGGCGGAGGAGATGGAATAAAAGCTTCCTAACATGATTTCTTCATTCTCCAGATGTTGCAGAGCCAGACGATGAGGTTGAAACACAATCAGAAGTGTAGTAAACAGCATTTCTCGTTTTCAAAAATGGTATCTGGAGAGTAATGGGGTGATCTTTTCCCCCGTACAGAGTTTTGTCTCAAGTTGTTTCCCAGCACTTGCTGACCTGATTCCACTCCGCACCCCGGACATCTGAGCTCACTGAACTATTTCTGAGCAGACTAGTCCTCTTCGCATTTTGAGAAAACGTTGTAGCACTCGGAGCTGTGTTAAAAGCAGAGACACAGATATTTATACACCTTATTATGGATTCAGAATATGTGTTCATGCCACAAAGAAAGTACTAGGTTGTTGAGTTTATTTTTTAATTAATAAAGACACCAAGGCCAGCACAATAATTGAACTGTACAATAAAACTAATTGTTTAATGTGCATTTTACTTAAAGCATAATCAGCCTGTTTGCAACAGGGCTGTAATAGAGGGGTATGAGCAGTATGAGACATGGCTGCAATGCGTGATCTGTTTGGTATTTTAAGCAAAAAACTTCACCGACATGTTTTGTATAGGTATGACCCTACAATATATGGTTCCAATATAGCATAATAGGTCCACTTTAAACTATATCCTCTCTCTCTCACTGACCCAGCTGCCTCTAATAGGCTCATCATAGCGTCACTGTGTTAGTTAACCAACCACATTTTGCCATGAGCTTACACAGCCAATCACTGTGCTGCCATCAAACTTGAAATCTGTCCTCCTCTCTCGCCGTCAGCGTCCTTTTCAGGTGACCCTCCTCCACTCCATCCACCTCCTCTGACCAGGTTAAGCTCATCACAAGTCCACTTCTCACCAAATCTAGATCTGCAGCATCCTCTTTATTCCATCATCATCATCATCATCATCATCATCATCATCATCATCATCATCATCATCATCATCATCATCATCATCATCATCATCATCATCATCATCATCATCATCACCATCAGTTTCTAGTGCAACTCCCCCCTTAAGATACAAAGACTATTCCAATTTCTATCATCTAAGGGACATGTCAATACATATTGTATAATCAGAAATGTCTCTCCTAATGGAAATTACAGCCGAGGGATGAATGTTATTTAATAACAATGACCTCTATCTTTTCCAGCCTAAAATACGGCTGAAAACTGCACTTTAACTGTCATCCAGAGAGCGTGGGGGGGAGAGAGAGAGAGCGAGAGAGAGAGAGAGAGGCTTCTCAGGGAGCGTAATCGCTGTTGACACGGCGTTCTTCTCTTATAACAGCCACTCATTCACGCCCCCCAGTACAGTTAGACCAGCTCTCTTATGAATACTGATGACTGCAGTTAAAGCCACCGATGATGATGATGATGATGATGATGATGATGATGATGATGATGATGATGGTGATGATGATGGTGATGACTGTCAAGCACGAGCAGATTGAGGCCGGGAAAAGTTTATATGCTGCTGATCTTTAAAGGAGGCTTAACGACCTGTGATGTGATGTGTTGACGTTTGCGAGCAGCAGCTAATGTGCCACCTGTCTTTGTCTGAACTCTCTTTCTTCATCTTCCGCATCACTGACATGCACACTTCAACAACCTACTACATTTCTCTGTGAATAAAAAAGTAATAGCTGGGTCATTCTGTCGTTAAATATGAGATTCTCGCTTTGAGAAAGCTTGTAAGGCTCTACTAAGTTTTACTTTTACCTGTCGGTTTGAAAACATCACTTGATGACAGGAGCAGGAATATGAATCAGACAGCCCATTTGTGTTGCTTCATTGTTTCTGATCCCAGCGACCCAAGCAGATTGGGATTATTTAATGATATTCACTCATTGAAAGTGTTATTTCTCCAACAAAATCTGCATGTTTAAACTTCGTGTTGGAAATAAACAGTTGATGGCTGTCTAATCCTTTCAGAGGGGAAATTATACTTTAACTTAAAGAACTCTGCACTTCCAAAATGAACTCCCGTTTTTTTATATATATGTTTGCCCCAATTTAAACTGTGGTCTTTGCTCCTGCTTACTACCACGGGTGGGAAGTGGAACGTTATGCGTTTTTGCCCTTTGACCCAATAAAGGTTTGTAAATATGAACATATTTAAAAATGAAAAAATCTTTAGAAGACAGATTAGATTGTGTCTTCTGACAACCTAACGACGAAACAAAGATTTAGTCTAAACAGATGTATTTCTACCGCACAATGCACACACCATTTGAATGTAAGAGATCCTGATACAAGCCACTGCCAGCACTCTAAAGAGATTACTCTAAACCAGTGGTTCTCAACTGGTGGGTCGCGGACCCGTTTGGAGTGGGTTGTGGATGTGTGAGTGAAGAAAAAAAAAATTGAATTTTTCTTTTTTTGGGGGGGAAAAGTCAAACTTTTATTTTGAAGGCCCGATTTTCTAACGCTGTGCATGCAGTCGGCGTTGGACTGAAAGTACCGGAGACCATAAACGGTTTTGAAAACTTCTGTCAAGTAGTGATCATCTTCTCAATAAAATATCTTTGTTGACAACCCCCAGGACAGAGGGGCTAAAGAACTGTTTTGTGTTCTTGATAGCTATGGACTGACTCAGCATGTGACGGAGCCCACGCATAATAAGGGGCACACTCTGGACTTAATTATCTCAAAGGGTCTGAATATCTCTAAGGTTGTGGTGACTGATGTTGCGCTCTCTGACCATTCCTGTGTTTTCTTTGAGAGCTCTATTTCTGTTCACACAAATGTTCAAAAAGAGGTAACCACAAAGCGATATATAACTGAAAATACTAGGGAAATGTTTACTCAGAATTTTTCTTCCACACTTGCCCCTGCTAACACCTCAGTAAATGAGCTAGTAGATTATTTTAATTCAAAAATTCAAAATGTTATAGATGCCATTGCTCCAATTAAGGTAAAGGAAGTGACTGGGAAGAAAATATCTCCATGGAGAAAGGCCATGACCGTTAAAACAGAAAAAAGAGAATGTCGAAAAGCTGAACGCAGGTGGCGAAAAACAAATCTCCAGGTTCACTTTGACATTTATAAAGAGAGACTTGGCCTTTATAATTTGGAATTGAAAAACGCACGACAATCGTTCTTCTCTGACATCATTACCAAAAACAAAAACAACGCACGTGCCTTGTTTGCTACCGTCGACAGACTAACTAACCCCCCAGTGTCAGTAGCCTCTGAATTTCTATCCACCAGGGCGTGCAATGATTTTGCCTCCTTCTTCACTGACAAAATTCAGAAAATCAGACAAGCAGTCAGTGCCTCTGCATCAGGAACAGCAAATGTGTTGTCTCTGTGTCCACTTAACATCAATTCAGACATCATGACACAATTCCATCAGATTAATGATAAAAACCTAGAGGACATTATACAATTTATGAAGTCCTCCTCCTGCTGCCTTGATATTATTCCAACAGGATTTTTCAAAGATGTTTTGCCTTGCATGGCCTCAGATCTACTTCATATAGTAAACACATCTCTTCACTCAGGTATTTTTCCACAGGCCCTGAAAACTGCAGTCATTAAACCGCTCTTAAAAAAGAATAATCTAGATGCTTCAGTAATGAACAATTACAGGCCCATATCAAACCTGCCATTTCTCAGGCATTCGTCCAAACCACAGCACTGAGACTGCTCTTGTAAAGGTCTTTAATGACATCCACTTAAACACAGACAGTGGCAGAACTTCAGTGTTAGTATTATTAGATCTCAGTGCTGCGTTTGACACTGTTGACCACAGCATATTACTAGACCGACTGGAAAACTGGGTGGGACATTTGGAAACAGTTGTAAATTGGTTTGAATCCTACATGTATTTAAAGGACAGAAACAACTTTGTTTCTACAGGTACATACTAGGGATCGACCGATATGGCTTTTCAAGGCCGATACCGATTATTAGTAATCAAGGAGACCGATAACCGATATTTGGAACCGATATACATTTGCAGTAAAATCAGAAAATCTTGGTGTCAAAATGTAGAATAACACAAACTCCAACACAACTCAACTTCTTTGAAATGCATTTAAGCATATATTATGTTTAATGAACCTTTAAACATCTTACAACTGGTTTCCTCTCTGTGCCCTTTTCTTTAGTGCAGCCATCTGCTATGAGTTAGAGAGAGACAAGAAGTGGGGCTGCAGGCTGACATGCTTAACTAACAATAATGCTTAATTTATTATATCAAACCAATGCCTGTCTATCTAGCATGAAATCCCAATAAATTGCTAGCAACTGCAAAACACTAGTGCTAGCTAATGTTTTGAAAACTATTAAAAGTGAAGCTATTACAGTAGACCTAACGTTAGTCTAGTAGCCTCACTTCTAATATTTTGCTAAACATTTGCTAAATACATGTTGGCTAGCTAATGAGCTTCACATATCAACCTGAAAAACTGCGAGGCTCCACTCGCAGCCCCCCCCCCTCCGCACCACAGTTACTCCGCTGCGAGATGCTGCACGCACCCCAAACTCTGACTGACTTCCCGCGTCCCTGTGTAACTGGGAAGCTGATAGAATTGGATCAATAGATCGTGGTGTTTTTTCAACTTCAGCATAGGGGATAGGGATGTTTATTGAACTTCGGCTTTCAACTGATTTACCTTCGAAACACATGTATGGCTCTGCCGCTCAGCGCTGCTGCATACCTCTGTCTGTCTGCGTTCTTCGCACCTGCCTGTAATCTGAGAAGGTCCCGCCTCTCTGGCTGGCTCCCGCCCGGAAAATCTTCAGTGTTGATTGACACTTCAGTAATAGCCTATCAGATAGCGCTGTGAGCAGGACATTGCTCGTGTACAGAGAGTGGTGACTGCAGCCAGAGAAACGGCCGCATCAGAGCCAAAGTGTTATCTGCAATTTTATAAAAAAAGGCCGATACCGATAATCGGTCAAATGCGGAATATCGACCCCGATAATCGGCCAGGCCGATAATCGGTCGACCCCTAGTACATACACATCTGAGTTGACAAATATGACATGTGGGGTTCCTCAAGGCTCCATCTTGGGGCCTCTTCTCTTTAACATTTACATGCTACCACTGGCTCAGATAATGAAGAACAACAAAATAAGTTACCATAGCTATGCAGATGACATACAAATGTACGTAACAATTTCACCAGGAGACTATGCTGCAATTCAAACACTGAGTAAGTGCATTGAACAAATCAATGACTGGATGTGTCAGAACTTTCTCCAATTAAACAAAGATAAAACTGAGGTAATGGTTTTTGTAGCCAAGGCAGAACGTTTAAAAGTTAGCGCTGAGCTTCAGTCTGCAATGTTCAAACCAACAGATAAAGCCAGAAATATAGTCATGGACTCTGACCTGAGTTTCAACAGTCACATTAAAACAGTTACTAAATCAGCCTACTATCACCTAAAGAATATATCTAGGATTAAAAGACTAATGTCACAGCAGGATTTGGAAAAACTTGTCCATGCCTTTATCTTCAGTAGACTCGACTACTGCAATGGGTCTCACTAAAAAATCTATTAGAAAGCTGCAGCTGATTCAGAACGCCGCTGCTCGAGTCCTCACTAACACTAAGAAAGTGGATCACATCACTCCAGTTCTGAAGTCTTTACACTGGCTTCCTGTGTGTCAAAGAATAGATTTCAAAATACTGCTGCTGGTTTATAAAGCACTGAATGGTTTAGGCCCAAAATACATTTCTGACCTCCTGCTAAATTATGAACCATCCAGATCTCTCAGGTCTTCAGGGACTGGTCAGCTTTCTGTCCCCAGAGTCAGAACTAAACATGGTAAAGCAGCGTTCAGTTATTATGCTCCAAATATCTGGAACAAACTCCCAGAAACCTGCAGGTCCGCTGCAACTCTTACTACTTTTAAATCCAGGCTGAAGACTTTTCTTTTTGTCGCTGCTTTTAATTGAACTATTCATATCTTAAACTGCACTGTAACTTTTATTCATGTACTTTTTCTTTTAATGTTTAATTGAACTATTCATATTTTATACTGCACTGTAACTTTTATCCATGTATTTTTCCTTTTAATGTTTATTTCATTAGCTTTTCTTTTTTAATGCTTAATGTCTTTCATTTTTTGTAAAGCACTTTGAATTGCCTTGCGTTGTAAAGTGCTATATAAATAAACTTGCCTTGCCTTGCCTTGCTGATGTTTTTTCGAGTCTTCTGGCCAATCAGATTCAAGATTGTTGCCGGAAGTCCCCACGGAGAATAACTTTGTGGTAGAACTCTTCTTTATACATCCATGGATACAACTTCAGATAAAAATGAACACATAATGAAATATGACCCCCGGTTTGATGATTGACAGGTCACAGAACAATGGGAGCTATCTCTTACCCACAATTTAAAGTAAGTCACACAGACTATCTCCTCTTTACTCTTCTCGCAGCAAGATGTCAGAACAAAGTGAAAAACAAACAATGGCACAACATATTATTAATATGTCGGGTAGTAATAGATTTATTTATTTTCTTCTCAGAGTGTACCAGAATGCATAGTTTATGTTAGTATTCCTAAAAACCTCCTGGGGGAGAATCCCCCCAGACCCCCCTGCTGGGGTTGTGTTTTCAGCATTTGTGCCTTTTTATATAGTTCAGCTTTGATTCCATCATCTCATTAAACCTTTTTAAAAAGCATACTTTAGTTCTGTGAAGGGATATAAGGGATATATGCACTGTACTTCACTTTTATTAATGTTGCGTATATATTACAACACGTTTTTTTGGGGTAGATAGATTTGAGTGCTTCAAAATGTTGGGTCGCGATGTATTGACCAAGTAAAAAGTGGGTCCCGAGGCCTGACCAGTTGAGAACCACTGCTCTAAACAATGTGAGGATGAGATATTTTCAGGTATTACGGCACAATGTTTCTTTCAAATATGATGATCTTTTCGTTTCAAAGGGACATGAACCCTAATACTTGGTCACATAACACTGAGCCGTTTCTTCAGATATCTTGTAAAATCTTTCAAATCACTGAAAAATGTAATATCTCACTCCATTTGTAGTATTCTGGTAATCATGATTTAAAGGTTGAATAAAATACAGTCTACTTATCAAAATAATCTTGGCACTGACTATAGCTCTGTGCTTCATTAAAAGAAAACAATGAGATGCCCCATCAACCAATTGTGCACCAACACGCTTAAATCCATCCCTGCAAGGGAACCATACACAGCTAAAACAGGAGGGTGTGTGCCTGTTGTGTATTTATGCAAAGATGAAAGGCAGAAGAAGACAAACAGAAGGAAGCAGAGAAGAAACTAAAACACAAAGAAGAAGCATTACAGACGTTGCTTTGTGAAAGTATGTGTGTGTAATGTGAGAGACTGCCATGATTTTATTGCATAACTATGAACTTTCACAGATGAGGAACTTCTCAAACTGGTCCCAATCCGCAGAACGAGCGCAGCTGTTTTACTCTTCTACCTTCCCAAACTTAGACAGATCCATTAGACACCCTTGAGAGCGGCTTTGTGCAGCGTGTGCATCAGACGAGCTGAAGCTGGCTGCTGTACATCACCATCGTCTCTTAAAACGCTTCCTAATGCAACGCGATGCTGCTGTAACCATTCACTGATTCAATTTGAGGACCCCGTCTCCATGATGTCTCAGAGACAGCTGCATAATTTCAGGCAAAAAGGCAGCAGCTGAGGGGGGGGGGGGGGGTAATGAATCTCTCTACCGCAGAAAGACGGATTTGATATCTTTAAGCACCTCATAGTTACTCAAATGATTATTTAACTGTCCCTTCCTCCTTTATTTAATACTCTCACACTGTTTTCTCACATTGTTCAACACACAGCAAAACAACGTCCCACACACTAAATATTAAGGAGATATTAAGAAGCAAAATCAAGTTTGGACCTACTTTGGGCTTAATAATAAATGTGGGGGAGTTGAGAAGTGTGACTACGGTATGAAGCTTGCTAAGCATCAGTGGAGTATGCAGGTAGCTAATCCTATGACTCATCTGAAGAGACGTCATGTGTCCCTGTCTCACCTGCAGCTGACAGGAGCTCATGCTAATGGGAGAAAAACGTCACAATATTCCATCAAGCTGCGGCACTGAGAGCAAAATGAAAATCCTTTACTTAAGCCACTGAATATTTAAATGTTACAAACACTGTCTCTCTCAAAGTGAAACAGACTGATGTGCCCAAAAACTAATCACAGCTGTACACATTCATTTATTTTTAAAATTAAATCAGATTGACTGAATCACAATGAATTTAAGTGAGACAAGACTGACATATTTAATACGGCTGTTCTTTCTTTGTTGAATCTTGGGTCTAGACCAGGGGTGGGGAACCTTTTTCCTCTCAAGGGCCATTTCAATTTTTACAATATCCTCAGAGGGCCGTACAAGTTATTGACCTCTGCTTAAAAAAAACTAAAATCACAGCCCATTCATTTCATTCTGTGCAAAGAAAAAGCAACCTCTTAATCCAGATATCTCAACATGACTCACGTTAGTCGCGTATGCATGCACGTGCAGGGTGTGGCGTGATCACCAAAACAGAAAGATATGGACACAAGATGTGTGCAAATGTATTTAGTTTCCTATCCATGTGGACATGATTTAAGTGGGGGGGCATAACCTCCTCTAGGGGGGTCCCCTAGAATGTCCCTAGCATGCTCCCCTGGGAAGATTTTTTTTTAAATGTTGAAGTTAAAAGCATCAATCTGGTGCACTTTGAGAGCAACATTAGGAGATCTATGGACACATCTCTCAACACCCAAACACAACTGTAAGCAGATTTTCTTTTAATTTATGAATATTTGACAAATCACTCCCCTTTCAAACTGTATTCTTCTTTATTAATAACTGTCATATAGTATTTTATACCTGTTTACTTTATTCTCTTATTTTTTTTATAACTATAATGATCATATAAAGATGTGCCTTTACCTCACTGGTTGTAGAAAAAGCTTCTTATATTCGTTAGCATAGCTAGCTAACCAGATGCTAATGATAACAACACAGTTATTGACTGTCTGATCAGTATGACAGATGAGCAGATCGCCACTGGGCTTTCAACTAAAGACACAGACACGCAGAAACTGCGGCATGTGTATGGACTTATCGGTACTGCAATTTCTGGAGTGGCGTTCTCCGTCAGAACTGCACCCCTGCCAGTCGAGACATATACCACGTGATGACACGTTAGGCTCGTGTTGTGTTCAAGGACCCTGGCCTTGGCCAGGAAAAACAGGCACTCGCTTGTTTAATTTTTTTGCGGTCTAGATTTCTTTCATTTTTTTATTTTTTGCGTGTGTTTATAAATTACCTCGAGGGCCGTACCAAATTGTCTCGCGGGCCGTATACGGCCCGGAGGCCGGAGGTTCCCCACCCCTGGTCTAGACCTATGGTCAAGAGTAGACAGATTGATGTAATCTAGTTTCCAGCCACCAGTGGCAGCAGTGAGCACAACCCAGCAGAGCAGCTCCATTCACAGAGAGGAAGAAATGATACACCATCTTGGATTTGACTTGGGTTGCTTATGCAATGATAAGAGCAAAAACGTAATGAGAGTAAATATATGTTTGCTGCTTCAGGACCACTTCACATCAACACTGTTTCTAGGCAATTCAAACTATTTTAAAATAAGTGAATCCAGGCTTTTAAAACAAGGTTTCAGGTGCCACAAAATCTACATTCCCACGCCCAAACACAGACAAATCTAGGAAAAGTATGGCTCATTTCTCACCTTTTCCGTCTGTGAAGTTGCGTATGCTGAGGATGTTGTTGGCGTCAGGGTAATGGTTCTGTTTGATATAGGGGGTTTTCTCCGGGGTGTCCTGCAGCTGCATGGTCACTTCTTCCAGCTCCTTGTCCAGCTTTATATGTAGAAACATGGCTCAAGTAAGCTGCATGTTATCAGTCAAATATTGCCCAAAGTTAAGTCTAAACAATGGACAACAAACTTCATCAACTACCTCTTTACATGTCAAACACAGCATAAAGAGTGAATTACTTCTGTCTGCGAAAGGCATAATAACTTGACTTGGCCTCCAAGAGCGTCTGAGTAGCCCATTTGCCTCAATCATAAACAAAAGCAATGACAACACCATTAATTCAAGTCTGATAGATCTGACAGGAAGCCAAGGTGATTATTTTTTCAAATGTCACTCAAAGTCAGTAAAAGCAAAAACATTTAAGAAATAATTAAGAGAGAAGGAAATGCGACCTCGTTCAGCAACCACACAATCTAGTGAAGTGATTTCTTTGAACACCAATCATCCTATTAAGAATGAACGAAATGATACTTGAAAAATGACCTGGCTACAGGAAAGCTAGATTAGTTTTTCATTTTCAAGTTAGGTAGAGCTAAATTCATTTATGTTTGCCCCTTCTCTTGTGGAACTCGTGCCTAGTGTCTTTAATTATGTTTAAAATCTACCTCTTGGTTTTTATATTGCATTTAAAACTCTGACACCCTCTGCACCGTACCCCTGTGTTACCCCGTGAAGACAAATGGCAGAATAAAGTTCAACATGGATGTGTAGTTAGCTCTCAGACCTCTGTTATCTTCATGCGGAGGCGGTGGTTGTCAGTCTGAAGGCCATCCAGGCGCGAGGTGTTGGCCTGGTTGACGCTGGTGACGGAGGTGGAGGTCTTGGAGTCTTCCTTCTTCTGATTCTGGGTGAACTGTAACCTCCGGTTCTGGGTGGCTGCGTCTGGGTTGGTCCTCATGGTGATGAACTGTTAGAAAAAAGTTATGGGTATCAGTCAAAGCTGCACTCTGGTATAAAATGACATGCAACACAAGCTACACCAAACTGTTAATGCAGCATTTTTAAGATCCGTGGAGTGTAAGAGTGTTGATTAATGCACAGTTAGCCCCCGGTCTATATATTCTTTATTTAACCAGCTCAAAGTCTCATTAAGATTAATATCTCTTTTTCAAGAGCGACCTGGCCAAGAGGGCAGCATGAACAAAGTTACAACAAATAAACACAAAACAATACAGGCAGACGAATACAGCTGTCGTAAACACAAATCAAATGGCACATTAAAGTCAATATGCAAATAAAAGAAACTGTTATAAAACATAAACAACTGGCATTCATTCAACGACTTCAATTATGTGATATAAGAGCAAGCACATCAAACAATGGTTTCTTGTTCTCTGTCCTTTAAGATGGACTTGAATTCCCCCAAATGATTACATCTGACAGTTTCAGCTCCTTCTGTACATTATTCCAGGCAGAAGGGGCAGCAGATTGAACAGATTTCTTTACCTAGTTCTGTTCTCACTTTAGGAACCAGCATCTGAATATTATCTTGGGAGCACAGGCCATATTGTTTTTTACCAGTGCTCATACACACACTGTCCTCGTTCACACTTAAATCTGACCTTGGGAACGAAGACCAGACAGAGCGTGATGGTGCTGCAGAAGATGATCACCAGGGCCACGATGCAGAACTGGACATTGGGCTGGTCCCTGGTCAGAAAGGACACAGCAGCACCGATGATGCACATGATGCCCACGTTGTAGACACTCATCCCGATGTATTTGCTGTCATTGAGAGCGGGGATGCTCACATTCCTGGTCTCCCATGCCAAGAAACAGCCAAACAACTGCGAGGGAAAGGAGAGAGGAATGACAAGTTGTTTTTAATAAAAGATGTTTGAGTAAAGGTTACAGACAGACCAGAAAAAAACTGAAGGCACTATTTGATTTTGGTTATAGAAAGTCTGAAGTCATTTCTCCGGGGCAATGCACACACAGTTAGTCAACCGAGTTGGTCATCCTCACTGTTTGAAGCCGTTTTCTATCATTTTTCTTCTGCTAGTCTCAACATCAGGGGGTTTCAGGATAAAGCAGGATTTATGAAATCTCTTTGTTTCTTGTCTGTTCAGTGCTTTTCATTGTTCTTCATAAAACAGTGGAGGTTGTGAATAAATATCTTATTTGGCTTAGCTTTTAAAAGTATTTAAAACAAATCAAACACAAATGTACTTCATCTGAGCCTTACAGATGATCTTTTTAAAGCAGCCCGTGGTTTTATGTTTGTCAAATGTTTATTTAGAGTGAACTGTTTGCTTGGTGGAACATTAGAGTTGCAGCAGCAGCAGCATGCAGGGCCTGCTGAATTATTCACTGTGTGTTAAAGTGGCCTGCCTGCTTATTTTAAAGTCTGAATGAGAGTTAGTGGAATGACAGGAGCAGCCATCAAGGATTAGTGGATCTCAGGTGTGTCAGTGTGTATACGGAATGTGCTGGGTGATGTGCTTTGGTATATATTCATATGTGGACCTGTGTGTGTGTGTGTGTGTGTGTGTTTGTGTGTGTGTGTGTGTGTGTGTGTGTGTGTGTGTGTGTGTGTGTGTGTGTGTGTGTGTGTGTGTGTGTGTGTGCGCGTGCGTAAAGCCTTAATGCTTCTTTTGCAGTGCTGTCTCTCTCTATGCCTCATACAGGGCTTGATACAAACTTTCCACTTTGTTATCATTTTAAATCAAATCCCCTTCTTCTTGCTACCACTCACTCCTTCCATCTCTCTTTCTGTAAGATTTTTAGTAATATTTGTATTCATCCTTTGCACTCTCTGAATCTTCTCAAAATGATTTACTGCTCTATCTCAATCCTTCGCCTCGCCGTAAATATGGTATGAAATTATTTTATTTCATGGACATTTTTGTCTAGAGCCCTGTGTCTCAGATCATAAGGATAGTATGAGTACTGACTTTTTATTCGCAGTTTGTGGTTTTCGGCTAAATACATTCAATTGCAAATAGAAAGGTATCCATTTAGAAAGCTTATAAACAATGCGTTGCCATCCTAAACCCATACACAAACCACCTGCTAAGATATTTTTCAGATACCTAAACTAGCTAACACTCAAGCACTGAAATCCTGCTTGCTTGAATAACTTAATGTAACCATTACAGAGTTCAAGACCAAACATATTTAATAGGAAAAACAAAAGAGAGGATTTCTATATGAAAATTCTCAAAAATGTTATTTTAGTTTTACACATCATGCATGTTACCGGAGATAACTGACTGATTTACAAAGGGACACATGATTAACAGCTGGAAAATGTATTTGTATTGTGTTTTTAAATTAGATACTTAAGGTTTGTTATTGTTACACATTTCAGAAATAGTGTTATATTAAAAGGCATCAAGCTAATTTCAAGGCTCAGCAGATGCATTTGTAGGGTACATAAAACTTGTAGTGCATTTTTATGTGTATCCAAACTGTGAGTTGATGATGAACATTTTGTTTGCTCCTCTCACCATTAGCAGTCCCTTGTAGGCATAAACAATGCCCAGCCAAATGGACATGTGGGTGTTCTCACAGTGCTCCAAGAATGGACGGATGGCTATGTCTCGGCCTTGGGGGTCCGCCTGTCGACAACACAAACAGATAGACAAGAGGATAATTTAGTATAACCTTCCAAACATGACTTTAATTGTCTTTGGAAAGAAAAATAGATCACATCATTTGGCGCAAGTGCCATGCGAACAGTAACAGCGAAACAGGCATATTCTCCTTTAGGAGCAATAAAAGCAACAGAGAAAACCAGCAGCTGGAAAATACAAACCCCCAGTAGGTAAATGTTGGATATTAGTTTTCTCTTTGCAGGTGTTCTCATTTCACATTCAAAGACAGAAGGTACACAGACTGTCCCCTTAGTCAGCATAAAGGGAGTCAGAGTCAGTCAAACACCCAGGTGTGTAATCAAACTCTGCCCCATCATGGCTTCTCCAAAGTCTCAAGTTAAATTAATCCATGCTGAGGAGGACCCTAATGGGCACGACTAATCAAGCTTATTCATTCATGTGATTTACACCTCCATGGTTCTCACTTCCACGTCATTTCTCTGTCTCACTCCATCCTGGGCCTTCTCTGTGTTTCTTTAGCTTTCTTTTTATTTCCACTCGTCTTTCACAGCAGCTGATGACACGTGTGACTTAGGGGGCAAATTAGCACCTGAGGTGGATATTAATACGCTAAAACACGTCACCTCTACTCTCTCGGTTATGCAGAGCTTTAAAAAGCGCATTGGTTTGCCTTACATGGATTCATGTGAGGCCACACCAATATATCAACGCTAAGACACCTGGGGCAAGGCTGGGCATAATGCCATGCTGCTCACTAGGTGTGTGTGTGTGTGTGTGTATGTGTGTGTGTGTGTGTGTGTGTGTGTGTGTGTGTGTGTGTGTGTGTGTGTGTGTGTGTGTGTGTGTGTGTGTGTGTGTGTCTAATGGCTCAGCAGATGGTACTTGTGTGTATGCGTGTAGAGGCATTGGTAGTAGAGTGTTGGATTTGGATCAATTCAGTTCATAAGCAAAGTCTTTTAAGGGAGAAAGCAGGATGAGATGAGGAGCGATGAAGAAAGAGAATATGAAATGTTAGCTCGTTTCAGCCGGTGCTTTCCAACAAATAATATTGATGCTCCTCAGCATTTACATATTTAACTTAGGGAATAAGCAGACATTTGGCACACAATGGCCCCTTTTTACATGCAAATGAGCACCATTGCAAAAATACTTCAATTCACAATGCCGAACATCAGTCACAAGCTACCACGGGATGCAGTTATTACTATATTTAGTCCTTCCAGTAATAATGCAAATTTCTCGTGCAGTCTAAAGGTGGACTTTGATGACAGCACTGATAGGCTAGGATAATAAATCCCAAATACAGTTTTCTCTGTCAAATTTTGAAGAAAGATTTGTCTTTATCCGTGCCCATTGTAAACTTTCCCCACAGATTAGCAATCAGCCGCACAAAGGGGGCACATTGTACTGAGCTGTAAAACTTTACAAGTGAATCAGACCTTCAGACAGGGCAGATAGCGGTCACAGTTCATGGCTCTATCAGTATTCACATTCCCTTCTTGGTGAATGCCCTCATAATTATTAAATATACACCTACAAACACACATCCCTCGAGGGGCTGAGAAGAATCCACCTCCACTAGTCATCTTGACCCCTATATTCTCCATTCAGCTCACATTAATGGAAATTGTAGCTATTCAAGCTTCCCTCTATGACCCTGATGGATTTAAATGAGTGGTTCTCTATGAATGATCACTTTAAATGCGAAAGTAGTGCTTTAAAAACTGCCCTGATTCATCCAACAGAAATGAACTAAAATGGGCCCAAACCGAATATGTTCCTGTTATCCTTGAAGTCTCATACTATAATACAGTTTCTCTTTTTCTGCTTTGGAAAATGCATCTCACAGTGTTCGTCATCCTGCCTGCACTTGCCGTCTCTCGCCTTCAACATTCGTCCCTTAAAGGATTACGTTCTGCAATCACACATCACACGTCGCTTGCAAAAAAAGACAACGTAGCAGGCGGAACCCCCTACAACTCAGATCAACTTTTCCACCATCTGCCAAAGTCGCCACACAGAGACACATTCAAGAACGAGGACTGCTTCGGTGGCAGCGAGTTCACACACTTTGTCAAAGCACTCTTGTAACCCCTTCTGAGAGTTCCCGTGGCAACCGCGTGGCTCGTGTCACTCATATCTGGGAATTATCTGGGTGTTTGATTCTTGTTAACATGACGGTGAACGACTGCTGGGTTTCTGTTTTAAAAGCCAACAAGAAGCAGGAAACACAGCAAAGTGGGGCAGGGGATGACGCACAGACAAGCTTTTTTCTTCTTCTTTTTTTACAAGAAACCACAATTAGTTGACACACAGGAGAGAAAGGAGTCTGAGACTCAAGCATGGCCTTTTCATCGTGCAGTTAAAGGTACGCACTTCATGAAAAAATGATTTCCAAACTATTTTAAAACTTGGAGATGTCTTGGGACTGAGCAAAAGAAAATCATAAGTTATGCATAAGATGACCTGGTTTGGTCAAGTCTCTTGGCAGCAAGTGATACAGTTTTTTATTATTAAATGGAAACAATAAAGACGATTTTTCTGCTAGCTGCTGCCACTTTGGACTGTACAAGCTGAGGGGTAACATGGAAGATGAAGCCCCCAAAGGACCGGCCTCACTCCCTCCTTCATCTAAATATTTAAAGAAAAAAAGGACTTTTTTTTTTTTAAATGTGGAACTCTGTATGCAATATTGCAGACTTGATTTGGCTGTAAATGCAAGATGCTATACTCTGAATCTAAAGTAGTTACATGCAGTTATCTAACCTTACTTATCTTGCACTGTATTAAGAAGGCAAACTAGTATTGAATAACATGCGGAATGATTTATTATAGTCCTTAGGTGTATATACCACATTTCAGTATGACATGTTAATTGTATGTTTACATTTGCTTCCAAGAGAACAGCAGGGGTTCAGAACACCTCAGCTGTTTTCTACTGAACGGCTTTACTGCATCATCTGCATCGTCCTCATTTTTGTATATTTCTGTTTCTTGGCTGATCAATCTATTATGCGAACAACATCACTGCTCCGAGAACTCACACTTCACATCGCATCACAACACATAATTCTGTTCATTCAATATGAGAGACACATTCTGCATCAGTGCTCTTTGCAGTCGCAGCTCCGAGCAAACTTGTGTCACTAACAACAAAATGATAAGACAAAATTAGATATAATGCTTATGAAGCTCGAGTCTCTATCGCAGCACAGCAGACAGGAGCTCTTGCTTCTCCGAAGGAAGCTGTCTGGGGAGTTGCCAGGCAACAGGGCTGAAGGCAGCAGGCGGCCCCAAAGCGGTGGGGATGGCGGGAAAAGTGGCGTTTCACTGTCATTTTTCACAGCATTAGCCCTCTAAAGGAATCACTCTGGGAGGGCGCAGGGCTGGCAGATTGTCTGTGGAGAGATGGGGCGAGATGTAACGATGAAGGGAGTGGTGGAGGGAAGAGAGAGAAACACATGGAGGATGGAACGGAGAGAAGGATCAAGAAGAATGGATGGAAAGATGGAAGATGAAATATGAGGAATAATGAAGGGATAGTAGTATAGATAGAAGGAAGGTTTATAAATGAAGGCATGGAGAGGTAAACAAAACTGTACAGTCCTGGTTCCCTCAAAGAGATTAGTAAAGAAAAGAAAGAGTCCTGAAAGGACGAGATAACTGCAGAGAAGAGGGGGAGTGGATACATCAGGAAGAGCTAGGGAAAGTTTGAGGTAAACTGACTGTAAACTCCAGCTGTCCATCGAATGTCTTTTTCTATTAATATAGGGTTTCAGAGAAAAAATCCTTAAATGTCAAAATTGAAATGTCTTCTTCCTTCCTCTTCTTGATCTAGCCTCCTCCTAATACTGCTACACTTCATGCAAGTATAAATACATATACATCTCCAAGTAACTCGGTAAATGGGTGCATAACACCATCAAATCTGAGGCATGAGAGGCTTCAGAATAATCAAATCAAAACGGTCGACAACGACAATGTGTGTCTGTCAGGTTTGATTCTGGGACATAATCTTGAGGACAGGTTGAGGTTCACCAATTGACTTCCAAGTCTGTAGTTACCAAACAAACCCTAATGTTCTCTTGTGCAAATATAACCGTTGTTTTTATTCTTAGAAGCATAAATATATGTATGTTATAAAAAGTAATATACGATCCGTGCAATCGTATCTTAGTAGAGATACTAAGACACTTTTATGGATATGGATCTCACTCTCATATGATGGCCTCTAGCCTGGGGAGAGAGACCAGGAAGTGAGGGAGGAAGTGGTGAGCTCCCTCATTGTCACCTGCAGCAACTTCCCACAGAGGTGTGTAAGTGCAGCATATGTCCCTGTGGGAAGGCTTGCACATTCTGTGAGCTCACATACGTATTGTGACTGGGATTGTTTGTGTGTTAACGTGTGTGTGTATAGATGAGCTATCAGGCAGACACTGACAGAAACAATCCATCACTCATCCTGGCAATTACAACAGAGGAGATTCCACCATGGTGAAAGAATGAGAGCGACAGATGAGGACAAAAGATACTGTAGGTAATTTGGCCGGAGCTTTGGACACTGTGGCAGCGATTTATTTCACTGTAGTATTTCCCAAAAAAGGAGGAGACAAATTACTGTAATGAAAAATGACAGAGGGAAAGCCCCTGAGAATATAGCAGAGGAAGATAAATTGGAAATCACTGAGAAATAAGTACACAATATATTTGAGTCCTCGAGGAAGATCGTAAAAAGTGTTGTCATAAAAACACTGCATCAAATTACCGTGCTGTGATTACACCAGGGATAGAATAATTTACATTTAAGTGCACTGACGCTATTTGAAATCTCTCTCAGAACAGTAAGGAATGTCATATGTTGTTTTTTAAATAATGATGAGTCATTTTGATTTTCTGATCAGTGGTTGGTGCTGATTTGAAAGTCAGCGTGTGGCCAGGGTATCAGCCCCGCCAACTGTTCTCCTGGCACAGAGACAGAGGAACACTGATGCTGTCTGATAAGGATATCATACAAACATAAACACATTATCCTGTGTGGCACCAACTGTTTTCATACATGCATTACAGAAATATGTTTAGCTATAGTCGTACGTCACTCTGAACCTCCCTCTGCTGTACGAGAATAATTACTTTTCTTCGTCAAAGATTATGCTTGTGACAAATATCCTATCATGGAAACTCTTATGTGATGAAAGGGGTTTAAGAAAGAGATCCTGAAAGTACCATTTATAATTGAATCAGATGTCATTTTTGGTTGATAGTCTCAAGGACTAGGGAGTGAAGAAACTGTAGGTTGTTAGAGAATTATTAAAAGGATGGTAGTATTCAAAGGATGAATGAGGGGATGTAGAAAAGCCAGGATGATAGATTATGAGAGTGACAGGGGGAGAAAAACACATCAAGAGCCCAGAGGGCAAAGAGATGGGAGGATGAAAGGTACCTTAGTGCCAAGGTAATTTGTAGGAAATCATTTGAAAAGCACCGATTGTGAATGTTCACGAGGCCTCTATGAAATTCTGAATGGCAGTAATGGCCTTTAGACAAGCAGATAGGAGAAGTGCATCATGGTTGATTAGATCAGCTGGTTGGACAGGGAGGTCGATGCCAGCCCTGCCAAAAAGGAGTTCATAAACATTTAGGAGACATGTTGTGGGCTCCACATGAAGTGACAACTGCTGCAGCCAGACCCCAGGTGGCAACCCTAGCTTGATGGCAACATTATGTATAGCAACTCTGATTGCTCTCATCCTAAGCAAAGCAATTTTAGTTGTTTTCCCCTAAATTATGCATATAATTTCCTGGAACTATAAATGTGATATTATCAAGAATATGGACCCAATTTTCTACTACCCAAGTAGTCTCTGGGTGTTTCTCAATCGCGAGGATGCTGGCTTGGATGTCGAGTACTTCCAAGTCACTTCCTTCAGAAACGAAGCAAGTATACTTCCAAGCCACGGCTTCGGAAAACGAAGAAGAATGGAACAGGCTAACAAGTGTGCCACTCTCTCTAACGGTTTCAACATAAACTGTACCGAAAATAAATACCTCACGATGTCTATCTAATTATGAACTTGCTTGACTTTCACGGAACACATTTTTGGTGATAACAAACAAATGTAACAAAGTAACATATTTACCAACACATGTTCTACGCCACTATACTTACATTTAAATGTGTGCTGCGTCGGTTCAGCAATTCTCCGCAAGGGTTTTTGAAATTGGTTCGTGCGCAAAGCATTGTGGGGATTTTAGGGACACGAAGTCTACCCATGTGCAGCCTCGAAATTTCCCCCAAACCAAGGACGCGGCCTCGGTGGAATTCCAAGTATGCTGGAGATTGGAACAGTCCTTCGGCGGCACTCGATAAAGTAGCATCCTTGAAATATTGACTTGGAAGCCAGAATCCTCGAGATTGAGAAACAGCCTAGGTCTCTGTCCCTTACAGTTCGCTTGGACCCTTCTGTTGCACTGACTGAAAGCAACAACGCTGTTGCCAAAATGTTGCTTTTTACTTTAAAAACATTGAAAGTTTATGCCAAAAATAAACTATTAGCAAATGGACAGGGCAGTATACATTTGCCTTAAGTCTCCCATCCATCCATCCATCCATCCATCCATCTTCTCCCGCTTATCCGTGGTCGGGTCGCGGGGGTAGCAGTTCCAGCAGAGAGCCCCAAACTTTCTTTTCCCTGGCGACATCAACCAGCTCTGACTGGGGGATCCTAAGGCGCTCCCAGGCCAGCGAAGAGATATAATCCCTCCACCTGGTCCTAGGTCTACCCCTTGGTCTCTTCCCAGCTAGACGTGCCTGGAACACCTCCCTAGGGAGGCGCCCAGGTGGCATCCTAACTAGGTGCCCGAACCACCTCAACTGGCTCCTTTCGACGCGAAGGAGGAGCGGCTCAACTCCGAGTCCCTCCCGGATGACCGAACTTCTCCCCTTATCCCTAAGGGAGACACCAGCCACCCTGCGGAGAAAACCCATCTCGGCCGCTTGTATCCGCGATCTCGTTCTTTCGGTCATGACCCATCCTTCATGACCATAGGTGAGGGTAGGAACGAAAATGGCCCGGTAGACAGAGAGCTTTGCCTTCTGGCTCAGCTCCCTTTTCGTCACAACGGTGCGGTAAAGCGACTGCAGTACCGCTCCCGCTGCTCCGGCCCATCTCACGCTCCATTGTTCCCTCACTCGAGAACAAGACCCCGATATACTTGAACTTCTTCACTTGGGGTAAGGACTCATTCCCTACTTGGAGTGGACAGTCCATCGGTTTCCTGCTGTGAACCATGGCCTCAGATTTGGAGGTGCTGATCCTCATCCCAGCCGCTTCACACTCGGTTGCGAACCAATCCAGTGAGTGCTGAAGGTCGCAGACCGATGAAGCCATCAGAACCACATCATCTGCAAAAAGCAGTGGTGCAATCCTTAGTCCACCGAACTGCAGACCCCCTCCCCCATGACTACGCCTTGAAATCCGATCCATGTATGTACAGGATTGGTGACAAAGCGCAGCCCTGGCGGAGGCCAACCCTCACCGGAAATGGGTCCGACTTACTGCCGAGGACCCGGACACAGCTCTCGCTTTGGGAGTACAGAGATTGGATGGCCCTGAGTAGAGATCCCCTCACCCCATACTCCCGCAGCACCTCCCACAGTAACTCCCTGGGAACTCGGTCATACGCCTTCTCCAAGTCTACAAAACACATGTAGACCGGATAGGCGTACTCCCAGGCCCCCTCCAGGATCCTTGCGAGAGTACAAAGCTGATCCGTCGTTCCCCGACCAGGACGGAATCCGCATTGTTCCTCCTCAATCTGAGGTTCGACAATCGGCCTGACCCTCCTTTCGAGTACCTTAGAGTAAACTTTCCCGGGGAGGCTGAGTAGTGTGATGCCTCTGTAATTGGTACACACCCTCTAATCCCCCTTTTTAAAAAGGGGAACCACCACCCCGGTCTGCCACTCCTTCGGTACTGTTTCCGACTTCCACGCAATGTTGATGAGACGTGTCAACCATGACAGTCCCTCAACACCCAGAGCCTTCAGCATTTCTGGGCGGATCTCCCAGAAACCCCCGGGGCTTTGCCACTGTGGAGTTGTTTGACGACCTCAGTTACCTCCCCCCGGGAGATTGGTGTTGAGGGACTGTCATACTCCAGCTCTGCCTCTAACATAGAGGGCAGAGTTATCTGGTTCAGGAGTTCCTCAAAGTGTTCCTTCCAATGCCCTAACACTCCATCAGTTGAGGTCAACAGCGTCCCATCCTTAGTGTACACAGCTTGGATGGTTCCCTGCTTCCCCCTCCTGAGGTGTCGGACAGTTTTCCAGAACAACTTTGGTACCGCCCGAAAGTCCTTCTCCATGTCTTCTCCGAACTTCTCCCACACCCACTGCTTTGCCTCGGCCACGGATGAGGCTGCTGCCCTTCGGGCCTGTCGGTACCTTGCAACTGCAAGCCTAACAAATCCCTGAAGGCCTCCTTCTTCAGTCGGACGGCTTCCCTGACCACCGGTGTCCACCAGGAGGTTCGAGGGTTACCGCCCCTTGAGGCACCTAGGACCTTGAGACCACAGCTGCCCGCCGCGGCTTCGGCAATAGAGGCTTTGAACACTGACCACTCTGGTTCAATGTCTCCAACCTCCACAGGAATGCCCGATAAGCTCCGCCGGAGGTTTGAGTTGAAGGCCTCCTGAACTTGGGCCTCCTCCAGACGTTCCCAGTTCACCCGAACTACACGTTTGGGCTTACCAGGTCTATCCAGAGGCTTCCCCCGCCACTCGACCCAACTCACCACCAGATGGTGATCAGTTGACAACTCCGCCCCTCTCTTTACCCGAGTGTCCAAAACATACGGCCTCAGGTCCGATGATACGATAACGAAATCGATCATGGACCTTCTGCCTAGGGTGCTCTGGTACCACGTACACTTATGAGCATCCTTATGCTCGAACATGGTGTTTGTTATGGCCAATCCATGACTAGCACAGAAGTCCAGTAACAAACCACCACTCCGGTTCAGATCAGGGGGGCCGTTCCTCCCAATCACGCCCCTCCAAGTGTCTCCATCATTGCCCACATGTGCGTTGAAGTCTCCCAGCAAGATTAAAGAGTCCCCTTCAGGAGCCCCATACAGGACTCTTTCCAGGGTCTCCAAGAAGGCCGTATACACTGAACTGCTGTTGGGTGCATAAACACACACAACAGTCAGAGTTTTCCCCCCCATAACCCGCAGGCGTAGGGAGGCGACCCTCTCGTCCACTGGGGTAAACTCCAACAACGAAGCACCCAACCGGGGACTTGTGAGTATCCCCACACCTGCCCGGCGCCTCACATCTTGAGCAACTCCGGAGAAGAATAGAGTCCAACCCCTATCCAGAAGTAAGGTTCCAGAGCCGACGCTGTGCGTAGAGGCGAGCCCAACCAGATCCAACTGGTAACGCTCCACCTCCCGCACAAGCTCCGGCTCCTTCCCCCCCAGAGAGGTGACGTTCCACGTCCCCAAAGCCAGCTTCTGTCGAGACCCTCTGCTTTCACTGCTACCCTTCTGGCAGCGCGCGCCCATCGCTGTTTCCCGTAGGTGGTGGGCCCGTGGAACGGAGAAGCGGAGGTGTTGCCCACGTTGCCTTTTCGGGCTGGGCCCGGCCGGGCTCCGTGGCAAGCCCGGCCACCAGACGCTCGCCGACGAGTCCTCCTTCTGGGCCTGGCTCCAGAAAGGGACCCCGGGCTTCCTCCGGGCTGGGTATCCTCACTTCTTGTTTTTTCTTTCATGAGGTCTTTTGAACCAATCTTAGTCTGGCCCCTTGCCTGAGACCAATTTGCCATGGGAGACCCTACCAGGAACACAAGGTTCCAGACAACACAGCCCCCAGGTTCATCAGGGCACACAAACTTCTCTACCACGGTAAGGTGCTTAAGTCTCCCTATTTACACTAATGAGCAGTATACAAACATTTTAGGAACTTAACAAGTTTAATTGAACAATGCTTTGCTTTTAATAATAACAATGATTAAAGATCTGCATTGGGTCTCTTCCAATGCAAACTATATGCCTTTAGTCCAGTTTTATAATCAAAATGAAAAGTTAAGAGTATGTATCCTTTCTATAAGACTGTGAGGAAAAGTTGTTTGTTATTTACTATCGCTTGTTCCACTTATTATAACCCTTAGGAGATACAGTCACGCATGTATCACTACATTTGGTCGTTTTTATTATTCAAATGTTCAGTTGTTCCTCTTAGGGTTTTGTAAACTTTATGTTTAACTCTTAGAGAACAATCTGAAACACATTGATGATAGGGAAGTACATTTTGGTGACAGGTTAGCAAATCTTGCTAATTAGAAGCAAAGTCAAATGGACCATAATATCAGAGGATAATACTGGCTATTGCCTTATCGTTTAATATTTTATACATTTAAAAAAAAAAAAAGTAAATTAAAACACTATGGGAGTATTCTAATTTCATATGGTACACGCCCGGAAGGTCCGCTGAACATTAACTGGTTTCAGGTTATTCACCATCCTAATTCTTTGCTGTAGTTGAATGAAGCATGAATAAAGAGGAATAAAGAGAAATAAAAGGAAGGGTCTGAAAAAGAAGCCACTGAGGAAGGGTTGAAAGAAGTAAGGGAGCGGGGTGTGAGAGAAGGAGCTGAGGGAGAGAGCGAGGGAGGGTAAGGGTGGTGTGCCCCCGGCTGAGGCTGACCTACATGCAGCGGGGGGGGCATGGTGGCAGGGCAGCGAGACCCCCCCGGCTCTCCAGGCCATGTGGATCTCTGCCATCCCACTTCACAGTGTGTGTGTGAACACTCTCTAACTGTACATGTGTGTGTGCCTGTGTGAGGGAGCTGGTGTGTGTTTAACTTTACTGTCCTCATCACACCGGATGGGTGACCAGGATATTCCACTCCAGCGCATCCTCACAGATATTATAGTTGCTTCCTTAGAGAGAGGACGAGGAAGAGGCGGAAACAAATACTCAAATAAGAGGGATAGGATAACCCCCTTTAAATGTAAGAAATCAAGCATAATCACATTGTTCTCTATGCAAGTTCTACACACACACACACACACACACACACACACACACACACACACACGCGCGCGCACACGCACACACACACACACACACACACACACACACACACACACACAAATCTTTCAATCTTCATTAAACTAAACACTTTACATCTCACTCACCATACAGTTTCCTCTTTGGAGTCTCCTTCCCCTCCCTTCCTCTTCCCCTCTAATGATGATAAAATGATCGCTTTACTTGAATGTGTCTGTCTGCGTTTAAATATTTCTGCTCTCTTGCTTGCTTGAGCATCCAACGCCTTTTCTTCCTTTTTTTACACCAGCCTGTAATCCCATTTGAGGACTAATCCTTCTGATGGAACCACGGCCCATCGACCTTCTAACCACCGCTGGGCCAAATTGGTAGTGGCATGATGAAAAAGTGAAAGGGTTTGTTTTTTCTGTTGCTCCCTTCTCTGAAAAGCCACTGGCACAATAATGACAAAAGACTGATTTCATGTTGTTTAGAAAACTGGCTGACCTATCAGTGCCCAAAGACCCGAAACAAACCAGAACTCCAGACAGGGAAATAAACAGCTGGCTAAGGGTCAGCTTTCTCATTTTATTTACAGACAATTGACTGTGACTACGACATGCAGAGGATCTCGTACTTGTTTATGTCCCGTTTCTAGTAGAGATTGGTCAGCATACTTTATTTCTGAACCACTAAAATGGTCTGTAGCATCAGGTCTACCATTTGACCTGAGAATCACATTTCAGTGTTTGGCCTGCGGCACCTAAAAGCTGTGAAGTGTCTTGATTGTCACACTATCAAATACACCAGAAGAGTGTTGTTTTTCCAGTTAGGGGTTACATGTCAGTGATCTGCAGCGTTCTTCAGTCACTGTTCTCCTGAAATCAGCTGATGTAGTCACAACAGTGAACAACAGGAAGTGCTACCAAAGTCATTTTCATTGGCAAATAGGTTTTTAAGTATTTCATGCATTTGATGTCTTCCATTCCACAGTTATTTTTAGGTTGAGAAACAATCATTTGAAGATATGATGATATTTGAAGTGAGTAAAACAGAACAGGTCAAGTTTTCAATTTGACAGCTAAAAGGTGGAGAAATACAAAATGTTTTTTCTCTGTTCAACTGCTTTTACCAGAACTTCAAAAGAGGGCACTTCAAAGCAACAGAAGCTACTACCCCCTGCACATGTGTAAAAGCTCCCACACACACATTTCAATAACGACTAAACACACACAAGCTTACACTAAGACAATAGATACGTGCTCACAAACAGACCCATTCGCTCTCGATGCATTCTCACAAAATCACAGCATAATGGTACACACAAATAAAGCAACTTATAATGAGAACACACACACACACACACACACACACACACACACACACACACACACACACACACACACACACACACACACACACACACACACACACACACACACACACACACACACACACACACACACACACACACACACACACACACACACACACACACACACACACACACACACACACACACACACACACACACACACACACACACACGGGTGCAGCTCCCAGGGCTCCAGCAGGGAGCTGCCTTAACTGATTTATTAAGAGCTAAACGCGTCATTAGTGTAAGCGGCTAACCCTGAACATTGGGCTCATTAGAATATGCAAATGCTGCGGTATAGCCTGGCAGAATGCTAGATTGCGAACTGAGGCTTTTGTTATCATAGACTCCAACTGCTTTTATGGCAGCTATTCTTTAACATAAGTCCCTGCTTTAAGACTAGCTTTCATCAACGTGGCCATCTGCACGCTGTGTGGCTTAAGGCAGAATGTTGGGCTAACTGCCTTATGTCAGAGTTGTGTAGGGGGTGGGTACATAATTATAGAAGTTTGTATGGTGCTGGGGGATTAGGTATATTTCTTGGGAGGTAGTTAAATGCCAGGGTGGGAATACTGTTAATGAGATTTGTATTCAGCTGGAAGGAGGGTGCATTCCTTTGGATGTACTGTATAGTGCATCTCTGCAGAAGTAGAACAGTTCTCCTCTGAGTTTGTGTTCAGCTGGGGATTTCAATGGTTGACTCAAATCAGAGGTGATTCAGGTGTATAAAGGAAAGTCACATTGGACAAGGACAGTCAATGGCCTTGATGCAAAAGAGATAACTTGTGCCAACTTCCATTTTTGAGAAACTCAAAAAGCAGGCTATTTGTTTTTTTACTCACTTTCCAATGAAATGTGTCAGTGGCACAGGCTAATATCTTTTTTTCCACAAGAGTTCTATTTATCGTCCACTACAACTTAGTATTATAATGTACAGTCACCTCCTTCTGTGTGAGTATTGGATTGTTTGTGAATTTTGTACCACTTTTGTTTTAAGCACCTATCCTACAGTAAATAATACAATATGTCCATGTCAGTATTATTAGTAAGGGGTGATATTGGGCTGCTAACTTCAGTAAATATGAGTGTGTGACACTCTGAGTGACAGCTCTTACTGGTAATGCAGACATATTGAATGATGAAGCTTTAAACTTATTTTACCTCTCCAAGTAAGTTTCACATAGTTGTAGCTCCTGATGTTCTCCTAACGATGACATATGGCTACGTCTCTCAATAATGATAAATACTTCTCTGGCATATGGCTTTTTCTTCTCCTAGTCCAAATCTATGTATGTATATATGTATATATGTACAATGACAATAAAAGCTTTTGAATTTGAATTGAATTTGAATCTGCAGCCCATTAAAGCACAACTTTATTTTCAATTATTTTATAGTAGAACAAAATCTAAATCCTGATCATATGTTGTATTTCTATGAGAGTACACACAGGAGCAGGGACATGCACAGGTACGGGCTAATGTTGCCCGGGCAACGGCCCTTTTGTCATTTTTGCCTGACCTGCCCCCCTTTGTTTTCTATTGTGGCCGAATCAACATGATAAGCCCACAATTAGTATTGTAGCGTCTCGCTGCGGGAAACACACCTTGTCCGCGCTGTCATCTGACAGCTGGAAGCAAAGGAAAGCCCTCCGAGTCCAAACTCATATGGCTATGGTGATCACACCAAATGCCTGCCCTGGCTCCTGCCCGTGAGAGCATAGGGGACAAACCAGGGGACTTTACTTCCTCTTGACACCGTCGGTTACAAAAGAAAAACCTAAATATACTTGTTATTGTGCTTCTGTCTTTCTGTGTCTTTTACTCTGCTCCGTAAACTCCCTCACCCTCGCTCTCTTTTCTTGATCGCCCTCTCACGGAGAACACTTCACTGTCCCGCTTTATTGTAGGATTTCTGCCATGCACTTTAGCTTGACCATCTCTGTTATTAAGTTATGGAATTCTAAATAAATAAGTAATTAGATACCTTACCGTTACTACGCTCATAAAGAATGATAAGAATAATGCGTATTAAACTGGTTTAATTAATTAGTGAGTTTATTTAAGGTAATTATAGAAGCCCTCTGTTAGCCTATCAGTAGCCATGTCTGCACAGCAGTAACAATGGTAAAACTACATTAAAACAGAATTGTCCCCATTGTTTCTTTCATAGTTACTAACATTAGATATTTGGACCGCAAATAACGAATTTAGCAGTTGGACATAAAAGTCAACTGAGTGTCACTTGCAATGACAGTGTTGTGTTTTTATTTGATGAGTTTATGTTAGAATTTTCAAATGGCCCTTTTTCCAGTTTAGAGCAATAGCCCCTCCAAATGTCTGTGCACGTCCCTGCACAGGAGGGGAGGATCCAGTCCACACAAACAACTCTCTTAAACGCCTGGGTACCATCCTCTATCTGAAGGACAATCATCAGGATTTGTAGCTGTGAAGAAGCTCATAAATCCTGGTTGACTTAGTGACAAATGGGAAGCACCGAGGACCGGGGAAGAGCCATCAGATATGACAAGTTACTCTCACACATCACCTCACCCCTGGGTATTTCTCCTATTCTTTCTAGCTCTCATCTTCCTTCAGGCTATCTCTCTTTTGGCAGCTCCCTTTTTTTTCCAGCACTTAAAAACAGACTGTATGGTTGATGACTCTGAACCTCATCTGCAGCTGGACAGGAAGTCCTCTCCAGAAAGGATGAGCCAAGAGTGTCCCTCTAAATCAACACTCCAAGAGATTGTTTGTGAGGAATAACACAGCAGCACGTATTTTATTCTACAGCAACAAACACACATACAAAAAAAAAGATACATCACACACCTTGCATGTTAATGGAAAATGTCCTATATACGATCTATTCACGCTTTACTGTATATTGAAGAGCTGAGGGTGACATTCATTGATGACCTTTTCCCTCTTCTTGTTCCACTTGAGACACTCCTATCCCACCTATCCTATTCCCTGCGTTTCTTCTCAAGGCAATCATTTTCCATTTGGCTCAATACCAGAACGACCTTCTGTGCCACTGCCTCTTACTTCGAACCAGCCACAGTAATTATGGACCACAATACGCCAAAATTAAAGCAGAGCATCATTATGTCAGTAATATCTTTTTTCATTTGACCTGCTTCACTACATTTCCCATCATCAACAAACTGACTTTACTGCCAATAAATAATTTCCCTTGTTTTCCACTTATTATCCCTCCCTGTCTGTTTGCCTCATAGAAGACCATTATTTTATATCGCATAGTAATATCTTCCTCAGGAAATTACCGGAAATGATCTGCCATGTTAAACATTAATTGAACAGGCGGACCTACTGTATTTCAACCCGCCTCAAGCGAACGCAATCTGTTCACAGAATGAGTTCATTTGCTTGCAGATACTTCCCGCTCGACTACCTAATAACACCAAATGCAGCAATGATTCAACACAATAAGAATGCAGTCTATAAATGACCTATTTCAACCTTGCAAATATGAATTGTTCTTATCATTTATGCAGAGGGGGGAAATTGGCCGGGGAAATCCCTACAAGAAATGTCCCTGTTAGAAAAAGCAAACAGCTAATTACTCTCTGGAAACACGCTGTCATCCTATTTGATTACCCAACTTGCATACGGATAGCCATAATATCTGTCCGTCCAGTAGAGGGAAGCCACACTGTCGTCTTTTGAGGAATCTGTCTCTCTGGGTGTCTCCCCCCCCCTCCCCCTGTCCCCGCTAACCAGGAGCAGTAATTGAGTCCTTTGAGGCCCCAAGTTGCCATGAGCCCTGTGTTGTGCTTGCTTGATTGGCTCTGTTATTCACAAGCAAACCGCAGTGTACTGTACTGTGCTAGAGTTCTCTCACGGCTGTTTGTCTACTTCTCCAAGGGCAATGTTTACACTCACTGCAATTTGCATCTTACTCTATGCATATGATATGAAGTTGTGTGCCTTTGATTTAAACCGTGCTTCACCCAGAACACATACACTTGTCTTTGCTGTGATTGTAACTCTTTCCTTTTACATATTTGTTTCCATTGTCCTTTTCTTTCCCTGCAGATATTACATTTCATCATTTCATCAAACCTTTCATCATACATTACAACTCAAGTCCTACTGTTTGTACATGGTACGTGGTTAATGACAGCACGGTATATTGACATTAGGGCAATCCATATGGTTGTTTTAATAAAATGTCACAGTATATCATCATACCGCCATACTGTGACACTCCTAAATGACATAATGTCAATGAACCATTACTTTCCAATGTATGTAACAAAGTGTGAAATATTCCTTTTGTTTGTTTGTTTTCCTCCACTTATTTAGAAAATGACATAAAACTCAATTTTTGCACCATTTATGAGGCTAAATATTAGTTTTAAATACATATTTAAAACTATGACCCATGTCTGGTCGTCCTCTTGTCTCTCTTGGAGCCCACATGTTTTCTGCAGTGCTAGCTCCATACAGTAAGCTTAAGTGAGTGTGATAGTCGATTCAAGCTGATAGGAGCTGACAGCAGAGCAGATCCCCTCCCCTCCTTAGCCAGCTGACCCCAGGACTCAGGTATGTTAACCATACACCATACGGAAAACTGTCCAATTAACGTACATGTATTTATTGGAATTACCTTATGTCAACCCTTATGGGGCCATTTGCTTGGTCTCTCAGCAGGGGGAAGGACATTTAGCATAATCACATTATTCCACCTCACTGGCAGTCTGAGGAGAAGCAACATTTTAAATGCTCAGAATTCAAAATACACAAAATGTTTTCCTGTACAGCTGTTTACGAACCTAGGCTCGGCAATAGTCCCCCTCTCTTCAGATTTTCTCACTGTCTTCTCTGTTTGTCTCTCTAATTATTCCTCCATGTTTTCTCATTATTTCCCCCTCTATGCTCATTCCCTGACTCCATTCAGTCACCCCTAAATCTCTCTTATTTTTCCTTTCAGTAAGCCACATGTTTCATTCGCTCTCTTTGCTTTTCATCATGTGTGCCTTAACACAATGTCTTGTTTCACTTCCTCAACCATTCCTCTCCTCTCTCCATTCTTTCTATTCTCTGGTCCCAATCCATTGCCTGCTGGGTCCGGCCTCTCGCTCGACCTTATCGGGAGAGACCTAATGATGCAGAAATGCAGCAGTGCTCTGCAGGAGCTCCATGGTGCACTGTGAGAGCAGGAAGGAAGCACACACACTCGCATAAAAACACAAACGTAGGCCCACATACAAACATGCACACTCAGGCCCAGCTGCAGAGGCGCAATTGCAACCGTACTCCCACATGCCCGCACGCACGTGTCGGGGGCAAGTAGTGACAAGAACGCGGCCAGTGAGCCACACTGGAGGGTGAGGAGGAGAGAGTTATGTGATAGGAGCATCAATGGCAGCCTGCAGGAGCTGACACAATGAGTTCAACGCCATTGGCTTTATATGACAGTCCTGCCAACACCTCACAGCCTCTGCCAGGGAATACACCCAAATACACAAGTGCACATGCACGTACCCACGGAAACATGGGTGAGTCAGACACTCCCAGGGGCAGCTCTCCACCTAGCTAAAGCTTGGCTCTGACAAACACAACACCTTATGGTTGGCTACTGGTGCCTAAGGAGAAACAGCAACACCATCCTAATTCCATCCCTGTACTTTCTCCAACAAAGCACAATAATGTCCTAACACATTTTGTATAAAGAAGATACAATAAGGAAGGCTTTAACATAAGCAGGGAAACGATTCACACCTTGCATTGTTTGTGTTTATCATCAAGCTAAATGTGTGTGCATAAGAAAGAGCGTGGTTAAACAGCAGCGTGCGTACAGTACCGGCTGATCAGACCTGCGCTATCAGCAGCAGGCAGGACATCCTTAAGAGCTTTACAGTTAATTACTTCAACTGTCATAGGCATGCCTCCCCAAGGACAGCAACCAATCACAGCAAAGAAAGATGGGGCACACCAATCACAGCAGAGGAGGATCCCACCTCCGAAGGTTTGGTCGTAGACAGGAAGAGTCGACCGATGCAATAATGCGATGAGTTCCGTTGACTTCCACGTACAGTACATAGTTCATTAACCGAATGGACTACTAGACTAGTAGTCTATAAAGAGGAAAGTATCCAACGAAAGTGTCTATTCAGAAAGTGTCTCGTGCCCTGTTGTGTTCAGATTTGAGCAACACACATTTCTGAAGGGCTGGACCTTTCAGAGTAACTGTGTAGTCTGTGGACTGTGGCATGAGTGGCTTTCCAAAATGTTTTCAATGCATCAAATCAGCAAACATTGTCATTATGGGCGGTGGTGGCGAAGTTGATAGGGACTTGGCTTGGGAACTGGAACGTCACCAGTTCAAGTCCCGGCAAGACCAAGTGCTACCGAGGTGTCCCTGAGCAAGGCACCGTTCCCCACACTGCTCCCCGGCGCCGTTCAAAATGGCAGCACACTGCTCCTAACACTAGGATGGGTCAAATGCAGAGAAACAATTTCCCCACGAGGGATTAATAAAAGTCCATCTTATCTTATCTGATGCATGCCATCTCACAGTCAATTTCCACAAGCCTCTTATTCTGTTTTGAACACATATAAAGCAATCAAGTCATGGACATTTCGCTGGCACTTACAATCATGCATGCCATTATTTTTCTGATTCGTGTCATGTGCAATCTGGATCCATTACAGTGGGAGCCTCATGCACATCTCAGGGATAAAAGGTATAGTACAGTATGCATGATAAGTACAGGTGTTGCAGACCGACAGCAGCTCAGTATTAGTGAGCGGAGATGTTGTCATGAAAGTCCTTTCTAATGCTGTGCCTTGTTTTTATTTATTTGAAAGTCGAAAAATAAATAAATGGATACTACATCTTCAAAGCAGTAACTCTGATCATTTTGACGGGATATTATTTTTAAACTTTGCCGACCTACTGTGAAAATGAACCACAGAGTAGACCTCCTCGTAATGAGTTAACTTAACTCCATGTGTACAATTGCTGGATTGATTCTTTAAAACTGTATTCTATAACATCTCACTACCTTTTTAAAATCATACACATATCAGCTTGTGACCATGCTGTCTTTTTAATGAAAACAGATGGGGAAAACACCTACATATCCAGAGGCAGATCGATCAAACTTCTCATAATATAGCATCAACCGATAAAAGAGGAGTAAGACGATAAGGGAGAGGGTAAACTCCAGGGAAGCAGAGTAATAATGTCTGTGATGTCCCGGCCACATGGAGCTGGCAGTGGGACAGAGAGATTATTATACCGTCAGATGGTGGTTGTTTTCGAGACTCAGCTGGTTGAGTTTGGCCATCGGGATCATCACCAGGTGCTGCCTGGTCCTCCCTGGGCACGGACCCACCATTGGAGGGCACTGCAGGGTCGGTGCAGCACCTGGCGGGCAAGGTTGTGACGAGAATCATTTTGGAAACATAGGAAAATAAATGGTGGGATGCTGCCAGATTTAGATCCTATTTGAGTTATTTTTGAATGAAAGAGCGAAAGAACAAAAGAAAATTGAACGAGCGTCCTAAGAAGAAATGAAAACAGGAAGAAAGGAAAGAAAAAGGCACGAGTACACAGTCTGTGGGCTTTGCTGTCTGAGTGCGTGTCCTTGAATTAATTTAGTCCAAAATGCAAGAATAGAATTTCTACTCTGATTGAGGCAGATTAATTAAAAACCAAAGCCTTGTTAATTACACCCAGCTATCTGAGACAGATGAGCCCTCTGAAGCGGTGCCTGTCCTTCTCTGTGATGCTCACCTCAGCTTCTCTGGCGTTGGGCCACTTTAGTTTCAGCTCCTCTGTCTTAGTACATTTTTTATATCTGGGATAAAAGTTCACAATGCAGATAAAACCATCTTTGCTCTGTTTAGTGAATTTCCATGCCCTTGTCACTGAATATTTGTACCGTTGGTTAAGGTTGTACACCTTTTTTTAAATGTCGTAACCACATTAGATATGCTGTAAGCGGCATAATGCAAATGACTTTAGGGCTGAGTTGGGACTGCTCTGCAACAAAATGCTACTACTCCCTCACTGCCACTTCTCATGTCTTTCCTAGGTGTAATGAAGAACAGCAAATACATCTCTCTCTCTCTCTCTCTCTCTCTATCCTGCTCTCTCTCATCTCTTGTCTCTCCATTTCTCTGCCAACTTATCGATCCCCCAATCCAATCAGGCTCTTGAGGCTTTACGTGAATCTCCTTCTGAGCACATGGCAGCACATTTAATCTGTGCACAAATCAATAGGAGTGTGTCTTGTGAAGGAATGCAAAGTGTATATGCAATTATGTACTGAAAATCGTTTTCTGTATGAATACTGTACTTGCAAAGAGGTTGTAAATCAAGCTTAAAAAAGGATGCATGTGAAGTCCTTATAATTCAGGACGGAGCAGAGACTCTGCCTGTGTAGCGCCTTCAATTAGCCTGCAGGGCATACTAAAGAGAGAGCCATAGCATATTACCTGTTTAACTGTGATAGAAAATATATATCTGAAGAAGACATACTATACTGTAAAGATGGGATGATGCAGATAACAGGATGCAGCTTTTCCATGGGTGCTTGCAACATGACACCTCACTGCAGATACACTACTCCCCACAGTGCATAAGGAATGCTGCACTGCTGTTATGGCTATTTTTGAAACTGCAGGGAAACTTTTCAGCCCATCATTATACAGTATATAATATACTGTATATGCTGGTGTCAGATGGAACCCAGTATTGCTGTTTCGCTCCTTCTTTGCACTCAGTCACACAACACTATCTGCTCGAGTTGCAGCGCGAGAGATGCTGTCACTAAAAGAACATTGTTTTACCTCTCTGCATCAGATGACATCACAGTGATGAACACGGGCACAGTGAGGCACGCATGGAGAACTGAAGCTTACATTGAATCACAGAGACACATGTAAGTGCAGGCTAGGACAATGAAAGACAGGTGTATACATGGACAACAGCACACATACAAACGCACACATAGTGATTTGGTGAAGGGCAGTAAAGCAGTCGATGCTGCACAGTGTGTCGGTACGGTTAACTACCGGACAGATGGCTGTCAGTGACGTTGGGTGGGTGTGGGTGTCATGCCTGAAAACGACACCTCTTCCGTAAACATACATGTACATAGGCGGGTGATACGCACATGTGCACACACACACACACACACACACACACACACACACACACACACACACACACACACACACACACACACACACACACACACACACACACACACACACACACACACACACACACACACACACACACACACACACACCATGTATACATCACTTCAGGGGACATTACATTGACTTACATGCATTTCCTGGAGACTTATCCTAACCATAACCAACACATGCCTAACCCTTACCCTTAACCTAACCCTAATCCTAGTCTTCACCCTAAAATTAATGATTCCCCTCATGGGGACCTCCAATTTGTCCCCATAAGTATTTTCTTCTTGTCCGCCATGGCTTCTTCTTGTTCTATCTCTCTTCCAATTTTCTCCTAACACCTCTTCTGCGTCGCTGCTCTCTCACTCTCTCGCAGTGACACATCTCACTATTCAAATCTCACGCAGAGAGCGCCTGCCTCGCTGCAGCTGATGCGCCACAGAGAAGCAATCAGACAATTTAGCACAGAAATAAAACACGTGTTTGTCAACCTGCTACAGTTGCTCTATCCCATTGGGACATGCACACAGTACGGCCGGTCTACACAGCGGCGTGCGTTGAAGCTTGCCGGCGGGCGTGTCTGAAACTCGACCAACAACCAATCACATGAATCTCCCGCCCCTGACACACAAGCAGCGGTTTGATTGGCTAGAGCTTGTACTGGCATATGATTCGATTGGCTGACGCTTCTGCCGAGGCTTCAAAAGTTGAACAATGCTCAACTTTTGCAGCGAGCCACGCCAGCATAGCTCCGCGTCGCTTCCCACAATGCAGTTCGGCGAACAGTGACGTCAATGGTGAAGCTTTCAACGCACGCCGCTGTCTGTGTAGACGGGCCAAAGGAAATTCTTCCAAAAGCATTCAGGCTTAAGTTATAGCATTATGCAACGTTACATAAAGCAGCGATGGATGGCTGGGATGGTGCGCTTCTTTTTTTGTTTGCCTAGAGATTATGCTAACAAGGATCACTTGATCTGTGATGTGTAGCTTTGGCAACAACTTTGATGTTAATTTTGCAAGATGCTAAATGCGTCTGACCTCAATGAGGATACCTCCCTGATGCCGCTTCTATATTAAACTCAGGAGGTAAGATTAAAGATAAAAAAATACGCCATGTAGCCTTGAAAGAGGCAATAGCCAAGATCAGTAGACTTGGTATAGTTCAAGTACTGCCATATGGTTTATATCACCCCCCTCCCGTGATGCACTTTCTGGGAGTATTGATCCAGGACACTCATAATCTCCCCGTGCTCTTTGTGTTTCCGGAGGTTTGCGGATGGCAGAGATTGTTGGTTGTTGAAGACACCGAGGGACAGAGAGCGAGGGAGGGGAAATGAGAGAGAGCTGAAACCTGGCCCAAGGACAGCCTGTTACTCACTGGAGTGTAAAGTGGATCGCAAAAATGACATGTATTGGTACATTAGAAAATGATAACTATCAGTTGCATTACAATGATGTTGAGTGCAGATATCTTGTCAGCAATAGCTTATTAAAAGAGGTCAGAAAAAATGTCAGTAGTGAAATATC